>NW_006800084.1:1361788-1494438 GCF_000485575.1 Poecilia formosa
CTAATTTTTAGCATCAGAATGCTTGATTACAAACTGACGGGCACACTTTGGCAGGCCCCGGTTAAATTTCTTCAGGAATTTTCTAGTTATAAGTAATTATTCTCTGGACTTTCTCAGTATGTTCTAAATTTGTAAACATAACGAGTACCGGTACTCTGCTGTTTCTAAGTGATAATAAGAATAAATGTTCCTGTTCTGGAAGAATTTTTTTTTCTGGATTTTAAGTTTGCGGCCGCAACAATAGGAGTCTCTCTGCATAACAATCCATAAACTAATCTAAAAAATATAATATTGGTCCAAATAGTGAGTACTCCACAATTTCTAAAATTACTAATAATCTAGAGTAATCTAAATAGTATAGTATTGGTCAAAATGAAGAGTCTCTGAATTCTAAGTTTGTTCTAATGTCAGGAATAAGAGCTTCTTAAAGAGACAGAAACCCAATTTCAAGGCATCAAATTACAAAGTCAAATTTGGTTCATGTTATGTTTGACATATGTAGCATTTTTATAACAACTGAAAGTAACACAGTTAATTGATTGCATTATAAAATGGCACTGTGTGCCTGGAAAATACATAGTTTTAAAATGGACTGGTCCTAATTTTTGTAATAAAGTTTATTTATTTCTTGCACTTTTAAATAACTGCATTTACAATACTTTATTTTTGTTTCATTGTCGTGATTAATGACAATGGCAATTGTTTAAATGTTAATTTACTGTGTATAAAATGTGTACTATTAAGACTGACAATTAATAAGGATATTCTATCCTTAAATCTAATGTTATTTTCTTGTACTTAGTGGCCTATCAGTTTGTCTTTGTGACACACGTTAGACTGCTTTAGTTTCATTTTAGTGTTGAGAGTTCACCGTCTTCTAAATCGTAAACTTGCAGTAATCTTATGGTCCTTTGGCTCCACCACAAGGAGAAACTTGTTCTTTCAAGAAAAACAACAACTTCAATTTAACAGGTCATGAATTGAATCAGATTCACTTACTTACACTCCTACTGGTTAGAGGCTAATAAACGCAGGTTAGAATGATTGCACAATCTAAAACAAGTCATTTTAAAAGCACGGTCATACACGTAGTTTTTTTGTTTTTTTTTGTTTTGTTTTTGTTAAATCTCTTAAGATGGCCGTGACACTCGGGGATCACATTCTTGCAAAAATATCCAGTTGGTTCCAACTTCCAACTTTCTGATTCAAATTTTCTAAAGGAAACTGGTTAGGATGTTCAAGAGAAAACCCAGGAACCACCTAAAGCAAACTGAAACACCAGAGTCGCAGTTCGCAGTGGTGAATTTAAATGAGAAAAAGATACATTTGTAAACTTTCAAAGAGAAGACTTATGGTGAGATTAGAGAAAAAATATACGATTTAATGATTATTGTTCAATTTTTATTCTTTAGAAAACTGAAGACATGAGGAAAAAAACATAAATATATGTAGGCATCTTGTTAGAATTGAGAAAAGAGACGCATTATTAGGCCTCCAGGTTTGGATGCACTCTTTTTGTCTAAACTGATCAATACTTAAACATTTTGAGAAACAAACAAAAGAGCACAGTAGGACAATAAGTAGAAACACAGTCCTTTAATATAATCATATTTACAGAACCTAAAAAGGCTGAAAGTGATTTTATTTATTGTTGTAGTTCACAAAAGCATATAAAACTTCACTCATTACATATGTAGCATTGACCTTTTAAGAGCAATGTCATTCTTTAACCTACATGCAGAGGTCCTTCTGGAGGGTCAAATAAAATTGATTATCTGGGGCAGAGACAACTTTAGCCTGTGAAGTCTTGGATACACATCATCTAATATGTTTTACTGACTTTGAGAGTAACCATACTGTTATATATAGTTGGAGATTATATTGGTATATATGTCAAATAACACCAACGTGTAGCTCAAAGCTCAGTGCCCCAACAGCCTTTATGAAAACGCTGAGGTCAAGTATTTACATCGCATGTTGACGTCCTAAAATCATAAATCAAGTTACAGTTTTCATCATTGTTGCACGAGAACGTTAATCTACAAAAGGAGACCCAGTTAAAACCAAACGAAGCTCACTCTATCTATATACAGAAACATTTAGAACAGGTGTGAGGAGGTGAGGAACCAGCTGATGACAGTGAAACTAATCCTAGAACAGAAAGGCTTCGTTGAAATATTGGCGGTTAAAACAATGGGTTCGAACTGGTTATGGGCGTGTGCTGCTGGTGTCTGTTCTTTTCTATCGTTTCAATTAATTAGTTGATAAAAATCCATGTTACAGATGAGTTGTTTCAGGCTGATACGGATTGTAAATCCTTACCTTTTCATATTGTCTCAGTTTATATTCCTTAAATACTAAGATATGTTCAATAACGCCAAGCGGTGATTCAACAGCAAAAAGTGGAGAAATCTCTGAGGTGGATGGCTACAGACTGGAGAAAGATATGTTTCACAGAGGAATCCAATCTAAAACCAGACTGGATGTGTTTAGAGTCCTCGTGCTGCTGAAACGCCAAATTATGTCCGAGTTTTAACCATCGCCGATGACCTGGAAACTGCTGGAACAGTTCCTGGAGAAACAGTTTTAATGGTAAAATGAGACAGACATCTGTACACGGTTACGCAAATAATGTGTGGAGGAGTAAAGGAGGGGATTGTTTCAAACATAAAAACACCAGAACAAACGACTGTATCGTGTTGAGCAACAGTTTCTCTTGTCAGCCCTGAAAAAGTGAAGCTAGTGATAAATCCTTTCCTGTTTTATCCATAATTTCCTCTCCAGCTGTTGTACTCACGTTCTCCCTTCACTCTGTCGTTTTTTTTTGGGGGGGTGGGGAGGGTTGGGTATTTTTAAGCAGTTCTGAGGCACAACACTTGAAACTGCTGCTGTCCGTTGCTTGGCAACCAAAGAATGAGTGAGTTGCTAGGTAACCAAAGAGTGAGCGAGTGAGTTGTTGATCCCACAAATATCCGTGAGAGGCTGAGAAGTTAAAGCCTTTCCTCTGCCTACATCCCCCAGAATGCAGTGCAGTGAAATTATTTAACATCTAGCAGACTTATCTATTGATTTTGATCACATGCCTATTGTAACATATATTATTGATTTATTATCCAGTACTAATAATGAGTTCTACCTCCTGATTATAATTAAATCAATAAATGGCGGGATGTTTCAGCAGGAAAAAGATTCCTTTTAAAATTTTGAGAATAGATAAAAAGGCAAAAAAAATAATTAATGTCATGCTCATGATAAGTGTAAGCAAACATTTGACCTATAAGCATATTTGAAACTTCATAATTTCCTTAAAACCAATATAAATATGTGGGTGAAATATGACACAGTCGACCTCTCGTTCTTTTTTGACCTTCAATTGAATCTCGAAGTTAATTCACGTCAGTTCCAACATTTCTAAATTTGATTTTGTTGAAGACATGCACTTTTGTCATCCACTCATCCAGGCATTTATCTTTAGCCGCATTGATTACTGCAACAATATCTTCACAGGTCTGACTAATAAATTAATTAAACAGCTGCAGCTGATCCAGAACGCTGCTGCTCGCGTTCTCACTAAAACCAGGAAGATAGAGCACATAACTCCAGTTTTAAAGTCCCTACACTGGCTGCCTGTAGCTCAAAGAATAGACTTTAAAATACTGTTGTTAGTTTATAAATCACTGAACGGTTTAGCACCACAATACCTTAAAGATCTGTTATTGCTGTACCAACCGTCTAGACCCCTCAGATCTCCTGGTTCTGGTCTGCTCTGCATCCCCAGAACCAGAACCAAACGAGGAGAAGCAGCATTCAGCTTCTATGTACCACGGATTTGGAACAAACTTCCAGAAAACTGTAAAACAGCTGAAACACTGGGTGCCTTTAAATCTCAAGTTAAAACCCAGCTGTTTAGAGTTGCTTATGGCTAAATCAGGGTTAGAGTGTGGGCTTTTGATGTCTTCAATGTTTTTATCTTTAGTTTTTATTCATTTATTAATTTCTTTTTATTTCTCTTTCTCACTGTTTACGTTTTAATGATATAAAGCCCCCCGGAAAATGTCCCAGTTAAGCGACGTTTAACTAAAGTCCTACGGGGTTTAGAGTCCCAGTTGACGGCGTTTCAACTAAAAACCTAGAGGTTGGAGTCCTTGTCAAAAGGGGTTTTGAACAAAAGCCCAAAAGAGTAAAACCCCAAGTAAAAAAACGTTGAACCAAAGTCCAAAAAGGGGGCCGGGTTTAAAGGTTTTAACCTTTTTAAACCTTTTCAAAAACCTCCTCCTCCTCACCACTGATTATACGACACAACATGCTGTTATTTTAATTATGTAAAGCACTTTGAAATGCCTTGCTGCTGAAATGTGCTATGCAAATAAAATTTGATTGATTGATTTGTAAAAGCTGATTACTTTTAAAGGTGACATCTAAAGTTGATTAATGGTGTTTTGTCTCCTCCGTGAACCCATCTGGTGGTTCCACTTCTGCTAACAGGAACATTTTTAGAGTATTTGTGTGTAGAAACAACAACTTTGTTTCAACTACTCAAACAGAAGGCTTTGGAAAAGTTGACATTTTAAAATAAATACATAAAAATTACATTTTAGGGTGCTAAAGTGGTAGTCTGGAACAGAAATGCATTAGTGTTGTCTGCCATGCTTTATTTGTATTTCTAAAGTCACCACTTCTCTGCTCTTCCCTAAACACAGTCTGCCACCGAGCCGTCCTCCTCCTCCGCCCCCCACTCCCCGAACCGCATCTGCGGAGAGGGAGCTGCGGGATGGAGGTTATTGATGTCGTCCATGGCGTCCGGGTCCGTCTCCTCGCTGGGGGCGATGCCCATGTGGCCGCCCTCGTCGCGGTGCGTCCGGACGTGCTTGCGCAGCGCCGCGGGCTCCTTGAAGGTGCGGTTGCAGAAGGGGCAGCAGCAGGGCCTCTCCCCGGTGTGGATGAGCTGGTGGTGTTTGAGGTGCTGCAGGCGACTCAGGCGCTTCCCGCAGATGGCGCACACGTAGGGCTTCTCGCCCGTGTGCGTGCGCCGGTGCTTGCGCAGACCGTCCAGGTGGCGGAAGCAGTTGCCGCATTCGGAGCATGAGTAGGGCTTCTCGCCGGTGTGAATGCGCAGGTGCGTTTTGAGCGCCCCGGACTCACGGAAGCGGCGGCCGCACACCGCGCACGGGTACGGCTTCTCGCCCGTGTGGATGCGGATGTGCTTCTTCAGGCTGGAGATCAGACGGAAGGTCTTGCCGCACTCCAAGCAGTGGTGAGGCCGGTCCGCCGAGGGCTCCCCGGAGGTGTCGGGGGCCGACGGCCCCGCGGGCTCCTCGGCTCGGCCCGGTGAGACGGTGTCACCTCTGCTTGCTCCAAAAGTCCTTGACAAAGGTTTCTGTCCATCAAGACTTCCTTGCTGCGGCTGCAAGGCACCGCCACACCCACGCATGAGTCTTTGGTGACGTAGCGGGTTGGAGAAAGAACGCGGAGTTCCTCCTTCACCTCCAACCTGACCGTAAGCAATGTCCCCCACATTAAGGGACGAGCCGTCTCCGTCCCCAACCTGGCTGTCCTTCCTGTTGTGCTGACCAGAACCTGACGGTGGCCCCTGCTCCTCTTTGATCTCAAATCTGGGTCCTCCACTGGGACCCGGAGGCTGCCGGTCATCTTCAGGTCAAAGAAGAAAGTAAAGGTATGAACAGAGGCTTTGTAATAAATCCTCACATCTAGTCTAATCTGGCCAGAACCTGAATTTGCCTTGTTAAGTTAACAGCTTAAATGTGTAAATACCCTGAAATAACTTAGACCAGTTTTGCTTTAAAGGCAGCTTACATATAAAAACTCAAGCTTGTTGTGTTACTATAACAGTTTAAATCTGTAATTTTCTTTAAATAATGAGATTGTGATAATGTTTTTATCACAGCCTCTTCTTAAGACATTGAGTTTTTTTTTTCATAACTACTTCATTACATAATTATTTTCAGTGTGCTTTGGTTGCCACATTATGTCCAGATATTATAGTTAAATCCAAATTATTCAGACCCTTGGTAAATCTAAGTTTAAAGTAATCTCCTAATTTAACCCTCATGTTTCTTCTGACTGAAAGTAACAATACTGCTTTAGGTGACCAAACCAGAGTCCAGATTTAAATCAGAGATAATCTGTGGAGGGAACTAATGATTAGGGAAATGACCCAGAGGCCCTCCAACCTCAAATACTTGGCTCTTTTAATAAAAAATAAAGTAAAAATAACAGTGAAAACAAAAAGCCGGCTGTACCATAAGGGTTTAACTGCTCTAATATTAAAGGGTTTTCTATTGAAATACATAAAAATAGAAATAATTTGACATGACATAAAAAAACAGATTATTTGTTCCTAGTAAATAATATTAAAATTGTTTCTCTCATTCCCTATCAAACCTGTCACTATGAGAAATTAATCAATTAATTGAGTGATAAATTAAAACAAACTTAAACATTTTCACCTGTATAATTTATTGTTTTTCTCTTTTCTCTCTTTCTACCAAAAACTTGATGATAAAAGTCTTCAGTTTGGTGCTTTGGTCGCAACTAGCCCTTTATTTTGAAGGACAATTTTGTTTACAAAGACTGCATTTGTTGTTTCAGCTTTTATTTGTTTATTTTGGATATTTAAAATGTCTTCCAGTTCCAGTGTTAAATGCTCATCAGAACATTAAAGTTTATTGATCTTTGAAAATGTGTTCTCGCATTATTACTATGTCATTACCATTACACTGCTTGAAATGGTCTCAAAACAACAATATTATCGTTTATCTCAATAACTTCTGGGACAATTAATCGTTTAGCAAAATGAGTTATCGTGACAGGCCCTGCAAAGTTAATATTTTAGATGATGCACTTTCCTCCCCTCCATATTTGTTTTGTTTTTTAAGCATGAAATATGAATGAATGCGGCACAGATTGTGGACTTACCCGCTCCTCTGGTGTCTGAGCACATGTGAGAGGAGCTGGAGGAAAACGAGTCCAGAGTGTGGTTCGTCACGGAACCGTCCGGCTGGATCGAAAGCTGGCACATTTTGTATTCATCTCTCGGCTCGAAGCCATGAAGAGATTCATCCACGGAGCCGCCCAGACCCAGATCCACGCCTGCTCCGTTCACGTTCCTGGGGTTCTGGTGGTCCCGGTCCAAGCCTGGGGTCAGAGAAGCCATGGAAGAGAGTGAGGGGCCAAACACCGACTGGCCGATCTGCTGGGGGCCCGTGTAGGAGACCTGCAGCTGGTCTATGAGCTTCTGGGCGCTGCACAGACACTCCTGCAGGGTCTTCAGCTCCCTCTCGGAGACCTCCAGCCGCACCTTGAGCCTCTGGTTCTCCTGCTCCTTGTGCAGCAGCTCCTGCTGGGTCTCGTTCAGCACGACCACCACCTCCCCCAGCAGCGTGTCCACGGCGGCGGACATGGCGGTCTGGATAGTCGGGGCCAGGCGGGATTTCAGCGAGGTTACCGTCACGCCGCCGCCCTGAGAGGCTCCGTACCCGCCCTTGGTGTCCGCTTTGCGGTCGTAGCAGGGCTCCATCCTGTCGGCGATGTTGATGATGCTCTGCTTGCGGCTCCCCGCGCTGGACGCAGAGGTGTCCATGCTAGCTGCGTACCCTGTCCTCCTGGATGTCATTGGGTGCGATTTATCCGCTGTTCTGATGCTTGAAGGCTTTAAACTGCGCAGGTCCCTGTAGCTGAAATGTGTGAGAGCATGAATTGATCCGGTTACATTTGTTTACCGAGCTGTGAGCCAGACGGTGCAGAGAAAAAAACAGAAGATGCGACACTCCGCTCTTCAACATCCGCCTGCAGACAGACAACGACGCGGTGAGACGGTGGGAGCTGCGAGACGACAGAAACCCGGCAATCAGACCCTTCAGGCGGCAATAAAACCCATCTTTTATTCTCAGGATACTTTAAATACTGCGGCCCTCCACGACGACTCGCCCGTTTCCAGATTTGCACTCAGAGGCCTGTCGCGTCTTTATGACGAAACAAAAGGTTGAGCTTGTATTTTTGTTTCCCTGAGTGAAGACTTAAAGGCGCAGCTACCTCTTCAGGTCAGGAGAAAACATTAGTGGTGACTTTACATAAATGGTGCGATGGGCGAATTCCTCTTTCTACCCGCACACACAAACACTCACCGGTATAGGAATAGCTCCCTGATTTAGGAATAAACTTTCTAAATAGCTTTTCAGCCAAAATAACCTTTTAATTAATTATATGAAACATTAGGAACTAAGAAATGCTCTCTTCAAATGTTCGTAGCAGTACTTTTAGGTTATAAGTATATGGTGTACAGCAATATTTTCCTACAGGACTCTGCACACCATAGGACATGTATATTACAACAATGAAAAAGCGAAGTCAAAATGAGTTGTTATGGCTACACTGTCCTGTAGGTGGCGTCCTAGTCCTCCACTCAAATACAGTCTTTATAATAAAAGCCTCCGCTGCAATTAAACTCACAGCAATGTCCTTGCTTCATCTAAAAAACTACATTACGAATGTTTTTTTTTTATCTCCAAGAATAAAGTTCCTTACATAAATGACAAGACAACATAAAAACATTAAAAACTCATGTGTTTTTATCCAATAAAATTCTTAGTGCAACACAACATAAAATCTTCTTTTTTTTAATCTATCTATCTATCTATTGATTTATTTAAAGAAATTGTGTTCTCAAAAATGATTTTTGTTGTTTTTATTTTTTGTACATGTCTACACTAATTCTCTATATGGGGTCTGAATGCACAGTTACTGATGCCGCATGGGCTGCTTTCAGTATTCCAGAAACTGTAGACGTTCAGCCATTTTAGAGAAAATGTTCCAAAAGAAAAGAAAACAAACCAGAGCGCAGCAGCTGTGCGAACAAAATATCTTTCAGACGTAAAAGGAGAACAGATAGACGACGGCAACGCCGCTCAAATGGTGACTTGTAATAAAGGGTATGCAGACTACCATCTCTGGGAACAAAACGGACAGTGGAAGCGTCACTCCTGCCAGCTGACAACAGGAAACGGAGGCTGTAAGTCACACAGAACTGGGAAACATCACCTGGTCTGATGTGTCAGTTTCAGCTGGTAGAATCTGAATTTGGCATAAAAACAGGAATTCATCCTGCTTGAATCAACGGAGCCGTAATGGTGTAGGTGACCAACTGAGAATGAAACTCTGCCGCCTGCCTCAACATTTCTGCTGACCCTGTCCATTCCTTTCAGAAGGATAATACAAGCTCAAGCTGGTTTCTTGAACAGGACCATGAGTTCACTGCACTTCGACGGCCTCCACAGCTTCCAGATGTCAATCTAGTAGAACATCTTCGGCATGTGGTAAAATTAGAGATTTGCATCACGGATTTACAACCAATAAATGTGCAACAACAGCAGGGCACTAGAATCGTTTTCAACATGTTGCCGAGTCTATGCAAAGACAGGTTGCAGCAGTTCAGAAGGCAAAATCAGGCACTTCACAAAATACTTTTCCATGGCACTGTTGTATATTTAGAGATGATGCAACGTTTCTGCAAAGCTTTTTGTGGAGGTTCTTTTGAGCATTTCATAATCAGCGTTAGGAAATCTTGCTGTTGTCATATTTCACATTACTATTGGCTCTGTGGAAGCGGAGAGCACTGATCCTCTCTTGTATTTTAATTTCATGCCTTCGGTTATTGCTTTATTTCAAACAAAGTCTTGTTGTGAAGCAAAGCAGTAGAACATAATGTCCATTAAGTGTTGTGCGTTAGTGAGCTTATTACATCATTATCCTGAATCAGGGCCTTGATTCTTTGTATTTAGCTGGAAGAAGGCTGTATCTCATAAAAACATTGCCGAGGGGGGCAATTCATAACAATCGCCTTTTCCCATTTGGCCAATAAATAAAAGCACCAAAAGGATTTTATTAGACCATGTGAGGCAAACGCTGATCACAGATTTAAATGCATAAATTTGCAGGGTTAACGTCAAACGCATAATTTCTCCTGAATTTCCTTTGGTTTTTCCATGATTGGGCCTCGTAGTTCCAATTTTGGATTGCATCCATTTCAGAACTTAAAATAAAGTATTCCTGATGGAGTCATTTCTGACGGAGTAAGCAGTCTCCCGATCCCAGACGGCCAGATGTTCAGCGGGGAAAAACTGATGTAGCTGGTTTGTGTTGAACAGAAGCAACATGTTGCGCAACAACACGTCCCACAAATATACAGTAATTTGTGTCATTTCCAAAGAAATACCCTTCACCCCTCTGATCCTATTTCCACTTTCCTTAAATTTCCAGCACTCCCATTTGCACTATATTGTTTTCCTCAAGGTTATAAACATTTGTTCCTGGTGGATTATATAGACGTATTGTGGAAGGAATGGTTTTCACAAACCCACATCTGACTCACTCCATTAAAAGCTGCTGCAAACGTAAGCTGAGCGATTTAATGACCGCATATGCAGCCAACGTATTAAACGCAGGTACAACCACTGGATAAACACAATCCATATTGCACAACAAACACATACCCACACATGTCCTGGATGTAAACGTATGCCTCCTGTCCGCACTTACACACCAACACTCTCCTCTCTCTTTCTGCTCACCTATACAGAGACAGACTGGAGGAAAAGCTAATAAACACGACCACAATGTAAATAAGGGAAAACATATTCAAGTAAGTTGGTTTTTGAAGAGTGACAAGAAAAAAAGTGACACTTTAAGTCGATTCATATATTCATCTTTCAAATGATAATAATAATGATAAAACATCCCATAGCCATTTCTTTCCCTGATATAGATTAACCTTTAACCTATATCAGGAGCACATCTTGTTCAGCTTTGTCTTCTCAGGAAGAGTTAAAAATATCCGTGATTGCTCTCCTAGGAATTATGCTTCAGTTCGTCTGGTTTAGATATTTACAACAACCCTGAAGCATTCTTTCATCTTAAGCTGATCAGAGTGTCTAAACATTTTAATTCGTAATCTATGACTTCCTGTCTTCCTGGAATATTCAATTGTCTTGCGAAAGTATGCGCAGTCCTGAAACTTCTTGCCATTTTGTCATTTTACAACCACAAACCGCAAAATAATTTGTCCGGAATTTTGCGTATTACACCAAATAGAAACTGGTGCATAATTGTGAAGTAAAAATAAAATAAAGTTTAGATTTTTTTTTAATAATACAACGGGGCAAAAAAAGCATTTAGTCAGACACTGATTATGCAAGTTCAAGTTCTCCTACGTAGACAGATGAGAGAGGTACGTAATTTTCATGGTACACTTCAGCTTTAAGAGACAACATTCAATTATTTCAAACTGGTTTTAAAAAACAAGAAAAATGAGAGAAAAAAAATCCAGGGACTCACCTAGGATTCTTAGAGAATTTATTTGTAAATTAAGGTGGAAAATAAGTATTAGGTCAATAACAAAACTCAGTATTTTGTGTCTAATTCGTAGAAAAACTCCATTTGTTTGTAATTTAGTCCAAGTATAACAATAGCTGCGAAGGCCTTTGAGGTTTCATCAGTGGAAATCAGACCGCAGATAAAGAAGAGTCTGAACAGTTTTTATAAGAGAAGCAGTTTAAAGGACATGGCAACTCGGGTGGGAGAATCTGTCACCAGAACAACTATAAGACATTAGACATTTTAATGTCTAATGTCTAATAGTTGTTAGGCATTATAATTAATCCACAAGAGGTTTTATTTGTAGTTTCCCACAGTCATGTAGGAAACAAACCTTTGTAACTCAAGGTTGGATGCAAAACTGAGTCTGAGTATGTCGTCACAATGACGGAGCACGGTGGTGGCAGTATCATGGAGTGTGACTGCTTTCTGTGTACAGGGACACAAGCAGACCAGAGTTGGTAAATATGAGATTAACAGGAGCTAAAACAAAATTAAGCTATGGATCACCATGCTGGTATAAACCCAAAAACACCCAAGTTTGTGGTAGTAACATGAAATCTAACAGGAGTAAACAGCATTTTAAAGCACTTTTTACTTTTTCAAGTTGATTCTTGGGTGTTAAGGAAACTGAATGTATCTATCTATGACTTCCTGTTTGCTTGTGAAATAACTATGATGTGGCACAGATTACATCTCTGGGTTACAAAATAGGAAAGACAACAGCAGAAGCCATTCATGTAAATCAGATTTATGCTGCTCATAATGAGTCAGAGCAAAGAAACAGCTGAAATGGGGATAAAGGAGGCTTTCAAAGAACCGTCATTTATCTCACATTTGTCAAACTCAAGGCCCGTGGGCCAAATCCGGCCCACCGTAGCTTTTTATGTGGCCCTCTAGATTCAAGGCTAGACACTGTGTGTTTAAATATTATGTTATCAATCAAATAATTTTTTATCTGTTCACTGCCAAATTATATCAATCAGTCCCTCCAGTTTCATCATGGAAATTCACGCAAAATCAACAAATCTTCGTACCTTTTTGTTGGGAGTTTATTGCAGATTTTTTTCTCAAAAACTGTCAAAAGCTTTTGATTACAGCCCTCTATCTATACAGCGAGTAATAAAACTCGCATTCGCCGTCATAAACAAGCTCAAATACCGCAAATATTTCCTATTTCCAAATCAGTACCACAAACCTTTGATTTTTATTGCAAAAAGAATCAGGAAATGCTTTGCTTTCTGTAACCTTAGGTTTTGTGTATCTTGAATGAAAGAGCCTGACAGAGAACAAACTGTTCTCTTACCGTTCACTGATTCATCATATTTTCTAAATATGAAAGATGTTCAATAATATTATTTAATCTTAAGAATTCATTGATATTTTAACAGTTTCTGAACAGGTTTTATTAAATACATCCTGGCACAACCGGCCCTTTAAGAGCATTCATAATCTGGATTTGGCCCAAAATGAAAATGAGCTTGACACCCCTTATTTATCTGAACACTGTAAGGATACAGATTATCCACCGGTAGCAAAAGACTTCTTTTAATAAATTAATTATGAGTCTATAAAGGCTGATTTAATAAAATACTGTTACATTGCTCTTTTTTTTCAACTTTGCAGGTCATCCTTTCCATTTAGGCCCAGTCAGGTGGAAAACCTCTGCCCTACTTGCCTCAATGAATCAAGGCCCTGCTGTGGGGATTCCTCAGAATCCATTCAATCATCCGCTCCAAAAAAGGAGAAGGTAGACACGCTCTGAATAATGTGCAGACGGTTAAAGAATGCAAGCAGATTTTCTGTGGGTCACCTAACCTGGCTGCAATAGCGGATGATCTGACTAACATCAGATTGTGGTTAAATCACTACCAAGCATGCACGTCACTCAGTGACAAAGCAAATCTGTTTAGCAGGCAGGCAGGGAGGCGGAGCTGCAGTTGCAGGATCGGGAATAACAGGGTGCAAGGGGGGAGGCAGGCAGAAAGAAGGAGGTGATTGTTGGGCAGGAGGGAAACATAAAGAGGGCAGTGAGAGGAGGAGAGGGAGCAAGTGAGGCGCAGCACACAGAGAAGCTCAACTCGCATTCTGATCAACGCTGCAATCCGAAGCAACAGGTACGTTCACGTCTTCTTCTTCTGGCTTGCATGGATGGAATGCTTTGGATGAGCGAATGGGCTTTTATCTGCAACAAAAACCAGGCAGTGAGCTGGTATTCAGAGGAGTTAAATCGGAGGACGTTCAGAGCAACCTGGGACCTTATTCCTCCACTAAAGCCCATCTCAGATAACATTTTAGGTACACGCTTTGTGTAAACTTTTTCCTGTAATCAGATCCAGCTGACCAGACTGTGCTCTCTGCCTGGGCGTGCAGGCTTCTGGGGCCAGTTGTGCAATGCCGCCTGGAATGCTGATTTAGTCTGAAGCACCTCCAAATCTTTACAAATGAGGATTTTTTTTCAAAGCGTTCTGTAAACAACTCTATAAATCACCAAGGGAACGTGTAACAAGGTTTGCAAATTAAGTGTCCTCGTTTTGCTGCGTGTTTTTGCCAAAGCGTTGTGGTTTTACTTTGTGAAATGGCTTTGTGCTCCCAGCTGGGATTTGGTTGAATAATATGAGCCTGCATTAAATTACTAGTTTAATTTGTTACAGTTGTTCAGTTGAATGTCATATAATTTAGAAAATATGATGAATCAGTCAACGGTAAGAGGACAGTTTGTTCTCTGTCAGGCTCTTTCATTCAAGATATACAAAACCTAAGTTACAGAAAGTACAGCACTGATACCCGTTTCACTTATTCACATTCTGCTACATTTCAACAACAAACCTCAATGTATTTAATCAAGATTTTAATAACGTTGTGTCACTGATATCCACAACTGACAAGTTTTTTTTTTTGTTGTGATCCATGATTTTAGGCGATAAACATAAAACAGTGCAGGATTGAAATTTTGAAGAAGTTCGTTTTTGCTAACTTTTATTGAGACAAAAGTCTGAAAAGTGTGGCATAGTTATAGCTGCAAGTATTCTGGTGCACGTCTCTACCACCTTTGCTCATGTAGAAACTGATATGTGCCAATTATGTTGTTCAAAATAGGTAAAGCTCAGTAGTTACTATGGCAACCTGACAAATACTCTCCTTTTATAGTGGACATTCATGGCTTGATGGGTTTGTAGTTGTGCCATACACTTTCCCATTTCATTTGATGACTCAGATATTCTCCGATATTAATTAACCATATTACATCACAATGTAAATGTGATTTTATTTAGGAGAGTTATCATAAAGGGGACTTTTCAGAGTTTCTTCTTCTGTCTATAATATGTTGAAGTTTCTGCTGGTCTGTTAAAATCCAAATAAAATATATAAATGTTTGTAGTTTTAATGTGATAAAATGTGAAAATTCAAGAGAAATGCAGACTTTTACAAGACACTCCATACGTAGCTGTAAACCCAAAGAAGCTGATAAAGTTAGTTTCATATACAAAAAGCAGCTTATGTGGCCCCACTCATACCCAAATTGTACGCAAGCAACAGCAACACTTATTCAACATATTCTACTCAAGTAAAATTGAAGAAGTAGCCATCTGCAAAATGTTTTTACTGAAGTAAGAGTAAAAGAGTATTTAGTAAAAAGCCTACTCAAGTACTGAGTAACTGATCAATCATTTAATATTTAAAAATGACATCAGATGGACCAAAGTATAAAGTTATGTGGACATTTTGGGTATTTTAAAGACCGAAAATATAAGAATTCATACAAATAACATAATTACAAAATGAGGCAAGAGGAACATTTATCCAAATCAATTTCTTTCAAAATGACGCTGATGAAACGTCAACAAAGACTGCAGGTGTGTGTGTGTGTGTGTAAGTTTATGTGATGATTTTTGGTTAAAACAAGCTTGTTAGTGATTCAGTGAAGTGACTCACAGTGGGTAGAGCATCCAGAAATATTACTCAAGAGTAGCAATACTTTGTAATAAAATCTCTTAAGTAAAAATAAAAAGTACAGTGTAGTAATAGTACTCCTCAAAGTACTACGCATAACACATTACTAGCCTACTCTGCTCATGAAGTTCTGCTTTTTTATTATTTCCAGCTCATCGCCCGCCATGACGCAACGTCCCTTTCCCCTCGTGATCGTGTGCCTGCTTTCCATCAGGGGTTTCTCTACGCTGTCCTCTGCAGGCACTGGAGTGCCTCCCAGAAATCCCGTCATTCCCGTAGAAGACTACGACAGATTGGATGAGACATCCACTCCTACTATGACTACAAGTACTGGAACCGTCCCATGGTGCGACTACCACTCCTGCAGAGAGAACCAGACCCCCTGCGAGGACCTCGCTGCCTCTCATGGCTGCTCGTGTCCGGGTTTTTCTTTGCCCGAGGACCATCCATTAAGTCCCTCTCTGAGATCAGTGACCTGGAACGGCTCGGCAGTTGTGGTTCACTGGTGTGCGCCATCTTCTTACGTCACATCTTATTTTGTGACGGTTAAAGGTGGGGAGAAGCAGGTAGTGAAGAAGGACCAAAGGAGCACAACGTTGAAGCAGATACACCACAAAGCGGAGGTCTGTGTGGTGGCTGTAAACGACGCAGGGGAAAGCGACCCGTCCTGTGGGGAGTACACCCCGGCTAGCAACAGCCTGCCCCTGGCCGCAGGCCTCATCGGCGGGGGGCTGGGCCTCCTGCTGCTGATTCTGCTGGTTGTTCTGCTGTGTAGGCGCAGGAGGCAAAAGAAACGAGAGGCCGCGCATGTATGAGGAACTCAGCTGAGAGCCAGCAACCAGGCAAAAAAAAAAAACAAAAACAAGAAATACCGAGAGACTGCACTCTCAGAGAGATGAGACTCATGAAACGCTCCGTTGTTGCTGAAGTTAATTAACTGTGAGAACGTCTGAGTGTTTGTTTCAAGAAAGCAGGAAACAGGGTTCATCAACTCCTTATCATATCTAGCCGGTTATATTCATCTCCTCATTAGTGGTGCATTTTTTTTTTAGGAGCACTTGATTTATTCAACTGAATTAAGGATGCATGAAAATAACAATTATGAACAGAAACAGGAAGGAAATAGTTTACTACCATGATGCTGGACCCATTTAACCAGTATTATTGTCTTGCAATCTGTTAAAACAAGCCTGAAGGATGAACACTTGTTCAACTCAGTGAGCTCCATTACATATCAATAGTAAAAATCACGAGATTTCTATTTATTCACTTCACTTCAACTAAAAATAATTAAAATATCAATGAGAACTAATCTCTGGTACAATCAAGAAGAAATAATTGTCAAACTAATTTATATTCGGTAGCGACCAAACCGAAACAACATTCAACAAAGACGAACGACTGATTTAGCAGCTGGCTCTCACTAAAGCCCCAAAATGGAGGCTTTTACAGCCTAATTCTCTAAATATGAGAGAGGAAGAACAAAAACACAGCAGTTTTGATTCCTCGGTTTTCAGCATCAGAACTGAAACCAGAGCTTTGCTGAAAAGAGGCTCTGGTAGGTAGAAGGTCAAATGTGATGTGTTTGTGTACCCTGCTTTACTTTATTTAACCAGGAATGTGCCTTATTGTTCAATGAGATACAGTATCTCTCCTGACAGACAAATGGCAAAGAAAAGCACTGAAAAGAAATAAACATGAATAAATATTTTAAAAAGATAAATTAAAACAGTGACACTGTTTTATTCAAGCTGGGTTTTTTTTAATTGTTTAAAAAGTTAAGTGAGGGTGGTGATGAATCTAAGTTGAATTTGTTCTGGAAAGGCAATTTGGGTTAAGTATAACAAAAAAAAAAACAATATTTTCAAAGACTGGGAGTTATTTACACTGGAATTAAGTTTGAACAGAATTGATTGGTTGAATCCTTGCTTTTGCAGCTGAAATACAGAACAGTACTTTATACAGAATCCAACATTTTTAAGAAAAATCCAGCATTTTTCTTCAACTTTGATGTCAACTGAAGAAAATAATTTGCTCTGGACTAACCATTTTTGGGGGTTAAAATAAGTTTTTAAAAATAATAAAAATCCAGCTTTGGTTTAGTTTTTATAGGATTTTCAACTTTATTAATGCCAATGTGGAATGTATTTGTAGCCCACCAGTCTATATATTCACCTCTAAAATGATCCCAATAACCACAATCATTCATTTAAAAAAATACAAATACAAAAATCCACTTTGTTGACTCTTCTTGCAATCAAATTTGTTTACATAAAAATATGTGAGGAATAAAAGGTGATTATCAAGCCAGGAAATGTAACCCTCCCCCGGTGAGACACGTCTTAACTGCGTTTGCACTTTCCAAGTGTGTGGAAAACATATATTTAGTCTTTTGAACTGTAAAGATCACCTGATAAATTTGTTCAAAACCTTTAAAAAAGGTTAGATAAATATTACAGAGAGTTTACCAATTCTTTTTGAGACTGAGTCTCATAAATAATCGTATCATCTGCATAGAAGTGAATGTCCCTGCATTCAGCTACTTACATTGAGCTGAAGAAAATGCTCATAGTTTAACCTTTAACAGAATAAAATGCTCAAATAGGCTGTCAACCATTTACGTTCTTAATTACGTGACAAAAGTTTTGTCACTAAAATTATGTGTGAGGCCTGAAATAAATTCATACCAGAGATGTATTTATATAAAATTTTAACTTAAGTGGTTTTGGGAAGCAGGTTTTGATGCTGTATAAAAGAAACACTTTCTCTGAACCTCTCTGTGAGAGTTTTATTGCACTCTTTACATATTTATTTTAAGTAGGTGAATAGATAGTGGGATTAGAAAACAAGAATGAATAAATTTACTTTGCTCTTCTCTCATAGATATCATTCTATATCCTGATTTGAATCGTGCAAGAATAAAGAATTAGATTCTTTCACCAGTTCCTGTGTATGTCTGTAAAGATCTGTCCATTAAACTGAAATAAAGTGAAACTTTTTGTTGTCTAAATGTCTTCGAACATGTTCTTTTCTAAGCGCTGTAAGATGGGTGTGTTTTTTTCCATCTGTTTTGCTGTCGGAAGTACTGTCATCATTGGACCGGATCAGCTCAAGTCTTTCCTGCTTTTTTTTTCCCAGCTGTCATACAATTTCCCTCGTGAGTGAAGATGAATTTTTGCAACACTTGTTTCATATTGACTGGGGCTTCCCAATCACTGCTGCAGAGACGCTGCAGGCGTTTCCTGCCACAATAAAAAAAAAATAAAAATGGTGGAAAAATCCAGTATTTTAATCCTCCCAGTTTATCTCATGCTGAAGCCTCCATCTGCATGTCTCCAGGTCATGGTGTAAATTCACTTTTTGCTCTGGCTGCTGTAGCGCAGTTCTTCCACAGCTCCCAGCTTTTTTTTTTTTTAAGTGCTGTCTGGAAGTCAGTTAGATGTCTGTAATTTAGAGACCAAGTCTTCTGCTCACTGCAGTGGCAGTGTGAAAATGTGATGCATTGAACTCAACTTGATGTTATCTGCTAGAATACAGTTCAGAGCAAAAGCTCCTGAGCATTTAAATTGTTCTTGTGATTATGGAAAAAAAATACCAAGCACTTTTAAAAATTATGTTCTTAACCTTGACCCTTACAGAGACTGTTCTGCTAAATGAAGTTTGTAACTCTGTCAGGTAAAGTTAGGTTCTTCAGCTTCAGTTAAGAAAGAGAAGAAGATGTGTGTACATTTTAAACTTACAGCAAGGAAATCATCCATCCATTGGATGGATTGGTGTAAAAACATTACACACACAACAATACTGAGGTCAAACAATCAGGGAATCCACAGCTTAGTGTTGCCTCCAGTGAGATGTGTACATCCCCTATCTATGCTGTCCATGGATCAAAAGCGCATGCGTGTCATTGTTTACATCCGGAAATTTCAGGCATGCGCACAACGCTGGAGGGCAACAAAACTTATTCCGTTAAATGACACCTGGAGATGTAAGTAATTCAGTGCAGTGCACCACAGCAAAGGGAAAAATAACACAAAAAAATACGTTGAAGAACAACTCAAACTCATATTCTTTTTTTTTTCTTGCTCTGTGTGTCGGCTACGCCACACGCTGACTCGTTGCCATATCAACTGACAGCAACGCGACGGTTCAACACCAAAAAACACTCCCCACGCAAAGAATAGAGCATTCAGTCCGCTACAGTATCATGTTTATAGTAACATTATGTTTTTAAACTTGATATTTAATAAGTGATCGCTGTGGCAGATTAGCTACCGCTGTCATTAGCTAATCTGACACAGCGCTGGTTGATTAGCTTACCTGCTATGATCTGTCAGAGTTGGTGGGTCGCCTTTTTTTTTTAAACTGAACCGAAACACACCCAATTCCAGCACATCTACATGTTAAGGTTGTCAAAGTTAAATAACAGACATACTTCCCTCTCCCATTAAAACTTTCTTCTGACCTTCGGTGCACTGACAACTTAACAGCTAAAACCAATGTTAGGTATCATCAGGAAGTAGCTGTTTTTCCCTCCAGCATGGAGATGTTGGGTCGGCATCTTGTGCGCCTGACGCCAAGGGATCAGTTAAAGGATCGATCCTTTGGATGATGACCACAGTGAAGGTCTGAATATGGACGGATTGATAAATCTGGAGCTTCACTTCTCATTTTAGCTCTTTCTTCCTTATGACTGATGAGCAGTGCCCACATTAGTCCAGGCAAAGCCCCCATCTGTTTACTGCTCCTTGACTCACGAACAACACATACTTGACTTCTCCCACTGAGACAAGTGTTGACTCCTCACCGGTCAGTTGGTTGAGAACCATTTCCCAGACTGTCAGCTGACTCACCTCGAGGCTGCCCACTGCCCCAATACACACTGAAGACAACAACAGAACCACATCATCTGGCTGACATTACTGACTGCTGAAAGAAGTCCTTTGAGGATCTGATGGAGGCACAGACTATGAACTATTGGGAAGATGAGTTCATCAACAATACTCTTCTTTTGGCCTCTTGAAGCCCTTATTGACCTATAGATCTTGGTCATTGACAGCTCATGTGTCTGGGCCCAAAGTTCCTAACTGGATCTCAGAACTCAGCCTTGAGCACACGATCTTAATGTCCTGTTGACGAGTGATTGTAAATCTGTGCACTTTTTTGGTATTTTGTGGTGAAGAAAACAGTGAGGCAAAAATGGTTGACTCAAAGGTTTATCCCTGTTTTTTGAATGGTCAAAATAGCTGAAATAAAAGAACCACAAACAAGGCCTTCGGGGAATCGATCTCTTTGCAATTGACTGTAACCTTTTGTAATGCTGCCATGGGACTTGGGAGTTTTAGTTTAAAATAACACAGCTTACAGGAGCAATTCCACTTAATTTAAATTTCTATATTTTTTTTTTACTTACACAACAGCTAATGAATATCTGGCACAGAATATCCACAACCTCATCTGCTAACTATTTGCTAATCTTGACCTTAGTGTGCTTATTTAGTTCTCCTAAGGAAAGATTGTCCAAAGTTTCACCCCGGAACAGTCTGTCAGTGTCTGAGATACCTTCCAGTAAGCCAGACAGGGCGTCTCCTTTGGCTTTGCAATGCTGGTAGCAATTTTGCTTTATTTGGAAAATCGTAACCCGCTTTCGTGAGAATAAATGTTGATAACAATGCTGATAAATCTGGGATGTGAGGACCCTGCCGACACTTGCTTTGGCTGGAGGCCGAGATCCTGGTTATGTGCCGTCAGCACTGTGCTCATGTTGAATCACTGCTAAATCATCCAGTGATCTGATGAGTTATTTTACCTTTCTGTTTAAGAGGTCACATCAGTGAATCAGTTCATCAAATAGCGGGGCTTTAAGAGTCCCCCCAGTTACTGTGAATGAATGACTAACAGTATCTGTATGAGTGAGGGTTAGGAAAGTGTTGGATTTTACCTGGTTACACTGACCGGTGTCACGGTGTTAGAAGCTGGAGAGACATGACTCACAATGTTACCTCAGATACTTTTAAATGACCGTTTGCTGTCAGTAGTTCACTGCCCCCTGCTGGTCACAGTGAACATTGGCAGCTGGTATAAAGGGCACAAAACGAAACTTGACCGCAAAAAATAAGCATGTTTGAAAATCTACGGAAGAGGATTAGGGCCACAGACAAAAAAATTCTGAGATTAAATTCAGAATTATGTTTTGTTTTTGTTTTTTCCCCGGTGGCCACAATCCTCTTCTGTAAAAATCTGAATCAAATTAAGTGCAATATTAATTAGATCAGTTCCTTTTTTGAAATTTTTTTTCATTCTTTGTGTTTTGTATGTTTTGACCCTTACTTACACACGTGGCATTTAGCAATCCACGACTCCCTTATATTCTGCCTCTAAGGAACGACACCTTCCTGCTCTGGACGTTTTCAGTTTCTCCACGTTTTCTCCGGGCTTTAGCTGCTTTTCGCTGTTTTGTGTCCAGCTAACTTTATTATGACACAATCTTATGAAGCATGCTCTGAAAAATAAAGAAAGCAGACACGTCAAGCATAAAAAAAATAAAAGGTATCTGAAATTCTTCATGAAAGATCTTAAGAAGACCTGAGAAATGCATCGCCTTGCAGTTGGTCAAATGCTTTTTGTCTGGATTATAGCCTTTTCTGCATGTTTATAAAATATAAAAATCCATCAGTCTGGGTTTTCAAAATATGCATTTTTGATTACATACATTCTGAACAGAAATAAAGAGAAATAATTAACTTAATGCAAGAAATTTACAAGCAAAGTATCTTTCTATATCCAGTTTTGTCTCCCGCTCTTCACTTAGATTTATTTATTACTAACTTTAATTAGTAACTTTTTTAGTTTTTATGGTGACACACTGCATTGACCACACGCTGCGGCCAGCAGTGATCAAATAAAATATTTAATGACGGTTAATGAGAAGCAGCTTTTACTTCTGTTTGCTGCCACACAATTACTGGCTAGTGTGATTTTTCAAAGAGTAGATGGATAATTAACAAGGCTGCTGGTGTCATTTTATCCTTTAGGAGAGGAGCAGAGTTGCTGCTTGACTCTTCCTGAGTCAACCATTCAAAGAAACATGCGTCACCAGCAACCCATTTGGCTCCAAATGGCTTCGCAGGCCAGGATATTACTGCCAATGAATCCAAATAAACTTTTCGCTTTTGAGCTGTCGGAGGACATCTGAGCTAATATAGTGGACGTCCTTACATTTACCCAAATGACTTACTTACTACTATAAACATCTGACTTTTAGTCTCACAACTAATGAAAATGACCGGCTTTTTTCTGCAATTAATACATCCAGCATTGATTTTAAATGAATTCGCAACATAATAATGCTATAAATTCACAATCGTCTTTTGCTGCCGTGTGGTTATTCAAAAAGCAATTTGCATTTGGCAGTGAGAAAGTGAATGGAAGTATTATCATTATCATTAGTGATCCAGAAGCAGGTGCCTTAATGCTTCTCCAGCTGCTGGGGTCAGCTTTTACTGAGCAGAGAGAAAAAAAAATGGTCTAAGTAGGTCAGACATCCATCAGTGGCCATTACCGCGACTACGACGTAAAGTCTGCGATACTTGCCGGTTCTTTTGTAATTTAGAGAGGTTTGTGCTGCTTTGTACTTTTCTGTAGGGGCCACCGCCTAAAACCAGGGGCTCAACGAGCGACTTGTGATGAGTTGAGAGTTACAAACAGCTGCTTTACGGGAGAGAGAGAGAAAGAGAGAGAGAGGCCTTCAGCAGCTGAAAGTCAGGGACTGTGTGGGTGGCTGCAGAAACTAATCCCCTCCACCTCTCTCTTCCCCTCTCTCACTCATGTCATCCTGTTTACCCCTGTGTCTGCCTGTCTCGGTTCAAACCTCAGACTTGTAAATAAAAAGATTAACTTCTGTCTCTCTGGTGTTGGATGTTGCTGGCAGGATGATTTGGGTTTATGTAAATGCAGCAGAACGGATGTTGCCCCTCATGGATTCTTTAGGCTTAATATTTGAGGGGTGGGTGGGGGAAGGGGGAATCTTTCATCTGTTACTTTTTATTTTTTATATGTATATATAAAAAGTTGAGGCGGAGCGATACTTTTTAAATCCTTCCAGAGCAGCCACTAGAGGTCAGTGTTGCAAAGATTACAGCAGCGACTGAAGCCTCCTAGGGATGCACTCGCTCATAATGGAGCGGGGATGGAAATTAGTTGGTCTAACAGGGATGAAAATGAGTTTGCAGCTGTAATCAGCTCGGCAGCACGCACGCACGCACGCACGCACGCGCACACACACACACACACACACACACACACACACATATATTACAGGTGAGGGTTTTTTTAACGTTTGAAGTGACAACATGAAGCAGCCTTCCCAAAAATAATCTTCCACTCGCTGCTTGACGGGCAGGTCAGCCTTCTCCTCCAAACTCCCAAAGATATCACCGCTGGAGTATTTCATATTGAAGAGACGTCCCCCCCCCCTTCAGATTTTTTATTTTTTTTTGTTTGTTTGAAGAGCTTGAGTAACCGTGGCGTTCTGGCAGGATGCAGGACAGAGCTGAGGAAGGCTGGAGGGGAGCAATCATCAATCATCCTGGCAGCAGCCTCGTCTCCCACAGGCACACCTTTTACCCTTCACATGACTTTTGTATTTATTTATTTTTAATCATGAACAACAAAAACAAATTCATTCGGATGTGGCGTTGTCGTTGCTTAGATCTGGATGCAAGAAGAAGCAGCGTCCTGGTGACACAAGATGCTGAAACAAAAGAGGCGACTCACTTCCTGCAAGTTTTTTTTTTTTTTAAATCAACATAAACTCAAGTTTAAAAGAAATTCTTAGACATTAGATGTAATTCTGGGTGTTAAAGCTCAAACTGTCTGTTTAGTTTAAGGACTTTATTACATGCCATTGCTACAAATATGTAAACAACACAGAGCTGCAAGTAGTTTTCAAACCCCTTGAATTGTTAGTTTTATGCAGTGACCGAAACGTTAATTTTTGGAAATTAAGAAAAATAGAAGCAATTGTTTGATATATTTTGATTGGATTTCTATGAAGCATCTATTTAATAAATGAATCATGTTTCATTGGATCATTTTGGGAAGCAGAACCTTTTAACTTAAAGCTGATTTTTTTTTTATTGTGGAATATGCTGATCACACAACTGATGGTTTTTAAATTGCAGCTACTTTTTCCTACCTGATTTCTTGTTTTCTTAACCTTTATAGACTCAGACATGTTCCTAAATTAGACTGCACAACAAACACAGTTCTTCTTCTCTGCAGAATTGCAGGCTTACCATAAACAGGAAACACAAACGTTTGATATACGTTACCCGTTGTGCAAAAGTTCAAATGTTTTAAAGAGTTGATTACATATGGCACATAAGCCTTTAAATAATTTGGAAGTAAATTTCTTATAATAATTAATTAACTTTTTCCTCAGTATTGATCATCTCCTAGCATTATTGTTGTCATATTTACCAGATGTTATAGAACATGTTCCTACAGTGTTAGATTTGGCTTGTGCTGAACATTTTCCATGTCTTTTGATCCGGCATGCACAATACCAGGATAACATGCGATATTATTAATGAACATCCCAATGATATTGATTGTGAATAGTATTTCCAGCCTCATACATCAGGTGTTGGGATCTGGAGTAAGAACAGTCCATGAAAGTATGTAGTACAGAGAACTTGTGTAAGTCTATATTTAATGCAAACAGCCCTTTGTAGTTTTGATAATTTACATATAAATGTTGCAATAAAGAGAGATGCGACTGTGCCTCATTCTGAGCAGCAATTCATCTTGAATCTGCTTCCCTTCCAGTTTAAGTGCCAGCTCTCCAGCAGAATGAAGCCTGGAGGGACGTGAAGCTGCAGCTGTATTTAACCCTATGAGGTCGAGCAGTTTCCCCAGAGGGACTGAGCTGCTCCACTTCTGCAAACCTCTCAGCGGGTCCACAGGAGGTTGCTCTTCACTCTCCTGGAGCCTAATTTAATTTTGCGTGATGAAAAATTAACTTCACGCGCTCCGTTTGGTTGCAGGATATTTTCTCCTCGGCGTGCAAACGTCTCCGTTCCCTCTGCAGATCGGTGCAGATTTATATTCTTTGCATCCCCCCTGCTAGTCATTGTCAAGGGGGCAGCGGAGCATATCCCAGCGAGCACTGGGGTTGAAGGTAGAGGCGCACCTCTGACAGGGCTCACCATCTGTCGAATCTACAATCCACTTTGAGCTGTGCCAGAAAACTTTTCGAAAGAGAAGACGGAGAAGAAGAGGCAAACGGGACGCAAATGGTTTGTGTTTTTCAGCATCACACGAACAGCGGGGCTGCTTCAGTTTGGGAATTAATTAAATACGAGACGCTGAGACGTGAGCTATGTGCACATTCTGTCCTCCTTTTAGGCTAAACGTAAGACACCAGACTTGGGAGGAGAAGAAGAATTCGTTTTTGAAGAGGAGGATGCAAAACAAAAGAAAAAAAAAGTGACTTGCGTTGAAAGTGCTTTTGGTGAAAAAGTGGGTTCATGGAGACAGATCAGGGATGAAAATGTGATGAAATAATGGAAAAGAATATCGCTCAGCTGCAAGAGTATCCAGGTGAAAGTAAGTGAAAGAAAATGGCTGTCTGTCACAAAATATACAGATTTAATCGAAGCAGATTCATGTCTAAAAAATGGTCAAGTCAAAGTCCTGACCTAAAGTCAAACGAGGATCTTTGGCTATACCTAAAGCGCTGGTATTCACAGACATTCTCATCTCGAGTTGTTTCACAAACAATGGGCAGATATTTCTATCCGTCACAAAGCCGTTATATCATTCGAGACTCGCACACAAGTTTTAGGTTATGATGTGAAAAAGGAAAGAGACATGAACACTTTTCCGCGGTTCTGTAGAAAATGCAGCCGACGGCTGAACTAAAAAACCCAGGACTGATCACTGTCCAGATGTTGAGTAGAACAAATCCCAATTAGTCCTGCCCCCCTCCCGTCTCCGGCGGGGCAGGAACAAGCTGTGCAACACGAGGTGAACCAGAGGCAGATTATTCAGGACACAGTCGCTGCGGGATGGAGAGCTCAGGAGGGCTGCAAGGACTTGACCTTTTCCTGAATATTCATGACGAGGGAGAAAGAGATGAACACCTTCCCTGGCGCCTAAAAACCCACAAGAACAGAAGCTCAGCTTATGATTCAGGATTTAAAAAAAAAGAAGATTCTATCTTGCATAAAGAAAAATAATACATCAGGATGTGTTGGCCGCCTGCCAGCCAGCAGGATCAATAACCATTAACACCATTGTGCATTCAATCAGAGGACAGCAGGGATTTGAGGCTCTGCAGATTATTTCATCATGATGGGAGGTGGATCAGAGCTTTAGTTACAGTAACCGCATCCAGATACTCGCTGCTGCTGCTGCTGCTGCTGCTGCGAGAGATGCTCTCTGACTGACAATGTCATCAGAGCTCTCTCTCTCTCTCTCCCTCAGTGTGTGTGTGTGTGTGAGAGTGTGTAAACACACAGAGAGAAACTAGGTCATATTCCAGCCTTGACGGGATGAGGAGGAGTCGTCTGGAGACGCACCGTGCTGCAAATGTGCGCTGCGTTCATGTGTCAAAGAGTCAGGGCGTAATCCGCACACTCCTGTTTTTATCTGCCTCATGAATCAGGAGAACATGCCTCTAGTGGTGATGAAATCCACAGAGAAATGCAGGTACTGGAGCAGAGGAGGAGGAGGAGGAGGAGGGAGCGCTTGTAATTTCTTGCTCCAGTTCTCTTTGGCTCAGCGCTGAGGAGACGCTGTTCATTAATACCCAAGACTTCTTTCTTTGGGAAGCACAAAGCTCTGAGTCATGTAATATTGACATTGGCTTGCTAAGAAACAATAGCAGCATGTGGCAGGAATTACACAGAGGCTCTCCAACACAATGCGCTGCACTCCTGTGGCATTCCTGAATACGTGGAGGTTAAGAGTTTTTTTTTCTTTGTTTTTAAATCGCTTCCTAAAGTGCACTTTTAACTCTTTGTGAAAGGTGTGGGACAGAACGTCCCTGATGAGGAACGACGCTTTAAGGAGGCATCTCAGAGCAGCTTTCTGTCTGCTGCAAAGGAGGAGATTTTTTTTGTTTGTTTGTTTTAATTTGTGAAAATGTGCAGAGAAAGTTGAACAAATGATGCAGAGGTTGCAGTAAAACAAAGCGCCGACAGCTTTCGGGGCCGATTGATAAGAACAAGCAGAAGCACTTTGAGCCAAATGCAAACATCAGCATGCCAACGAGCTCACTAAGTGGCAATGCCAGCGTGCTGATGTAATGCAGCGTGAAATGCTTCTCAAGTTTGCCGTCGTTGCTCAGTGTGTCACACAGCAGCAAGCGCTCTTGATGGGAATCTAAAAAACAAGGGCAGAGTTTATCCTCTGAGGAGCATCTGCTCTTCGGTCCGCTTTGTTTTCCAAAGCGACCGTCTAGACCCAAATGTTCCAGGCATGAGAGGCAAGAGGGAAAGTGTCGAATGTGTACTAGGGATGCACGATATTGGATCTTTGGTCGATATGCCGATATACTAAAACTTGCTTGACCGACAACCGATACAGATATTGTTTTCTTACTGAAACCGTGTGGCTTTCTCTACTGTGGAATCAAAATACTGCATTGTTTTTGTCAGTTTAGCCTGCTACCAAACGCAAATGCTACAAAGGAGGCTGAAAACGACGCAACACTTCCAACTTGAATTATGCTCAATGTCAAATTTATTCGTGACATTTGCCCTCTAAGACGACGACATTCAAACAGCACAAATTTAATATTGTGCTGTGGCGGAGGCATCGCTGTCAATGGTTTGTCATATGAAATCAACGGCTTTTACTTTGGCGAGTTATTCTGATGAAATGGCCGATATTAAATTTTACAGCTAATATTGACCGATAACAATAACGATACCGATACATCCCTAGTATGGACAACGTATGTGGAAATATATTTAGATTTAAAGTTTTAGCAGACAGAAAAAGTCAGAACTGTACACACACATCTTGACCATGAATCTTCAATTAGAATTAGAATTTTCTGAGGGGCTGCTGAGAGGCTGGAATTGTAGCGTAATAAAAAATGAGCAGCATATATTACATTTAATGCTAATTTTCTCTAATTAAAACAGGACAGGAAACATGCATAAAGACTCAAATACATACATGAAACCCAGCTGATATTAGGATTGATGTTCCTTATTCACAAGCTGCCACCAACAAACTAATCGCTAATTAATTAAACATAATTCTGGTTGTTTAACTACTCTTGGAAGGAAAAGAAAAATCAAAAATAATACAGTAACCAATTATGAAACATTATATTTTTTTAACTGACATCATCAATTAAATATACAGCAAATAAGCTGATCAACTAATCAGAGGCAACTCAAACCCGGTGGGTTTTTAGCCTTGATTTAAAGGAACTCGGTGTTTCAGCATCAGAAGTTTGTTCCAGATTAGTGGAACATAAAAGCTGAAAGTTTTGCTTATTTACTGCTTATATTTTTGTCAAATTCATGCCTGTGATGACTGACTGCATTTTTTAACTTGGCGATAAAACAGCTATTTATTGGAAACGCACAAACTTGTTTTCTGAGTCTATAGCTTTATAATTAGAGAGAGACGTTTGCTTTCACTCATATGGCTTAAATCTTTTTATATATATATATATATATATATATAAACCACGTCTGTACTAAGCTGCAGATTTTCCTCTTAATGGCCTTACATACACAGACATAAACACAAGCCGCAGTGCAAACAGAGCAGCAATTCACTGAGGGGCAGATTATTGAGGCTTTGAACCGTCTTCAGTCAGTTTCGGCGTCGTTTGGAGACTGTACTACTAATCATTCAAGTGCAGCGCTAAATTAGTGCCTTGGAGGTGTGAGAACAGGAATGTTTGCACCTGGCCCTGCTGCATTCGTGTTTATGGGATTTTTTCTTCTTTTTTTCCCCCCCCAACTTTAGTGCCTGGCGTGACTGAGTTTCTGCTTCTTCAAGGAGAATGTGAAGGTGTTGATTATGAGAGCAGAGAACGTCAGAAGGAAAAGAGTTTCTATTTGTGTAAATGTGTTCAGTGATCCACATTATTCTGGTTTTAACAGAGTTTCAGGAGCCAAATCCCCCCCCACCCCCCAACTAATCTGGACCCAGGGGTGTTGGTGGCACAAATCCATCTTCTTTTTCTTTCTTGTTGTGGAATTAGTATTTTGTATTTATTGTTATGGGGATTTAAAGAAAGATCAAAACTGTAGAAATAACAACACACACCGTATGTTTGTCCTAGTTGAGAAACTTATCAAGACTTTATACTTAATCTTTAACAATCTTGAATAATTTCCCACCAACCACAACTTAAAGAATATTATCCAGTAATGAACAGATTTCTCCTGTTTTTTTTTTTGCTTTTTTCTTCTTATTTTTATTTCAGACCATAAAAAAGATTCAGCATCTGGATAACCTCAGAGAATAAAAAAAAAAGAAATTTTATATATTTAAGCTACCCAATCCAAAGTGACCCCTTGTGAAAAAGTAATTACCTAAACCTAATAAGAAGCTGCGCTGCCCCTTGCAGCAACAACTGAGATCAAACATTTATAATAATTGGTAATTATTCTTCCCAGTAGAGGAAGTTTGTCTCGCTGTTCTTTGCAGAACTTTTTTTTAAATCAAATTACACCAACGGATGGACAGCAGGAATGGCCTTTTAACATTTTACCATTTGAGCTTAAGCATCGACTTTAACAGTGCCACTCCAGAACCTTAGTTTAGTGTTTTTGTTGCCACTCAGAGGTGGGAGTGCTTGTCCAGTTTGGACCCCTGTCCTGGTGCAGAACCAGATCGTGGTTTTCGGACCTTAGCTTAAGGGCACGGTTGGACGTTCGTCTACAGGATTTTCTGACTGAGAGCGGAATGTATGATTCCATCGATTAGTGTTTGTTTCTGAGGTGATGAAGTTCCAAACGGGTCCCGAAGCATCACACCGTCGCCACCATGTTTGACTGTAGCGACGATTCTCTTTTCATCAAGTTTTCTATTGGTTTTAGACACAATGGCATAACGAGACACACACCATCCAAAACCATGGACGCTACTGTTGCCCTGGCTCTTTCTTCTTGTTGAATCGTGAACTCTGACCTTTTCACAGTATATGTGATTTTCTTTAGGACCCAATGTGTTGCTTGTTGAGATGTTTTAACCTAACTAATGTCAGATTTTAAGTGATATCCTGATTCTGTAGGCCTGGATTGTAAACTTGAAGTCAGCTTTCTGAAAAGTGTGGATAATTCATGACTTAAAAAGGGGGATGATTACGTTCCATACATTTCCTGGCTGAATTTGAGACCTTTTTCCATCTAAATAAGTGAAATTATCATTTGAAAGGTGGGTCAGATGTTAGTTTGGTTGATCTTTCTGCACGAGTTCTCTCCAGATACTTCGACTTCCTTCCACAGTCCAGAAACATGCATGCAGGTTAATTTGTGTCTCTAAATCCTGCTTAGTGTGTGCATTCCTGTGTGTGTGTGTGTGTGTGCGCGCGCACGCGCGTGTGTGTGTGTGTGTGTTTACCCAATAGACTGGCCTCCAACGACCGCTGATAATGGGAAACAATCCGCCCCAGCGGTCCTGCATGAACAATGGCTGGATCCTACAAAGACTCCTTTTTCAGTGACAGAAAAACAAAGCAGAGGAAAGCTCTGAGGGGGAATTCACCTTTTCACATCACTAATTTCATAAAAGGAAATATCTGGTGACCTGAACACCTGTCTGATGAAAAAAAATGTAATTCCCGTTGCAACGTTTTCTTCTGTTTGCTGTTTTGATTCTTCTCCTTCCTATTCTCACTTTCAGCGACGTTCTCAAGATGCTACAGGAATGTAAATGTCACCCAACTGAGTGAATTTATGCACAGCAGGGTTCCTCCCCCCCATTTCCAAACTGAAAGCTATTTACTCAAATCCCAGGAGTAAACAGCACTGTGAGCAAAAAAGGTTCTCCTTAATTGTCTAAATAACTTAGCGTAGCTGCCTCGAGTTTTCGACCAGCTTCCTTCCACCATCCAAAAATAATTCACATTATCGACTCCAAATTATCTCTTTTGACCGCCTTGCCCAGTGATAGACTGGTGACCTGTGACCACTGGAGACAGGTACATCCTTAATAAGTAGATAAGTAAAATATTCTAGACTAAATCCAGTTTTATTGCTGATTAAGTCGCCAATCTCTGGATTGTGACGGGCCATTGAGATGCAAATATGTCTTCCCACTGATAAAAAGTTAAATTAGTAATTTGTTCTGGATTTCAACAGGGATTTAATTCCTAACTGTAAAATTAGATTATGAAATCTAAGGGGCAAAAACGATTTTGGGGATTAAAAACAAGTAAAGACTAAAATAAATATGACAAAACGACAAAAATCAATGAAGCCAAACAAAGTTTTATGTTAAGATGAATATTGTGATGTGCTCTGAGACAAAACTTGTTCACTGAAAAGTTAAGTTAAAAATTAAAATTAATGTAGAAAAATGTTTTTGGGAGTGTAATAGCAAAAAAAAAAACAAAAAAACATCAGCATAAATGTGACTTTATAGTGTGACCTCTAAGTTAACATCATGGAGTTTATATTTAAATCCAACATCAGTATTTGGTTAAAACTAACTTTTTTATGCTCTATATTTTGTTTATTTAATGACTTTCCAATTTTGAAGATGGGAATTGCTCATATGGACTTTATTCAATAAGATATGATTTTATTTTCTGAAATGTAAAAAAAAAAAAAAGAGAGATAGATAAATTCCCCCTTTATAGTAATGCGACCAACTGCAAATAAATCCCGAACGAAAGAGCTGATGAAAGGAAAAAGACAAAATAATTGCAACATCCAGGTCATCAAAACACGTTACAAAAACGACCTGATCTAACAACAGTGTTTAAGGGACAGAGGAACAGAAGCAGCTCTCCAGCATGTCATTAATGGGCTATAATGAGAATATAACGAGCTCTTAAAGCTGCGGACCAAACTCACCTGATGATTACACAAACCTTTTGTTCTCGCCAGCAGCATGAAAGGACACGTCTCGGACACCATATGCTGCCATTAAGGCCTTAATCATCCAGGAGCAGATGGGCAGATTGCAGGCGACGTTACCGTCTGCTGCGACGCCCAGAGCAGCCATGACAGCGGAGGGAGCGCCGGCCCCGGTCACCCGCCTATTCACATCACCGGGGCGAAGATCGCCGCTTTTGTTACGGGCCAACATCACTACATAGGGCCGCTGCGGCCACCGGGACAATGCAGACTTCTCAAACACTTTGTGCTCGAGTTGGATGAATTCTGTGTTTGCAACAATTAACGGCACAGAGATAACCTCCCACACTCAAGCTTATTGGTCCTGCTTTTACTTCGCGGCTCGTTCATTACAGACAGGTCCACAAACAATGATAAAAGAAGCCATCCTCCCTTCTTCTGCTGATTAATGAGCTGAGGGAGGGTGCAAATGTTTCACTGGAATGCAATTATCCCAAGGACTGGACTAAATCCAAAGCAACTATTCAAGTGAATGTTACCCAGAATGAATAAAAATAAAAGGTCTGATGTAAACGAGAAAAAAAAAAAAGCCACACCCAGGCTCAAATTTGGATAAACCTCCAATAATATTCAACTAAATGTCCCTGAATGAGCTAAGCACCAAATATACCCATTTTATAACCACCATAACTTGCTGCACTAATTCAGGTAATATATTTATTTGACTGCTATTTCAAAAGTCCAGATTAAACTGGCTGGTTGCCACCCACTGATTAAACTTCTGAGCACAGTCCACTGATCTTCAACAGCGTTAATGTCTGTCTGGGTTTCAGGAAGAGTCCAGAAGCCTAACTTATCCATTTCAGAACCAGATCGTTGCTCCGTTGGTGTCCAGGTAGTAAGCATCTGACCCAGACGGTTACGCCATGTGACGACAAGAAATCAGTTTGGATGTTCAAGAATAGCCCTCAACTGGAAACTCCAGGACCAGTCTCATTCTCCACGGTGGAGTGGGTCCAAACCAAATGGTCAGATGGCACAAAGTCATAGCTATCTGACAAGAAAAATGTTTGAAGGCTTTCAAAACGTAAGATTACAAAGCCAACTGTCAAGTATGGTGGTGACAGCATAATGCTGAGGGTCCCTGTTGCTGCCAGTTCCACATGGACTGTTTGAAAGTTTTGTCCCATGCCAAGAATCCAAATGGCTTCAGTCAGAGAGGCCGCTTGAGCCCAGAACGACACCAGGAAGTTGTTGATGGCTACAAACATGTGGTTTCTGTGAAACTTGCCAAGAAACATTTCAACAAGTGTTACCACAAAAAGTACAAAATGATGTTTTTGTTCGATTGCTGCAACACTTGTTTAGGGTTTTTACCCATAAACATTCTCCAAATTCTCTCAGCCAGAGCCAAATGGCTTACTCCACTCTTGGCTTATTTGGTGTTTTTTATAGTACTGGATGAGTCAAGTTGGAAGAATAACACATTTTGGGATTCGTTTAACAAAGATTCACTTCTGCCCAGTCATTCCAAGCAGAAACCTCATGCTGGTCATCAGCTCGGTTACACGGAACCATAAGGAACAAGAAAACATTTTCACAAAACTGCCAATTTGGTGTCTCAGAAACAGCATCCACCCTGATCTGACAAGCGTTCAGTAGGGTTGAAGTTATGACTGCATGGAGGCCATTTCATTCCCCGGTCCCAGGATCTGGAGGTAGACCGATAGCCCGGCTGTGTGGGAGCGAGCTTTGGCATCTTGAAGTTCACAGTTTGAGGCCCAAAGGTGGAGAAATGAGATCGTCACTGGTTGCAGATCAGATTGATCGTCTCTTATGATGCCTTGTTCTTCCTGTCACATACTCAAAACCATCTCTGCATTTTCCTTTAAATTACTAAAACGGTTGACAAAAGTCCTTAAATCTATATTTTTAGTAAGAATATTTACAAAGTTGAATAGATGAGCGAAAAAGCGCAATAAATCCAAATCTGTAAATGCAATTCTTGTGTTTTAAAAAGAAGAAAACACATAAGTTGTTATGACTCCATGATCTGTACATTCTCTCTTCTCATTGATCAACTTCAGCTTTAGATGTCGAGACGTTCACCTCAAATCTGCCTCGGTCAATAACCACGACAACCATTTTACTTTTTTTTTTAAAATCATGTTTATTAAATTTAGAAAACATTGTTTCGTTAACAGTTTCATACCAACAGCAGGAAAGAGCTGAAACTGTAAGGAGAAGCAGATGGGGCCCGGGCCAACCCCTGAGTTAAAAACCGTCAGCTCTGGAGTTCTTCTGTCACTATTCCTCCGTCGCCTGGGGTCACCTGTAGTTCAACCTGGCATAGAGTAGAAGAGAGTCACAACGTAGTCAACGTCTCAAGGTAGAACGCCAAAAGAAACGGGACGTAAGAAAACTCTGTGGACATCAGGTAGAAAAGTTGATTTGCAAAGTCAAGTTTCAAGTCAAGGTATTTCCTGCCAAAATATGCTGAGTATGCAACGTTGACATGTAATTAGGTTGCCAAGCCATGTCCTATGTAGACTTTATCACTCAGGGAGAGGTTTCTGCACAGTTTGTAGGGGCTGTGGACTCAGGGATGCAGAACGGATGTCTGAGAAAGAAGTGCAAACAATGTCTATAAGGAGTGTTTATTGAGAAGGTTGCATGGGGGAAGGTTAACGGGGGTTGGAGCAGACCCGAGCCACCCCCTCGTTATTTATCAAGGTGCTGAAAGGGGCGACTCTCTGGAGGGCGAGCCCGAGATGTCCTCAGGAGGGAAAACTGTGAGCGTGCAGGCTCGGATCCCGCCTAGCGACTCGGGCAGGTCAAAAACCTTTTGCCACTCGTCTTTCTCCGGGTCGTACTTCTGTACTATTTCCACCATGCAGCGATTGTTCCACGAGTAGCCGCCCACGACGTAGATCTTGTTCTCGAACACCGCGACGCCGACGTCGCTCTGGCCTCGCAGCATGGCGGCGATGGGCGTCCACAGGTCGAGGGCGGGGGAGTAATACTCGCAGCTGAGCACGTCGTCGTAGTCGCTGGTGCCGCGGAAGTGATTGCCCCCGATCACGTAGAGGCGGTCGCCCACCGTGCACATGCAGTGGAGGCCCCGGACCGTCGTCATGGGCGCCTTCTGAGTCCATTTATCCGCATCTGGGTCAAAGCACATCAGCTCCTTCTGGAAAGTGTCATGAGTGATTCCCCCTGCAGCAAAAAAGACAGTAAAAAAAACCCCTAAAATTAATCCTCAGTCTGATCATCTTTGGGGAGGAAAACACTTTATGGACTCGTTAATCAATCATTCACTAAATAACATCTTTCTAGCACCAGCCTATAAAGTTGCCCCGGGCTCTACAGTTTTAAAACTCATCCTTCCACGATCCCCACACTGCAAATTCAGCCAATAAACAGATTAAACAGTAATTATACAAACTAGAGCAACATCAGCGGTTGCTCAGCCTCTTTTTAACACTCATTGTGAACAGTCGGTACAAAGCGGTGCGTCGTTTCAAAGCCCCTGTTAACATATGCGCCAACAGACGGGAGACGCCGGGACACAAAAAGCTGATGGAAAAAAAAAAAAAAAAAAAACAGAGAGGAAAAAAAAAAATACAGGGCATGTCTACAGGGAAGGCTTAAAATAAAGAGGAACACAATCCCAGCATGCATTTGGGTGGGAGCCAGCTCGCCCCTCCTCTCCCAGCCACACACACATAGGCGGGGAGCAAACGCAGAGCAGGATTTGCGGAGCGTGCCGTTCTCAGGCACAATCCCTCTTTTTGTTGCCGCCCAGCGATCGTGTGCTCGGTCCATTGTTCCGGTTTAAACTGTGTATTCAGCTGCCATGACTCGGATATGTGATGCTGCACCTTCTTAACTGATCAAATGAAGAGATAGCCCGACTACTTTATCCACCAATTGTATGAAGCCATTATGAACCCCCGACAGGAAAAACAGCACTGGAGTTAACTCCGGATCTTTGTAATTCCTCCTCAGAGGGTTGTGCTGCTATTTTGATCCAGTTCAAAGGGTTTGGCCTTTTCTTTGATATGGTGCCGTCTGATCAGGATCCCAGTGTCTCGATGTCTAATCAGCAAAATTAGAGGGGCACTGGGACACAGCACGTTTTAACCGAGCCGATCTCAACCTTCAAAAACACCAACTAGAAGCCAATGCCCTTCATTAGTTGCCACAGGACGGACTGTTATTGTATTTCATGCCATGTGCGCCCATATGGTTCTATTTCAAAGCATTTCCCTGTGCAGCCGAGCGGACGCTGAATAACTGCGGAGTCGTTTTGTACAAGCAGTGACCTGGATGAATGAGTGCCGGTACACCTGGGACTCCGGCTGGATGACGGAGGATGGACAGAGAGGTGAAACCGACGGAGGACGGTTTCTATAAACGTCCAACAACAATCGCAGGTGTGAGGAGTTGAGATCCTGCATAAATAAATAAATCGCCCACGGACGATCTGCGCTCGTTTCTGACGTTACATCCCTCAAAGGTGAACGGCAGAGATAAGTGAGTATCGATCAGTCTTACTACAGGGCTACGTTATCGTGAATGCAGCTCTGTAAGGACAATAAAACCCACTGGAAACTCCAGAACTTCATCCTTTCCCAGAGCACATCTCACCTTTTAGAGGAATTTAAAAGCAGAAATAGTTTAAAATCCCAGAAAGAAAAAACAGAGATGAAAAACAGCTCTGTTTGCTCAATCATAAAGCTGGTGATTTCCCTGAGGTAAACCTGCTTCTTTCCTTTCATGGAAGAGTAGCTTGATGGAAACTTTTTCCCCAGAGTAATACTTTTGGCCTTTTCAGAAAACAGCACTGACCACAGAAGCCTTCTGACGGCTTGTACCGCAACAATGTACAAACAAAGCCACCATCACAAACCCAAAGAGTGACAGCAGTTATGACAGACAGCTGCTTGTAATGCCTCCCACTTCACACCTGCTTGCTTAATTATCACTGTGACTTCCTCCGGGTCCAGAGGAGACGGGTAACCGACGGCAGGTCAACTTGAACTTCCCTGTCCCCCCAATCCCTGATATTAAATCACAGCGAGATGAAATCCGACTTTTTCGCTGCAGTCTGAGAGCCCCAATCTCAAATCTTTTCACCCAAACGTTTAAATCCAAACCACTTCTGGACCCGACTACACATCCAAACAAACCACCCTGCAGTCAATGCTCCACAAAAGGCCGGTGCCGTTAGTTGTGCTTTCATTTGCTTAATGTTAACGTTCTTCCTCTGTGCACGCGACTCAATTTGGGGTCTTAAACCGTTCACACAGAACTCTCACTTAGTAGTATAAACGACCACACTTAAAATCGGTATTGAGCATCAAGATCTGCTTGTCGTCCCTCTCATCTGCAGGAAAGATGCAGCTGAATGTTTGTCCATAGGAATGCCCGAAGCAGGACAGAGTGGTGGCGGTATGACGCTGTGGGCTGTTCTCCACAGGCGGTTAATAAAGAAATGTTTCAGTAAGTGGAAAAAGTCGAGCGGAGAAAAATGTTGTTCTGCTCCAGAGCATTCTTGGCCTCGCAGTTCTCCTTCAAACACAAAAATGTCTTTAAGAGGTTCGACCCAAGCTCCGACTTGAAGCCAATTAAATATCCATCAGGAGACCAGAAAGTGGATGTCTGCTGACAGCCATGTCCAAACTGACGAAGCTCAAGGGGATTGCAGAGAGGAATGGCAGATAATCCCCAAATCCAGGTGTGTTCAGCTGCTCATGTTATTTCATGCCCAAGAGGGTTCAGAGCAGAAGATGCAGCCAAAGATGATTCAACCGGTAGAGTATGAGAGCAGACGGCTTGTTTCAGTGAAGCATTAAAAAAAAAAAAGCAACAGTAAGAAAAACAACAAAAAAAAGGGGGGGGGGTTGTTTATAGGAAAACAAAGCGTGGCAGTAGTTTAGTAATGTCTGAATTGTGCCGAGGCGATGCGGCTGTGACGGCCTGTGGACTGAGTGCATTTGTCAGGTTCATCCAGCTGACAGAATACCTTCAGACAGCACAGCGGCGCAGACGGAGAAAGTGACCTGATGTGCTGTGACAGACAGACAAGGAAGTGCACTCCGGCGTGGGTCACCTTGCACCGCAAGACTCTAACCCCCAGAGACTGTGGGAGCCAGCGAGGCCTCTTAGCGACCTCTTGGAGCATTTTTATTGAAGCTACGTTTCATGCGCGCTGCTTGATTCCTCTCTGATAGCAGCTGCAATCATTAAGCAGGTTGTGTTGGGATATTACGCTGCGCAACAGTTCATATTTTTAGGCGGTATGGGTGCATAGCCTGTTCTCACAAAAACAAAATTTATCGCCTGACTCGCCTGATATCGACGTCGTAAAGCTGTATTTCCAGCGAAGGAGGAATAAAAACAGAAAACGGTGAGCGAAGGGAAAAAGTAGCCTCTTTCTCTTCAGTTATTAACAGTGAGAATATTAATAATTTTGACTATTGCACCATCAGCATCTTCTGCTCTTGCTGGTTTTAAATATTCTCTGGTTCTTTAGCTTGAAGTGAAAATGATCCGTCATGTCTCGAGGTACCAGCAGCCGTCCTTCGAGTCTCAGCTAATATTGGATCAAATTAAAAGGGCTACATGTTCTGCCAACTTGTCAATATTTCCCACGGCAACAAGTAGGATGAAATAAGAAACCGATTCCTGAAACATTGAATAATTAAAAATTAGCCCCAGTTAACTTCATTTAGTCCAACTGTGCTGACTACAGCTCGACTCAATCGTAACGTACAACAAAATACGAGTTTCCTAGGAAATTGATCAACAAACATTTGATGAATATGTGAAGGTAATAAAAGGAATAGAAATACTTATTTAGTTTATTCATTTTTCTGTAGCCGTCTCAAACAGCTTTGGTTTGATCCAGGACTGTGCTTCATTTTAACCCAACAACTAACTAGAGCAGTGTTTCTCAACCCTGGTCCTCACCGCCCCCCTGCTCTGCTCTGCATGTTTTAGATGTGCCTCTATTCCAGAACAGCTGATTCAAATGATTGCATGACCATCAAGTACTGCAGAAGCCTGTTAATCACCCAGAGATGCAATTCAGGTGTGTGGCAGAAGGGAAAAACCAAAAACATCCAGGACAGGGGGGCGGTGAGGACCAGGGTTGAGAAACACTGAACTAGAGTAAGCAGTTTTTTAGTCCCATTTCTGACTAGTGTAATTCCGATGCCACTTGACTCTCTCCACACAACTCGGTGTCTAAATCTGGAACAAAATTTAGGAAAAATTTAAATGTTACTCATTGTGACATTGTAGTCACAACGAGTAAAGAATTTTAATTATAGGTGTAGGAGCCTTTTCCAGGAAGAAGGGCGGTTTTTCAGCCATTTACCACTTAGTGTTTCAAGCCAGGTTTGACATGTCCAAGTAGGCAGATTGCACTTTAGAGTTAGACTACCAGTTAGACGTCATGCCCTCTTTAAAAAAAACAACAAAAATATCCGGGGTAAATGCAGTTTTTGTGTAAATAAGCTCAGTCTGAAAAAAACCTACCTCCATAATCGATACAAGAACCACTCACAGACCGACACTAGGGGGTGCTATTTTTTAGTTCAAGTAGGTGATACAAATCGTCTCACCTGATTGAAAAAACTTTAAACATCTTTGGAATAAGTTGACGCTGTTCAATGTTTGCTGTGAAACGTTGATTTTCAGCTTCAGGGATCAGCTCTTACGCCTTGGAATGGCCGCCGCCGCTCGCGTTCATGTGTCGCGTTCAAGGAGGTGTAGGAGGAGGAGGATGATGGTTTTTCTTGTGGCCAGGAGGGATTAACAGTGTTGTGTATTACACCTCCTACACCTCCTTCAGTTCTCCTTTCTCCATCCTCCTGAATTCCCCTCCACCAGCAGAAACGTTCGCCCCTTTTGTCGTGCTGCTCTGGATTAGTCACACTGAGAAAATAGGGCTCATCTCCATACCGCGGGATTTGCTTCCAATCGCAGGAACAAGTGTTAATGTGACGCCTAAAGAACAGGCGGTGATTCCCCTCAGGTCCACCGCACGCGCCAAACCCTCCACCATGACATAAGCGTGATGCCAGAGTGTCGACAACGGGCTACTTTCTTCGAGACTCAGCAAGTCAAGCAGGCAAAAGCGAGCATCTGATTCACAAACCAAGGCTTTAAGTAGACAATAGATGCACTGAATCACAATTGTCATAGCAATACCAGTGTGTGCAATGTCGCAGTCGTAAAGGCTGCTTTCTTGCCATATTTGGTAAGGTATTATATTTAAAGTGTTGAGCATCCAGGGTCTGCATGTTAGTGATGTATTTGGCCATTTGGATGGACTGTAAAGGCCCTTTATGTCTGTGCCGGATGGATATATTTAGAAGCAAGTTTAATGAAGTTCGTGGAGAGTGCAGGAAATTTTGAGACAGCAATGAAAGAAAAGTGTCCAGAAAATGCAATTGTAATATAATTAAACCTGGGATTGAATGTTTCAACATTTATTTTCATTTTGACTTTCATAAATGAGCAAAATCCTGCTAAATGTAGTCAAAAATTTTGAGAGCTAATTATACAAAATGTTGTATCTTTTTTGCTTTCCTACTCTTCAGAAGGTTTATACAAACTCCCAGCATGCACTCACCTGAAATGTACATGTAACCACCGTACACCGTCCCAGCGTGGCCGTAATGTGGCTCATTCATTTTGGCAACATACGTCCATTCATTTGTCCTTGGGTTGTAGCACTCCACAGTAGCTTTGAGATGGGGAGAGAGAAAAAAGAAGAAGACCGTATTAGAAGAAAGTGGGTCAAGACGCAACTAAAAGAGGACAAACAGCAGCAAATGAGGCCTTGGAGGGTCTCAGTGTGGGATCTAAAACTCAGATTTAAATACAGTACACACCCCACAGCCCGCCAACCGCTGCTGCGTCCACAGACTGCGCAGGAAATTGGGAGATTGCTAGATCCTTTATCCTAATGCGCCTGAGGATACTTTAGCGAGAAATCTGAAATATCCAACAACGGGGGCGCTGGGATTCACGAGAGATAATCACAGGCGAGCGATCGGTTGCTTGTTACGACCCCATAACAAGCAACAAGGGTGTGTCAACAAGATTACTTTGTGCTTGAAATAAGATCATAACAAGGCTCAAAGCACTCTTCGGTCTCTGCCATCAATAGCTCCTCATCGCCATGGATGGAAAAGACATGAGCAAGTTATTCTCCTGTAATCACAGGATGAAAACCTGTTGGCTTTATTTACTGCATTCAGGACACGAGTGCTTAACTAGACGTCGTTTTAAACTGAACTGATTGATGGTGAGCAGAAAGAGCAGCAGGTGGATTTGGAGAATTTTAGAGGATTCTGTGAAATCAATGAGACAATTGCAGATGAATGAATCTAATGTAGAAGCTGCCAGCAATAACTCAGTGGCCCGAATTGTCTGTATTCTCATATATTCTAATTTAAGCTTAGAAAACCAGCAAATTGAGTATAAATTAAGTTACACAAATAAAAAAAAACAGTAGTAGATGTACAGCAAAATACATATTTGTTCTCAGATTTTAAGAAGCTAAATTAACCTAAAGGGAGACGGCAGTGAAGCGAGCCAGAAAGACTTGGTGTGTACTCATTAAAGCAGAAATTCCCCCCGTGAATCCGTCTTCACGTTGTTAAACTTTCCTTTTCTAAAAATCAGGGCATTCCAGACTCAACAATAAAACCACACCCATACGACCCGTCGAGAGTAAACAAACGTGGCGGAGGGGAAGGGCACATCCAGAAATACACCGGGCCTGAACCACATGCAGCGCGAAGGCAGTGGAACGTAAAGCTGAATAAGGCAGTTGTGTAGACAGTCGGTGAGCTCAGGCTCTGTTCTTTGGTCTAATTATAACCCAAAATAGAAGACAGCTCCTCTCCCGGTCTGCTGGAGTTATACGGCCGGATTTAAGTATTGGGTGGCACCTCTTTGTGGTTTAAGGCTACGGGCTGCAGAGGTCCCTGATTGGTTACCAGGCACCAACCGACTGCAAGGAAAACATATAAACAAACATATACATAGACCGATCTGCTCATAAAGCTGGTTTTAAGAATTAAAATAGAAGAAAACAGTGTTACAGCGGGAAGTTTCAGACGGAACGACTTTGCCAACACTTAAAGCTCTGAAGGGCGCGTCAGTCGCTGTCAGTACTGATCCTGTCAAAGCTTCGGGCCGGTCTCAATGTCACACGCACAGAAGAACAGCAAATAACACTTCTCCAGGACAAAGTCTCTGAAATCGTATGCACTGATGTGTTTCTGTAATCGGCTGCAGCAGACTGGGAGGATATTTGAGGTAATTTATTTTATACTAACTACTTATAGATTACTCATGTTAAACAAGCACTTTAAAGACTAAAAATTCATGTCAAATTAAAGGTGCCTGTTGTTGATTTATATTATGTTACAGCGCCTGCGCCAGGACCAGTCCTTCAGATATTTTGTACTGGCCCATTGTGGGGAAACAAAAACAACAACAAAAAACATAATAAACTCAAATGTTCACAAATCTGAACAGCTTTTATCTTGAAAGTGACTAATTTCTTTTCTTGGGTCACTTACATATTTTCAATATTCTACACTTTTCCGGACTCAAATTTTAAAGATTAAAATGTAATTACTAAGTTGTGTTTTGTTGTCTGTATGTTCTAAAAACCATGGAAAAAGAATGTTGTAAAGTTAAATCCACTTTAAAATAAAACAATTCTTACATTTTACATTAAAACAGCACATTGCAACACATTTAGGCTATAAAACTGAACAAACTGATAGTCTCAGTGTTTTGTTTGATGCCTAACCCAGGTCAAGTTCAAAGGTCTTTTAGTTTACAGAAGAAACAATAAAGGCTGGAAACCAACATTTTTTCATCCTGGTTTCTGCTTTCCATACTTTACCAGAACTGGAAAATGATAAAACCAAACGTCATGCAAACAAAGGAAAGATTCAATGGAAAGATAGAACTTTTAACAATACGTGGACAAATAAGTAAAAGCTTTCCGACATGTAAATATCACAATGTCAGTGGATTTTAATAATATAAAAGGACTGTTTGGAAAGCAATGTTTGTCTGCTGGCATTTCCAATTATCATAAATGCATCCTCCGAATGCCAACATAATATCCAGCCTGTTGGATGGAGTGTCACCACAGCAGATGCCAACATCCGGCACAGATGATGGCGCCCAAGATGCTAAAGATCACAGAGTGTTGGAAGCATTAATATCACAATCCAATTCCCTAATCGTTGTGCAGCTATTCTGTCGTCGTTCGTTTTCCCCTGAAGTCAAAGGAAAAGAGAACAGAACGGCTCGTGTTTTCAGGATGATTATAGCTTGAGTCAACAAATTGTAAAATACAAGAACTTAAACATTTTTCAGTTTTCGCCCTTAAAGATGATGTGATTTTTCAGTTCTCAGAGGTTGTTTTATTTTTCAGTTACGACGACTTCCGTTACTAGCAGCTGGAAAAATGTCTCTGTACACATCTATAGGAGTCACATTTAACATAGGAAAAAATAGTTACTGCTGTAGAAAAAGACCCCTCGCCAAGCTGCAACTTTATATTTTTCATTATTCATGAAGGAGAAAAAGAATAATCCTTGGTTTCTTTCTAGTACAGTTGCCAAACCTACAGCCATAGCTCAGTCAAGCCATCAATTCCCCCGGCACTCGGCGGTAATGACTTTATGGGATTCTTCTTAAATAAAATTGATTCTATTAAAAATAAAATTGTTGGCATTCTCCCGAAGGCGATTACTTCATCCTCAGTGAGTGAGTCAGCACAGAGTGCCACTATAAAACCTGATGTGTTTGGACTGTTTTGAGATGGTTGAGCTTTCCAAGTTATCAAAAGCACAAGAAGAAACTAGTTTGTCTTGGATTTTTTTAAACATCTAGTGCACAGGTGTCAAACTCTTTTTATGTTTCCCTCTAGGCTCCAAATTACATCAACAAGTTCTTCAAACTTTGCACAAATCTGCAAAATTCACACAAAACCAACAAATCTCCACATTTTTACAGCAAATTTTCTCAAAAACATTGAATCTGTAATTGATAAAAAGTCACGTTTAACATCATACATTAGCGCAAATATTGTAAAAACTCCTTAAAAACATTTCTACTGATATATACTGTTTTAGTTTTATCAATATATTCTGATACAACCGTCCCTTTGGAACATTCACAATGAAAATTAGTCTGATCTAGAGAGAAACGTGCTGGTTTCTGCTTTCCAAACTTTATCAGACCTGGAGTCAGCCTCATACTGCTCTTGCTCCTGCTTTTCATAAAGTTCTGACCTGATTTGTTTGCATTATGTAGTACTTTTGGTACTCGCCAGTACTGTGCGTTTTAGTCTCGAAGCTTAAAGTATGATTGTGAATTGGCACAATATAAACTGAACTGACTTGGAGCTTGTTGCGATACAGATTTCAAAATAAATCTGTTCACCTAATGATCTGCTCTTTAACAAAAGTCAGTCATACTCATGGTGCCCTTTTGAAAACAACGTGCTTGATAAAAATAAACCACATGGTGGATTTGAACTCACCAAGCTCCCCAGCAGCATTCCTCCCACCTACAGCGTAGAGATGTCCCTTGAGAGCGCTGAGGTGGAAGAAGGTTCGTTTTTCATTAAGGCACGCCACCTGGATCCATTTATTGTAGCGAGGGTCGTACCGGAACACCGTGTCCACTGCTGTTTTTCCTTTGGTGTCGTAGTTGCTTTGGCCGCCCACAACATAGAGAAAATTGCCAATGACGGCGATGCCGTGCTGGTAGCGGGGTGCGTCCATGGGAGCCAGCGCCTTCCACTCGTGGGCCTTCTCGTCAAAGAGCCGCAGCTCCTTGCTGACGACCAGCTGCTGGCGCAGAACGCCGCCCAGAGTGACCAGGTGGGCACTGTCCGAGCGAATGGCTGTCCGTTCAGACTGCATTACTGGCTGCATGAAGGGCATCATTTGGTAATTGCTAGCTTCCAGGAGAAGGTTGACACAAGTGTTGTCTGTGCGCATAAAATCCACTGTCTGTACATGATTGATGAGCTCTTGAGGGTTCATGAGGGGGAAGCGAATGTTCTTCATGAGCTTTGCAGCATATTCCATGCGACCGTCCTCGAAGCGCAGCCAGCGGCAGGCGGCCTTGAACAAGTCTAACTCAGTGCAGTGTTTCAAGCTGTTACTGGACAGCACAAAGGCCAGCCGTTCAAACGGGAGCTTGACAAACTCTCCTGTGCCCAGTAAGGAGGGGAAGTTCTTCAGGATGAAGTTGTTGACGTATTTGTCCACCTCCGTCAGGTTGTACGTGTTGGCGATTCGCCCCACCTCAACGCAGTTGTCGAGTGAAACCTGCGAAATCAGCAGCAGAGTAAGTCATAGGAAACCCGGCAACCATCAGCAGCAGCTCAGATGGCTGGCTGTCACAAAGGAAGAGAGCTAGATTGAGTTTGTAGATTGCAAACAAGGTGTTTAATCCACTTACACATTTTGTCACTTTATGACCAAAAACTCCTGTTTTTGGGGATTTTATGTGACAGAAAATAAAGCAGCTGATAAATGTAAAATGAAGAGAGCAACACAAGCTTTTCGGCATGTGTTGTGTTTTTACACCAACTGAAAAGTGTGGCATGCTTATATATTCAGCCTCCTTTTTGCCCGTAAATGAAACACGGGGCAACAAATTTCGCTGCAAATAATAACGGTTAAATCTAATCTCAGGCATAACTCAACCCACTGTTGAAAAACTAAAACCTGGTGGTAGCATCATGCCATGGGGATGGAGCACAACACGGGGCAATCCTGGAAGAAAACCTGCTGGAGCCAGCAACAGACTGGACACACGGTGCGCCCTTAGCATACGGCGAGAGCTACAAATGACTGGCTTAGATTAAAGCATGTTGTGTTACAATGGCCCAGTCAAGGTCCAGACATACATCTACTTCAAAAACATTAGCAATACTTGAAAATTAACATCCATGAATATACTGAGGCTGAGCTCCAGATGTTTTGCAAAGGAGCAAAAAATCTCTGGGTATAAGAAACTGGTAGAGACTTGCAGCTAGATTTATAGACTTGCAGCTATAAATCTCACACACTAAAAAGTGTCTCTACAGACTACTTTTTAAAATCCTTTTATTCACAAACGCTACTTTGTGTTCGTCTATCGCATAAAACCTTGAGAAAACACACTGGAGTTGGTGGCTGTGATATAATGACGAGATCGATAGATGTATGGAAGCTATTGTACATTTTAAATAGCCTGTGGTTAGTCACGAACACATTCCTTAGTATTCATTGGGATCATCGTGACTTACATACGTTCCCTAACACTCTGTGTCGACAACATCTAAATCCTTTAAAAAACGAGCTGCTGAAGCTCTTCACAAAGTTTTTTTTCTTTTTTTTTTAACATGCAACAGCTCCTTTGTCGTCTCCTTACCCCAGAAATGAGAAAAACCTTGCAGAAGTCCAACACTGGAAGGATTTGTAAAAAACTTGCAGCCTCAAGTGTGTCTTGCAAATTCTCCATGTTGAGTGACAACTTTGCTGTGTAGATAAAGTCGATGATCTTCTTGAGGCCTATTCGGTTTACTCCGTGAAGCTTGATGCACATCAAATCCTGTTCTTTCATTCCACCTGCATCAGGGGAGAGTGGGCGGGGGAAAAAAAAACAACAAAACAAATTACTAAATGTGGTTCTACTCATTACAATAATAAATCGGAGACGGGAGCCACTGGAGACTGGTTTCCTTCACTCCAAGCAGCTCTTCAAGTTGTAAAAACCTATTTTTAAAAATGAAATGAAACCCAAGAAACAAGCTGAAATTATCAAGTGTTTAGAAAGCATTCCTGCTGCAATGTGCACATTAATAGTGGCTGGTTTATTATTAACTCATGGTCTATTAAATGTTTCTTAACACAAAGGTACTTCAGAGAGTGGTACGATTGGTAAAAGTAAAGAAGTTTTCAGGTAAAATTCTTATTTTTGCTAAATATTCTAACAGCACTGACAGATGCCCCAGCGAGCGCTGCTGGAGTCATCATTCCAGCGTAAGCCACCCACGGCCCGGTGCCCCTCATCCGATTTCTGACAGACAGGCCAAAATAATAATCAAAGGAGTTCTCCGAGAGACGAGCGGCGCTCTCGGAGAACTTTAGAAAGACCTGAAACTAGCAGGTGATCCATGGCCTCAACGTGGTCTCACTTTTTTAAGTTTATAAAAAAAAAGTATTCAATTTTACTTTGAAAAAGGCCTTTTACGGCATACTGGTTGTCAAAACGCTACAGTGAAGACCAGTGGGATCTCAATGAGGGGGAAAAAAACGTAAAAGCATCGCATTTATACTCTGCTGCTTTTCAATGATTATGTGACAAATTAACCAGGATGCTATTAAGTAGTTGAGAGAAAGTTTTTGAACATTTCATTATATTAACAACTACTTGGGACTTTATAGAATCTGAAGTCCACAAGCATGATTACAATAATCAGAAAACAATAGCGACTTCTTTTCAAAGTGGACTGACAAGCAACTTGAGACGTGGATCTGTGTTGCTAAGACGATGGGATTTATCACCACTGTCCCCTGCAGCTTTGAAGGCGAGTAAATTAGTGTGGAGTATAGCAATATGTCGACAATATATCTCACCCAATTGTCATCTATGCAATTGGGATATTTTACATACAGAGAACTGCTTGAGTGAAATGTTTAGGTGGTTATATTGTCTGTTTGCCAACATACTTGGTCACTTTTATGAACTTTCCCTGTCTTTTATTCCCAAACCTGATCAAGGTGACCTGAGCTACAGACAGCTGGAGTGAACATTCTGACAAAAAGATCCATGAGAAAAATGTGGGTTAAATTCAACCTTTACTGCTATCGCAATATTTAGCAATATCATACTTCCATACAGTTTTCCAGCCCTACTGCAGAGTTATCTGTAGATCAGAGTTTTCCTTGGCAACGCAGCTTGAAGTATTGCCACCACCCACAAATGTGTGAAGCTATTCAGACACATATAGATGGAGCTATAGAAGCTATACATAGCTGTGAGACCAGCTGAACACGCTCCGATGCAGGCGGGGTGGGGAGAGCAGAAGGCTCCAAATCCCCACATAATAATGCTGCAAGATGGGAACTCCCCAGTGCTGGGGTGTCAAGTTAAGAGAAAAATTTGCATTTTAGATGAAGTAAAAAAATAAAAAAAAAATCAACTGACATTTTGTGATTCCTGCTCATTAAAAAGCATACAGGTAATAATAATAACAGTGATAATAATAATAATAATAATAATAATAATAATAATGATAATGCATTTTATTTGTTGGTACTTTTGAAGAGACGGACATTGCCAAATAAAACCAATACAAGAATAGATTAAAAAAAGATGAGGAAAAAAAACAAATAAAATTAACAAACTTTCTTTATTTCCTCTTTAAAAAATTATTCGTTGACTTCTTAAAGAGGTTTTAAAAGTCATAACAGGAATTTAATAGAAAACGTTGAGAATATTCATATCTGTAATTATTTATAACATTGACTTGACTGCTGTCTGTTATAAATAAGGAAAATCAACTTCTTGCATCAAGTTTAGATTATACCAGTTAAAACCATCTAAAAGTTGTTAAAATGTCAAATACATCTGGAATGTATGTTACTATACATGAAAATATCAACAGAAGTGACTCAATCATATATTTATGCATATAAATTGTTGACATGTTAAGTCGTCAACTGGTGCTATATAAATAAACTATTTTATTAAATTCACTCTCCTATAAATCCTTTAATAATATATCCATCTACTGAATGTGAGGGAACTTTTACTGATCATATTTTCACAGAATGTCGCTTTGAAAAAGTTCCAACTATCCCTTTAATAAACTTTACAATGTTGATTAAAGGTTACCAACTTTCCTTTACTACTGAATTTCGAGCTTAAACCCCAGTTTCTTTTTACTGCATAGAAAACATCAATTTAAAATAATTCCTAATACAGGGAAGAACATTGAGGAATTTCTCAATGCAGTAACTGGGTTTCAGTGTAAAACTCGACCCACATACATACGCGACATGCGTCTGTCTAATTCCTGCTTCAGCGCCCCTCTGATGAGCGCGTGCACGCTCTGGCCAGAGAGGCAGAGTTTTCAGACCCACCTGTGAACATAGCTTTGAAGTAGTCGGAGGACGAGGCCATCATTGCGCGGTGAACAGGAAAAGCTTCGTCGCCGTCCCCAGCAACCAGCGTCACGTCACACAGCAAACCTTCTATTCTCAGCTGATCAAATCCCTGAATCCAAAAGGGAAGGGAGGTGAGAGTTATACGAGCAGGAAGTGTTTCTGGCTTCCAGCTTAGGGGACCTAAATTAAGTAGCGGCTTTTTATCCCCTCATCCAGTGACTCCTCAGCTGAGTCAATAACAGACTGAGAAGATCACGTGCTCACCAAAGCTCCTGGTGACAGAAATAAAATTAACTCGACAGTTTTTTAATTTCCTCAGGTAAATTATTGATATTGCCCCTCACTTTTGCGAACCCGATTTTTATACCTACTACGTCAAATGAGACGGGGAGGGAGGGAGGGAGGGAGAGGGTTTGGAGGCTTGTGCAAATAACCTGAAAGCATGAAAACAAGTCGATGGTGCTAGAGCTGGGTGAATTTTATCTTAAAAATTCACCACCAGAAACAAACACATTCCAGGATCCGGGTATAAGGTGGGAGATGGGCTAGAAAAATCATTATCATTCCCCCGCAGTGTGCTTTGACAGCAAAGAATAATGAACAGCAAAAGGAGCCAACGGTTTCTCATTTTGAAAGAAAGCTGGTGACCAAGGACAACCGCTGCAGCAAACAGCAGGGACCGCCACATTTTCAGGCCGATCCTCACTTTACACCAATCAATGCTGACATGCAGGGTTAGCCATCAACATGAATAAAGACTCCTGCAGAAAATAAAAGAGGCACTAAACACACATATAGATAATGTAAAAAAACAAAAAACAAAAACTAAAATAAATAAATCTTACATTGAAAAAACACAACAAGAAATGGATTACATTTTACCAAAAGGGATTAAAAATCCGACCTTTAGGCTGACAGCATTTATTCAACATATCAAATATTGGGAAATAGTTTAACAAAATCAATTTTCCTGAGTTTAACAAAATCAATTTTGTTTCAACTCACAAAAATCACTTTTAAATTTCTAAATATAACTAAAGCATATTTACATTTGAGCTAATTTATACTTGTTCAAGTCAAGTTTATTTGTATAGCACATCAGTAATAAGGCAGTTCAAAGCGATTTACGTCATAGAAACATCGATTGTGGAACGAGTAACAAACTAGTTGTCAAATATAATCAAATTCATCACACAAATACACATAAAACATGTTTGTCTCCATAACAACCACTAGATACTGTAAGATAATCTTTTTCTGTTCTACGGCCACAAAAATAAAACTGAAAGCCTTTTAAGCCTTTAGCAAATAAATATGTAAAATACGGTGGTGGATCTGTGATTCTGAGGGGTTTTCTTTACTTTTTAAATGCTAAATGAACATCTTCAGACAGCAAGACATAAAAATCTACTACCCTCAGACAGAAAACTCAAAATATGTTGTCACTAGATCTTTCAGGGGGATAATGATCTGGAATTTATGGCCTAAACAAAACATAAACAAAAAGGTTCGCCTGACGACTCAAGACTCACCAAAGATTAAACCCTCAAAAAACAAGTAGAAACAGGCAAAAAGCAGCTAAGGAGTTATGAACAGGGTTTAACTGGTCTAATGCCACAGAAAAAAAATGCTCCACTGGTTAGAAGAGGTTATAAGTTGTATGTTTTTTAAAATAAAATGTTAAACGTCAAACTTGGTATGACTTCTAGATTATTTTATTATCTTCTGAGAGAAACCTCTGCCATTTTCTAACAAAAACAAACTTCTCAGTTGAATAAAAATGACTAAATCTAAATCTGCCAGGGGTATGAATACATTTGGGCTCAGCTTGTAAAACAGGAGTCAGCGATCATATTTCCTTCTCTGTGTGACCAACCTGGTGAAATGTGAAGAGAGGACCATCCCATCAGGAAAACGACATTTGCACAAAATATTGAGAGCAGAAATTGTTTCACCAAGATTCTTTTTTAAACAATTATTTCCCCGCTGAATAAATGTATTCAAATTGTAGGTTGAATTTCTTTAAAAAGGTCAGTGTGAGATTATACTACTGCAATAAAACATTAAAGTTATTTATTTTTTTTTTTTACATCTTTAGTGCCAACAAATTTCTCCACAATCTTCCACCCTGTGTACAATATGCATGTATGGAACATGAGGAAGTCTTTTTAAAGATTACACAACATCTCCTACCTGTAGTAAAGTGTAATAGTCAGACTGTACTCACTAAACCAACAGACAAGCAAATCCCTAATGGCCCTAATTAAACTCGGATCATTCTTTTTTTTTTTTTTTTTCTCCATAAAGCAGTGTACGCTCTCACCTGAAGAACCACAGAGCTGTGTGTATTGCTTGTAAAAAACCGAGTGTTTCCAGTCTTCGATGCTTGAAGGTGAGTAGGAATGCCCATTTCACCGTAGCCCAGAGCGACTTTCATGTGAGCGTCGTCGTCCTCCACGAGGGATCTGAAAGAAAAACAGATTACAATTTTTAACGACAACCCCTTAAAAAAACAACCTGAGGTAAAAAAAAAAGAAGTGCAGCTGGATTGTCATAAAATATTTCCAATGTAGAAATATACTGAATAAACCTGGTTTCTGACTCTTCCTATCAAAGTGTTTCGGTCTCATCCTCCTCCTCAATCCATCAAAGTGTCCTTGGACGAAGCATTAATCTCTAAAGAGCTCCTGATGAGTGACAAATTAAAAAAAAGAAAAAAAGCTGAACCTCAGGATTGTTCAGTTTTGCTGCCAACCTTCTCTCTTAAGCAGGTTGACTGCAGATCCAAAGTGAGCTGGACCGAGTGATCGACCTCTTTCTCCTGTTCTTAAACACTTCCACTGCGGCAGGCGGGGAATCCCACCAACTGAACACCAAGGAAGAAGACGATCAACCAATTTTCCAACAGACTTCAACGTTGATAAGAAAACATTCTGCGTCACGTTCAGCAAAACGCACACCGAGGGAATTTGTAGTGGGGGAAAATGTTTTCCCATTTGCAAATCTCTCCTCAGACCTGTTATGAAATGTAAAAGCTGTAAACACAAACATTTTCTGGCAGCATTTGATTTCAGTAGTTTTTATCCAACATTGGCAGAAACATGAAACAAATGGGAGAGCCACTTAGAAAAGGCCTTTATTTCGTTCCATAAGCAGAGACAGCTCAACTTCCAAAAGCATCTTTCAAAACTTTGTGTACAAGTTAAAAAAAAATATAAATAAAAAAATCTCACAAACCAAACAGGCTGATTTACACTGAGATGTGATATTATTAATTTCAATCTTGGCATTATTACTGGTTTTACTGGGTATTATTTCATAGAAATAGACAAAACTCCAGTACCAAAGTAAAAAGTAACGCTGTGAACAGAGATACAGTTTTTCCTTCTTAACATCTTTTAAAGCCCAACAGCAAGTGTAGATTTTTTTTTTAGTAGCTGTTCGATGCAGAGTGATGCCATTCTCCCTGAAGAGGATTTCTGACACAAACTGTACAACAGATCCGTTTACCCAATTATTTCAAACTTCACTTTACAGAGCGTCTGGAAAGAATTCACTTTTCCCATATTTTATGTTACAGGCTTATTCGAAATTTTGAAGGTTTTGCAAATTTTACTGATGTGAATGCTTATATTAATGAATCGCATTAATATAAGCAACCGTTGCTTAAAAACGTAGTCGTTTTGCAGTGATCGTCCTTGAGATGTTTCTGCGCCTTAAAATGGATTCCAATTGTGGTAAATTCAGTTGATTTAACTTGATTTGAAAAAGGCACACACCTGTCTTGGATATACAGTTGACAGTGTAGGTCAGAGGTCAAACACCGAGCATAAAATCAAAGGGACTGTCTGTGGTCCTCCAGGACAAGATGGTCTTGAGACGCAATGGGGAATGACACAGATTCCCCATGACCTTTTAAAGGTCCCAGTGGTCTCCATCGTTGGTAAAGGAACAAAGTTTGGAACAAGCAGGAGTCTAACTAAAGCTCACTTTATACATTTTTTCAGTTTTATTTATTTAGTTGTTTTTGGGTATTTAACAATATGTACTTTGCGGATGCACGGTATGGAATCCATGAGCTCAAATGTCTGGCTGCACCGGTATTGCGCTGCAGGCAGTGGAAGGTGCCCTCAGTAATCCAAGCTTTAATAAATCTGTTTATGAGCTGCAGAAATGCACAGTGCATGTAGGGGGTGTGGCCTCAATGCTGCACGCAGTAAGCAGTATGCTGCCTGTGTGACTGAGAAATGACGGTCGGTAAAGTGAGCTTGCATGAATGTTGTCATTTTAGTCAACATTAAGTAAAAACATTCCCCAGTTACATTAAAAATCCTTGTTAAGCAGTCAGCCTTCAGTGTTTTAGCTTCTAAATGTATTCCAGTAAATGTTCAAAAATCACTCTAAGTCCCTCAGGCAAAATTTCCAACTTTGAAAAACAAAGAATTATACATCCTTGGAATAAACATTTGCTAAATTAAGTAGCTGTTTTTATGCTCTTGTTTAAGTCCAAGAATGAAAATCAAAATGCCGATGAACAAATGATGTGTGTCAGACTATTTTAGGAGCAGAAGGAATAAATATTTTCCACTTTCTTTATTCTCACCATGATTTAAATCTTTGTTATAGATTTTTTTTTTTACTTTTTTTTTCTATACTAGGTGATCACAATTTTCAACAAGTATTTACTTGCTTTCGGCTATTACAAAGTTTTGTTTGTAAAACTTTAATATTTATTAGGTATTTAAATTAAAAATAAAGCTGAATTCAAAGGATTTCTTTCTTTTTTTTTTTTTTTTTAATCAGTAATAAGAATAAATAGTGAGATCGCTGCTGATAAACCAACCATACTGGTGTCTTTTCACATGTGGCGACACCTCTGACTCAAGCAGAATACTAATGAGTGAGGAAACGTTCTGTTTAGATAAGCTGCTCTTCTACTTACTAAATCATCTCCGATCTAAGTTGGAAAATGAAAAACAATTTGAAAAGAACAAATACTTTTAGAACGACTGTGACGTGAGGTATTGTGCGTCTGTTAAGGTTTCCGGACAATATTCTGGAAGTGATTTCAAACGGCGTTTACATCTTCAGATGCGACATTGTGGCCAATCTGGCTAGTAAAGACCTTTCGGGTTGTACTGCACTGTTTTCCACAATCACAACATTCGTGTTTTTCCATGACTGTGTAACTAAAAGCATGTAAAGGGATAAAGATTATGATACCAGTAGGACCTCAACACTGTGATGTAACATGGTGCAAAGTCTAACTTCTCCACAGAGAATAAATGTGTGAAAAATGTCCCACTGTGCCGAAGGGAATATTCTCCGCGTATAAAGCGAAAACATTTATGCAGAAAAATATAAACATACAACAGAATGGAGATAATTTTGATTGGATAACAACTAATCTGCAGAATAACCCAAACAGGTCAGCCATTCCCATTTCTTTTAAGAAACATTTCTATAAAAACACAGAAAAAAAGAAATCTAAAAAAAAATGCTTAAAAGCTTCTTCACACAGGATGTGCATAAATACTGAATGAAAACCAGGATTCAAATATTACAACTATTCCCCAAGGAGCATATTGAGATAACAGAGTAGTGAATGAATGTTGCATGGTGGTTTTAAAAATGTTCGTTTCCATGAGAAGATAGGCCTGGTTGTGATCAAATATCCGTCGACACAAATGTCTGGCTCAGCAGGGTTTTAAATGCGAGTCTTCAAACGGGGCTATAAGCAGGCAGCGCTCGTCAGATGGAGAAGACTAATGCTTCTCGAATGGACTATTTATATAATGAAGTAATTCAAAATGCTCGCCTGGCTGAACAGTCGAGAGGTTTTTAACACTGGTAGAGATTCACCGAGCTTTTAAGGAAACTTCATTTCTTTCTTTTAAATTTCAAGATGCGAGGAGGTTTAGTGGAACATTTCACTTCTACTGTTAAGAGTTTAAATGTCAGAATATCACTATGTATTTAAACTATTGTATCCTCCTCAGCAGTGCTGCTCACATACAGCCGGTCAGCTGGCTGAAATAAGGTTGTTTCATTACTTGAAAGCAAAGACGAATTAAACTATGGGGAACATTTTCTTTCAGGTCCAATAATAAAATGTCATGAGGTGGAAAACTAACGTAAAAGTAAGACTTGAAAGTAAAATCTGCAGTTTTTTATAATAAATAAGATTTTAAACAATTTTTTTTTTTTTGCTGCTTTTTCTTAAAGTAATTACAAATGACCGAAAATATTCTCAAAAACTTACTTTTATTTCAGCTCTCCCTTTTGCAAGAAGACCTGAATTTAAAGTTGAAATAAATTTGAGCTGTAAAACAAGATGGGAAAACAAGATGGAACTTGGCCATCTGACATCATCATCATCTACGAAAACCCAAAGAGTGAACAGGTGGAAAACAAAAGATTTTCCAAAAATTAAGTCTTAATAACCAGATAATTTGATTAATCAATAAAATTATTAATTTAACCACAACAACATTGTTCAATTTTGCCAAAGATTATGTATCAAAATAAAAACAAAACATATCAATAAAACTATTTTAACTGCAATCAACTATTATTCCAGCAACTGGAGTAAAAACATTGTAAAAAATGTTTTAATTTACAAAAGAAAACATCCCAAGCTGTGATTTTCCTTCTAAAAAGCAAGAAAATTACTTTTACATCATCAGAGACAAAAATAAATTAGAAATAAAAAACAGTTTTTGTTGTATAACTAAGTCGCTGACTTGAAATTAAAAGAATGTAATAATGTTTTACCATTTACTGAATGTTATTAAACAAAAAGGGGATGGAAACTTCTAATTTCTTTTCAAACAGCTTGAACTTTATGGCTTGGATCTGCTGAAGTGACCCTTAAATCCAACAGAAGGCCATTAATCAAACGTTGTGCGTCACCTCCGGTCACTTCGGGTCTTTGCCCTCGAACACATCATGAAAATTTGAGGAGACTGAAAGTCACCTGGAGTCGTTCTTCAAGGCTTCACCTCTAAGTCAAAGACGTTTCAAGCTTCTGATATATAAACATTAGGAAACATCAGGTTGATTCGACCTTTAACTCCACTGACATGCTTAACCGAAAAACACTCAGGAAGGCCAAACAAAAAGGTAAATTCACAGAAAATGCAAAGAAAAAAAAGAAAAAAGCACATAAAGATGCAAACTGTACTAGAAGACGTAAGGAAACCTAGGTAAAACTAGATATACAAGATCTGACCACATGTGCTGGAGGTCTGCTACAGACAAGATGGTCAACACTCAGATATGGGACTGGTAAAAAGGTCACGTCTTGCACGGACATGATGATGATTCACTAAGTCTAGCGGGAGTTTGTGAAGAGCAGTACCACTAAACACGGATGGTTTAAACAGCAGTCACAATCACAGTGACACAAAGAAAAGGCGATGTACTTGTACATTTACCCCGTCAGGTGGTAAGTCGGACAGGCAGCGAGGAGAGAGTGGGTTGTCCAAACCATAAAGGAGTGCTGGTGGCTGCCGGGACGAAGAGAGAGACAGAAGCTACAGCATCCAGCATCAACTTTCTGCTTTCCTCAATCTCACACTTTACGAAAGCTTAAAGCTATCATCATCATCATCATCATTATTGTCGTTGTCTCTAAGTGGGACTCGACACTTAATACAAAAATTACTACAACATGACAAATTTAGGATACAATAGCCAGATTAAAAAACATTTTCCTCCCCTTTTGCTTCACTTGTGAACCACTTAAAAACAGAAATGTGCTGTTGCGTAGCAGCCAATAAAGCAATTTCATCATAATTTTGGCCATTTCACATGGAATAAAGCCAACTATAATCCAATAAACTACAAATAACACAATAAAAAGTTTTTCATTTATCATGGTAGTTAACAGTTTTTGTTGGAGGGAATAATTATAATAATTAACTCAAGTATTTGAGCTCTGCAGCACTGTCCTAAATATGGTTTAAAGACTCAATTTGACAATTATATGTTGCAGAAAATATTGCTTTATAATTGCGTTAATTGGTTTACATATGAAAGTAATGCAATTTCAAGTACGGATAGGTTATTAAAAATATACTTTGTAGAAGACTGTGGTTTTTTTGACCCAAATGTAACATGTTACTGGCTCAAAACTGATTCTGAAGTTATTACATTATTGGCTTTATTTTAAGCGATCAGAGTTATTAGGTTATTTGAAAGGCGTTACATTTACTGGCCATTATGACATTATTGGTTGCTACGTTGTAATTGATTATAACTAATTTTCAATGTTAAATTAAACCAAAATCATATTCAACACAAAGTGGACGAACTGAAGGGTGGACTAATGAACAAAGTCCTGAAATAAATAGACAATAAAACATATTGTGTGGTGTAATTTAAGACTTAAAGTGACAACAGAGATAGACGAACGGCAATTTCTTACAATTATTAAAAGAAGAATTGAACCCGATGTTTTAACCCTGGTCATCTACTGGTCTTATTATTTCAGCAGCTTCATGACACATTCAATGTGTTAATTTACTTTAAGAATGATATTTTACAAAAGAAAGTTTTCATTTGGCATTGGGCAGAAAGTCTTTGCACATAGCTAAACAAGAAGAACCATTCTTGCAATTCTGATTGATTTCTGAAGGCTGATTTGCATCATCCAGTGTGTAAAATATTTTCTGTTATAAATTCAAAAGCTTGATTAAAGTGTCACAAGGTTGCTCTCATGTTTTAGCACTTTAGTAGAAAATTGGAATTAAAATTATTAACGTCAGCTTTGATCAAATTAATTCAAATAGAAAAGTCTGCGGTGGTCATGTTCATTCATTCTGCCATTCCTGGGTTGAATGTGGACAAAAAAAAGGAAAAAAAAAAAAACCTTGACAAAACTACATGGACCATTTCACTTAAACATTTTGTAACGCTCGATGTAGTAGTCATCACATGGCTCCCATCATCCCTGAATGGAGATTTGGCCCTTAGTGGTGAAAGAGAAAGAATTATGCCTTTAACGTTGTCTAAAAGACTGGGAAAAAAAAAACAAAAAAAAAAACATGGGAACCGGTTCCTTATTGCATGTGCCAGAGAGCTTTGGAGAAACAACTAAAATTTTTTTTTCCTGTCGTATTTGATAACACGTTTACGCTACATGATGAAATCTAACTTCTTCCTCTTCGTTTGGCGTCAGCTTTGTATGTGTAATGCTCAGAAAAAAAGAAATAATAAAAAGACCATAGTGTTACTACAGCAGAGTTAAGGAACATACAACCCAGCAGCAGAATCACATGAACAATGATTGAGTGGAAAACCTCTGAATTGAGAGTTATTGCAAATTGAGCCGGGAAGGAAATCCCAATTTGTCTCTAATCAGAGCAATAAAAAGACCTTGATACCGAGAGTCCTTTCAATCACCGACCACAGAAATGCAATAAAGCTACACGCCGACCAACTTCTGACCACAGAGAGACACACGACTCGCATGGCTGCCGCGCTCACCATGACTCGATTCAACGAGGCCGTCTGCAAGTCACTTCCACAAGTCGGAAAATCGTCGGAAAATTAACACGGTTCTAAAAACAGCAGCATAAAATCGTGTAAAACTATTTGATTTTCACATTTTTCAAGCTATGCAATTTCCTGCAGAAATATGTTCACTTTTTTTTAAAAAAACCCCCAACAATATTCTCTCACCTTTGCGTGGCGTTCACTTCGTCTGAGAGACCTGTGATTTTACCGTCTCAAAATAATTCCAAAGTACTTGCAGTAACCTGATCTCAGCAGTATCTGGGTGTACCCAGTGTTGAATATTAAAATTATGTTTCAATATAAACTTCAAGTCATAAAGCCAAACTCCTTTTTATAAAATGTGAGACTGCAAGCGAAGCACCAACCCTGTCAATATTTCCGAAGCCGAAGATAAAATAGTAGGACACTAGGTGAAGCCAAACAAAAAAAAGAAAAGAAAAAGCTGCAGGCTTTGTAAAAACAAGCTGCATTATTTATTTTTAATTTTTTTAAAGAACCTGTCTAGAAATAAGCAACGCTCTCCATTAAAAGGTCTGTTAAGCCATTAATTAGGGGAGAATACGAGAACGTTTACTCCAATACCGAACCAGAAGCTGAGCAAAGAACCAGGAGACGTGCAAAAGCCATAAAAAAATGAAAAATGTCAGCAAAACCTAGCCTAACCTGTATTCAAATGAGTGGAGGCACAGCTCCGCATACAAAGGAGCTTAATTTGTCACTCCACAAATAGGGATGCACAGTTAGTAGCAGATCATGTCATAATCACGTAGGTCAGCATTATTATAGTGCATTTCCATATTCAATTACCCTGAATGTTCTGGTGGGGCACACCTGTCATTATACGAGGCTAATTATGACCTCAAAGTGCAGCTATGCCAGCGCCATACCAAAAACATACCCGGCATTAGACTTTAATGAGAAAGGCTGGAAGAAACTTTGCACCCCCTTGAAACGCGGCTGCAGCAGGAGAGAAGCTGCTAACATAAAGGTAGCTTGGATCTGATTCGCTGGCAGAATCGCGTTTCTATGTTTGGCAACAGATCTGATTTCAATTTTATGTCTTTAAATCTGCAATACGTAAACTTTTTATAAAGGCTCCAATAAACAGACAAGGTGAAATCAGCCGTAGGTTTCGGGTCCACACGTGCGTTTGCTCTGCTTTCAGACTGAAACATGAGGGATCTGATTTAATAAACTTGATATTCGGTCAGTCCTCTGTAACGCATCTGTTTTTATGCTCTCTTTATTTTCTCAGTTATGATAGATCCTGGCTGGTAATCCATTTTTCTGTGGAAGCAAACTCCGCTTCATCGTAAATAGCCTTTGAAAAGGCTTGCGTGAGTCTATGTGAGTGAGATGAGTGCAGATATGACAGCTTCACCTGAGTAAACCCACTTGAGTCGGTCTGTACCTCCCCCTGGCCTTTCAATAAAAATAAAATAATCCCCCAGGCAGCTGATGCCATTTATGAGAAGTGGCCACAAATCAGCATGAATTCAATGTCCATTTCAAAGGGCAGGTGTACTAAAACCTTAAAAACTATTTTCCCCATCAGCGTGCGTATAAAGCTGCGTTGTGTCTACGCGCAGGGCAAGACTAACATAGATGAATATGAAAACTATAACTAAAAGTTCATTATGGAAAACAGCAGCAGATGTTTCTCACAGGAGGCAGCATTTCATGTTGGGTTGTTGTCATGCAAACAACAAAAGAGATGAACTAAAGCTTTATTTTATGTTCTTACAGAACGGTGATCATTAACATCAAGCCAGGCACTCGAGAAGAAAACACAACTAATGTATTTTGTTTGCGTGTCGCCTTCAAGACTGCAAATGAAACAGGTAAGACGTTCATACTAAGAGTTGTACCATTCAGGCTTTTTCTGGTTTTCTGAAAAATTTTGATTCTGGGGAAGAAAGGTAGAGGTTTGGAGTTTTGAATCCAACGGAAATGCAGGCATTATAAGATTATCCCTGTGTATGCATCAAAGCTAATGTCTCCAACCATTATCTGATTTGTATTGAACTTAAAAAAGAAACAGTGCATCAGACTACATTCAGTTGTTTAATACAGTTAGAGCCCAAAAATGGTGGGCGTTTTTAAGTTTTGCTCCTTTTTATAGATTTTTCCAGTATATCTCTTGCCAGCCACAATCAGAGGCAATAAAAGAAAAATTGAATAAACCTCATCTCTGGTCATTTGATTGGTGCATGTCTAGAGTAGGCCAATATTAAAAACTGAATCTGATTTATGTATTTTCAAGCATGAAGGTGTTTTTTTTTCTCCCTTGCAGAAGACTATGTTTAAACTCAACTCCGACATATATATATTATTTAAAAAAATCTCCTGGAGAAGAAGCAAATCAGCTGATATTTGGTGTCGGATGTTATACCAACCATTATGTGATTTGTTCCAAAAAGATGAAATGTTGAATTGACTCTGTTGGCTTCGAAACATCTTCAAATGAATTTTCACTTGGATAAATTAAATCAGCTGCAGACTTTGCAGCCAAATAATACATATGACATGTTTCTGCAGAAATCTGGTAAACAAGGAGTATCAAAGTTTCTTTTTTTGTTTTTGGTTTCCTTTCTTATTTTAAACTGATTATTTTTCTTTGGAACCTATTCAGTCACAGATTTACTTTAATCTCAACACTTTTTACATAAAAAAGACATTGTCTTTAGAAAGCTATTTTACAAGGAGCCAAGATTTTAACTGAAGGATATAATGGGGGGAAAAAAGGTCTTTAAAAAACCCAAACAATCACTTCTCACTATTAAAATGAATAAAAACTTCAAATAGAAAGCACAAAAAAGGCCCAAACCACAACATGCATTCCTACTCTGATTGGATTTTCTGCAGTTTGCATCCATTAGACTGCTGACAAAGAGCGAGAAGAACACAGGGAGGGAGAAAAAAAAAGGGGATATGACAAGTGCTAACAAGAATCAAACGGGCAATTGTGGCAGTTTGACTACTGGATCACCACAGCCCTTTTCACACATTAGTCATACTTCATTGACACAAAAAATGCCTTTACTCACCAAGACACCACAGTTTCTCCTTTGGTATTTAATCTAAACCAAACAAAGGAAGCTAAGCGCTACAGGAAAGCCATTTGGCATTGTTGAATCAGCTGAGAGGCGACAACACCACTGGTTAGGGCCTTGTACCGCATGCCTCACCTCTGTTCACACCTACACATACTGATAACATCTCTTCTGCTGCGGCTGCTTCTGAGGTGCATTAGCAGGTAGATGACAACTAAACAATTCTGATGAAAACGCATCAGGCACATGATTCCAAGTCAAGAAAAGAAAAGAAAAAATATCTGAGAATTTATTGCTTAGGTCAGCAAATGAAAATATGGTCCTTGGTACTTATTGACTTTATTTGAATGAAAACAAAACACAAGGCAATAACAATTCAAATAAAAATAACAGCCAGTCTGTACTCTCAGTGAAATGAAATCGTTTGTAGAAGACCGTCTGCAGTAGAAGTGCCCTGTAAAAGTACTCATGCTTCTTGAAATTGCTCCTCATTCAAGTTAAAAACCACATACTTCAACATTAGGATTGTGATAATCCAGCACAGAGTAGTAGGTGTTTATCAAATAGAAATAATAGATTTTTAAAATGTGAATCACTTTGTAGATCCACAATTTGTGGCTCATTCGTCTTCATCAAATAGCTCAAGCTCAGTCAGATTGGATGGAGAGCATTTGTGCAGAGAAAATGCCAACGATTCTGAAACTGAAATTAGATCAGGACTTAAATCCCTTTTAGAGGATACTTCAAGGCTGTCGCTCAAGATAGAGATGGAGATGAACGTATGGTCTGCAACCTGTGGCTGTGGCTAGAGTGAGCATTCCAACCCAAGGATATTTTGGGTTTTTTTTTTTGTTCTGCTGGGAAATGAACCTCTTCCCTACTGTAGAGTCTTTACAACCTCTGACAGATTTTCTTCCAGGATGGTACTTGGCTGCATCCATTTTCCCAACATCTCTGGTTTCCATGTCCTTGGCTAAGGAAAAGTATCCCCACAGCATGACCCCATGAATTTAGAACATGGTCTCATATGAACAGAGCGCTTTCTTCTACAACTCTGCTGTGTCCTTTACAAGGTTTGTGTGAAGCTTCGAATGTGACTTCTTCCTGCCAGTTTAATTGGACTGTCATGTCCTGGGAGGTTGGCAGTTGTTTCAGACTCTCTTCCACTTTCAGACAATGGATTGATCAGAGCTCAGCGAGATGTTCAAAGCTTGGAATATTTTCTTACGACCCAATTCTGCCTTGAACTTCTCCACAACTTTCTCCCTGACCTGACTGTTGTGTTTCTTGTTCTTCTTGAGGCAGTTTCTTCACTGATGTCCTTGAACAAGCCTCTGAGGCCTTCACAGGACAGCTCAATTTACACACAAGTGGACCAAATGTATTAATTACATGACTTCTGAAGGTAATTGGTATCATTAGGCTACACCCTTCGCATCCATGTGCTACTTTGTGTTGGTCTATCACATGAAAGTTTATGGTTGCAACACGGCAGTACATGAAAATGTCTAAAGAATATAAATACACTCAACAGAGATGCTTCCAGCTGTTAACTTGGTGGACGCAATGTACCTCGTATATTCTAAAAACGTACTCTTCTGTGTCCTCCATCAGTCGCTAGCTAGAACGCACAAAAATTACCCCACCAACACAGCAAGCCCGGTTATAAATGTCTTAAGGCAAATGGGCAGAGGGTTTATAAAGGGTGACTTCTCCCTTACCACAGACTAACCCCAAATATCAGCCTGTAAAATCCCAGCTAACTATTCAGGTTTCAAAATAGTAAGTGGTCTGAGTGGGCAGAGCCACACAGAGCAAAGTAAAGCGGCTTCAGTACACTTCGACTGTCGTCGTGTGCACATGATTCACCATAACATTACTGTGTGTAGCCACTTCCACAACTAATTAAACACACTTGGTGTACTTTAAGATTTGCAACCTAATGGGAAAAGCTGTCACAGTAGTAGCACTCCCATTTCTTATTTTTAAAGACAAGAGTTTTCCAATGCACTACAAACATATGAAAGATTCTGACATGCAGCTTGAATAAATTACCTTTTATATGTGCTGTTGCTTTTTTTTTTTTTTTTAAAGCAGCTTTATTCTACAACAGGAGGAATGTACTAATACAAATGATCAATTGATGTCATTTTATTTGAAATAATTAGAGGGTTTGCTCTACACTCTGCTCAGAGTTGCTGACAAACGCTTACAATAACTAATGTGAATAAATTAGTTCAACAATCACAAAATCGATTACTACTCAGAAAAACATAAATTTCAATTAAGTATTTATATTAAATTTTGACTTTTCTAAGTCTTTCCATTTGGGATAAGATCAACAAAAAAAAGTTACCAGGTTTTAAGCAGGTTAAAACCTTAAGCTGTTAAGGTGTGCCAGGTAGCTGACACTTTGTGTACTGTATGCCCATTGTAGCTTCAGGATACCTGTAAAGATTTACAGTACAAAATAAATAGGCTAAGCAGATGAGAACATGACATTTTTACTGTCATCAGAAAAAGAAAAAGAAAAATCTGGGGAAATTCTGAAGTAAATGCTCCTAAACTCACAAGTAAACCTACAAGACAACTGGAGGATGGAAGAACCTCATTTAGTGAAAATCCATCCACGTTTTAATTACTGTGCTAGCATAGGAAATCTCCTACAGGCAGTGAGTTAGCTCACTTAGCACAGGTTGCCTTGAGAACTGTTTTTCTTTTCCCCTTCAAAATCCAGCTCTACCGCTCCGTCAGCCGAAGCTACGCCAAGAACCGAACGGAGCTCTGACAGAAGGGTAGAAGCAAGGATGGCGAGAGGCTGTGTGAAGCACATGCTTTCTACCCTTCCCCCTTCACGAACAGTAGTTGATGACAATAGCTTCAAAACCAGGGCATGTCAGACATCCTGACAAAGGCAGACTCCTCCCAAGCTACTGATTCCCAGCTCCCAAACACACACGCAGGCACAGGAAGAGGGCAAGAGTCAGGGATGTGGTGCCTGCCATGTCCGGACTTGCAGCACAACAAGCCTTTTTGACGGAAAACAAAAGGCATTCTGAGGTGGAACCATAAAAATCATGTTGGACGAGGACAAATCTCTGGATTCACACAAAGCTCAGTCGCAGTTTACCCAATAAAGGGCATGATATATACAATAGCACCTTAATCTATTTAAATAAATAAAGCCAGCGATAAAAACCAGACAAAAATCCACCAAGAAACACACTACCACAGTTGTGTAATGCAAATCCCATTAAGCTCTTACTCACATGTAGGCAGGCGAAAGGGGTGAGGACCTGGATGTCTTAAGGACTGGCACTGGGAATTTCCAGCTGACAGGAGAACCGCTTTTCCATTTCAACGGCATGTTGTTGTCACCAGGATGGTGCTACAGCAGTACCAGCAGCAAAAACCATTTCCATGAAAAGATTCCCAATGCAGTCTTCCATCCCACTCTGCCCACACCATTTAAGGGGGAGGGAGAGCAGCGGTGGCACCAGCAGCTGCAGAGGAACGCTGGTGGAGGCAGCGAGGGCTACAGTCGGGGTTGTGACTTTAGCACTGAGAAGCCAATGGACTGCGCTCGACGCGACTGCCTGCCCTGCTGCATTCACAGTTGTCTCGTGGAGGGAGGGAGTGAAGGGGAGAGGAGGGAGGAAGGGAGGGAGCGCTGCGCTTCCATCACCCTTTCAGGATCTCTGAAAAAGCTGTCGCTGGGCGACACCGCCACCTTGTTACAGAGGTAAGGATTACAGCTTAGAGCCAAACCGAGTGCAGATAGTTTTTATAGGTGGGGAGTTGAACGCAAGAATCCTCACAGTAAGTTTCACGACATTCGTCTGAGGCAGACCGCCGTCGTAGGCTCCTACAACTCATTCACCCCTTGGTTGCACAATAACTCTTCTCTCATTCACAGGTAGACTTTCTACTGCCCTTCTGTATATGCTGATTATTAACCCATAAATCACGCCGCCTATAAACAACCTCTTCAATTACATAATGACCATAAACACCCTCTATAAATCTGTAAATTATGTAAATTCTGCCATTTAGTGCACCATGATCTCTGCACATTCTGTTCTCAATGATACAGCCGTTTACTGCTGAAGACAACTACTGCTGTTTAAATTATTTTCTAAACTTCACATTCTGATTCAAAATGGCTAAACACATTACTTTTTATGACATTATGTCTTATTTGTGCCACTTGACAAGTTCTTTTGTTGTATGGGAAAGTAACTACAGAGGTATCTGCATGCACAGTCATCGGGGTTCCTCTACAGTCTTGTATTCATTGTAAAATAAACTGAATAGGACCTTCTGGCAGATATTTGAGGTGGGTGGGCATTAAAGATGCCATCAGCAAAAAAAAGGGAACAGAAAGTACAGACCAAAACTAGGGCTGAACATTTGGTGTAATAACATTAAATTTTTGTGATAGTGTGCTTCGTGAAATTGCAGACAGTGATGTGCCGCTGATGACTAGAATTTCATTTAATGTGCAGTTCTTGGAGGAAGAAAAGGAAGGAGGAAGAGAAGGAGGGAAGCACAAAGAAAATTAAGAAATGGAGGAAGAAAGTATACAAAGGAGGAAAAGGAAGAACAGAAAGAAGAAAGCAACTGACTAAAGACAAGAAGGTGTAGGATAAAAGAAAACAAAGAGTAAGGGAGGAAAGAACAGAAGAGAGGAAGAATGCAAGGAAGGAAGAAGGGACGAGGGAAGTATGAGGAAAGGACAGGCAGTGAGTTAGCAAATAAAAACATTTCTCTATAGTCTGATTCCCTTTTGCGATATCATCTATACCTGGAAAATATTGAAATTAAATTCAAGATTTTCACAGACTGTACAGTCATGGATAAAAACTGAGTCATGGATAAAAACATGTTATAAATAACATCCTGTATTTTTTAACACTAAGGTTAGATTTGTTTTTTGTTTGTTTGTTTGCAACTGCATTAACAATTGTAGCTCTTCTGCTTTACATGGACTGAATTTACATATAACTTTTCTAGTCAAAGCACTTTACACTAGAACCACATTTACCCAGGAGCACACACACCAACGCTGACAAACATTTACAAAGATAAGTAGGCAACCTGGGGCTAAGTACCTTGCGCAGCGGTACATCAGAGTGGTGCAGGAGGAAGCTGGAATTGGACCCACAACTCTGACTACTCTTCCACGGAACCCCAGTTGACCAATTAAATTATACATTTTGATTTAATTTCTTGGGTAAATCTAGTCAAAAATCTAAAACTTTATGAACATGAAAGGTGCCCCAAAACTCTAGGTATGTGCAAGCGGTAGAAACCTAGAACCTGGAGGCGGACTACCTTTTTTTTTTGTAATAGACTAGTCCACAGTATCCAGTACAGGGTGACTGGTTATGCCCTGCAATAACAGAGATGTTAAGTTTGTGCTCCACTATTTTAGTCTCTGCACTTTCACAGAGGAAGCAGCATGTGCATTGCCCACCACAGACATAAGGCACGCACAAATCACTCCGAAGTTGGCCACCAGTTGCTGGGAGACCAGGAAGTACTTAAATAAATAAAATTTTAAAAAAAATCAGCTGTAGATGGAACAAACAAACTCTGATTAGAGCAGATAATTAAAAATGTGTTCACAAAGAACTACTCTTTAGATAAATTTATTAGAAAGTATTTACCAAGATCTTGCACATGGTTTCCTATTTATAGAGTCAGACTACCACTGAATCATTTATGACTACAAACATGAGATGACAGCACTGTCATTGCTTTTGTGGCTCCGTCATTGTTATGCTATGATAAATTTATCCATAACAGGTGCAATGCCAACAGCAAGGTGGAGGTAAAGGTGTGCGTCATCGATGTGCAGACAGAATCTACAGTTCGCTGTAGCAACAACGTTGCCAAACTCCTGTGAGACATCTGCTGCAATTTATAAAAGCCAAGCAACCTCTAATTGAGTGCGGTATATGTAACAAGAGTTTCTTTTAAACGTGGTTCAGAGATGTTGAAGCACAGCCACACAAACCCAAACCACAACAAAGAGGATGACTAAGAGCAGAAACCACAGACTTCCTCAAGAGCTGCAGCCGGTGACTGTCTATATCGCACAAGTTGACCTTTTGCAGGAGATTACTAATTAAAAACATTGAGCAACGTGACCTAGCATGCAGAGAGTTAACAAAATCAGACAGCTGTTGTTGGAAAACTTTACCAGGCACCTATTAGCAGCTTGTACTGCTGCTGTGAAGGGGCTTTTGCACCTTTTGCACCCAGTGTGACACATGTTGTTGCTTTTCTGTCAGACCGAGCTAATTTTATTTTAAGAGAAATAATCTAAGTGGAGAAAAAGGGGAAGTTTTTAAATGATGACTTTGTTCATTATGGAGAAATAAGAAAGAAAAATATATATATATATATATGTCACAACATGATGTAATATTTTGGAAAAAGACAAATAATACATTTTCTATTTTGTTCTGCCTATTTACTGTCATTTTACACAAATCAGTCCAGAGTTTCCCTCAGAAAACATGCTAAGCCCAGTGGTTGGGTGCTAGAGAAGTCATTCATCCAACGACAATTTGTGCTTTTAAGTTAAAAAATGTTTAAAGTTGACAGGAAATTTGAAAATATCAATTGATAATTATGTGTTATTGGAAGATTAATGTTTGAATACTGACTATAAAAAAAATGTAGATGATTTAAAAAAATGCAGACATTTAAAAAAACTAAAATAAATAAGCAATGCTTTCCCTAGAGGGGGCACAAGTAAAGCCTGGTGGCCCGCCAGGCTTGTAATACACTGCGGAAAACCCTGCAGTCCAAGTGCAGACTTAATTAAAAATATGGTCAGCTTTTTTTTGTTTTTGTTTTTTTTTTTAGGCAAAACTACGAACAACCACAACAGATTTTAAGTTATGAAATGAGGCACATTGCTGCTGTGTATGATTAACGCTCCTTTGAAAAACATCACACAGGACATATTTAATAAAAAAAATGTTGACATTACAAACTTCCTCTGACTGTAATGCAATTATAATTCTGTCAATGCTGGAAAACAATCACTAATTATGGCTTCAGAACACTTGCTGGCTTTTCAGTTGTGACTTGAGCCCGTTCTCCTCTTCTCAATTCAGGGAATCCCTGTAATGTTTGTCAAGGTTTGTAGAGACGTCATCTAAACTATAAAATTGTAATCGCTGTGACAGATTCATTGGTTGTAGTTTTATTGCTGGACATAATAACATACAGAGTTTAGATGAAGAGATATGTTTTGTACCAAACAATGGAAATATACAAATGAAATAGCAGGGGTAAAATATGAAGTTCCAGGAAAAAAAAAATATTTCTCAAAAAGTAAAATATACCTATACAGACAAAAAAAAGACTGCAATAATTAACTGTTACACAGATTATGATCCTTCACTTAGTTAAGTCTTTAAATTGAGAAACCTCTGAGCATTTAATGTGGGGACAAAAATGGCTTTTTTGGGGTTTTTGTAGCTTTGTGTCCGAGAAGCTGTTCATTTTTTTCAATTCTTTAAATACTTTTCTCTACTGCTTCTCAATCAGATCTAAGAGGATATTGTCGCCTCACAGATGCAGCCGGCCGTAAATACTAGAAACGAAAACAACAACAGAAAACAATCCCCCCCCCAGTTCTGTGTGTGATCCCTGTAGCGTTCTTGTTTGACGCTTCCAACATTGCAAGAGGCTTATTAAAACTATTCAGATGTCGCGAGCCAAGTGTGGCAACAAGTCAAAGGCTTTTTAAACACCACTGCTACTACACTCAAATGTCAACAAATTTAGCCAGTATTAAACGCGAGTCTGCTAAGCATGAATGACTTTTACTGTCGAGCTGTTGTAATGGAAAAACTGGAGGTCTTTCCCAGGAATCGGAGGTACTAGAGTAAGACTGTTGGAGCTCGCTCTCAGTCCTGGTCAGTCTGCGGCGAGGTCTCCTTTTGAGTAATCAGGGAGGGCTTAAAACCATCTCATGTAATGGTAATGCCAATCTGCTGCTGGTTTAATTACACAGTTTACCAGCTAAAAAGTAGTAGAAAATCATAAAAGGAAAAAAAAAACAAAAAAAAACCTAAAACAATCAATTTACTTTCTCAGTGAATTATAAAATGATGACAGTGTGACACATTAAATTACCTGTCATGTAGTCCGACAGGCATCGTCTCTCCTCTGTGTGCAGGGTGATCCATTCCCTCCCCGAAAGCACACCTGGACAAAAACAGGAAGAAATCAAAGCAAAGTTTTCAACAGAGTTAAATCCAAGTTCAACACCTTAAATAATAATAATTTTAAAAAAACGGAACACTGTCTACTTGAGCTTCTTCCAAGAGGCAGGAGATACAGAAGACCAGGATGAGTCAGTTCAGGAACATTTTGTTTTCTCTTCAATAAATAACCCACACCTGTTCATACATTTTAAACAAATAATATATACGCACCAATGTGGGTTTGTTTAATGGGGTTCACCTTATTTAAATGGTTGCGGATCGTGTACTTTCTGTATTTGTGAAACACTAGTGAAATGCCTGCAGTTAGACGATTCTATGATAAGTTTTATTCTTCACAGACCAACCCGAGTTACAGCATGAATAAAGTTCTTCGTGTGAGTTACAAGTCAGATAAAACAATATTAAACACATTAGATTTTTCTTCGTTAAAGCAAAAATGAAAACAAAAAAGAGGTGCAACAATCTCTGCAACTACTCTCTTGAAGAAACTTTTCAGGTAGTCAGCAATCAGACTTCCTTGGTATATCAGTATGCCACATCTTGACTTGGCAATACTTTCAAACTCTGCATAGCAAAAGTTATTTAAGTCTATCAAATTCTCTTTTGCACAGGTGCTTTTAAATTGAGCTTTAGACCAGGGGGATCTCCAAATTCAATACATCAAGAGTCAAAATCCAACAGCAATCTAAATGCAACTCTTCGCACATTAAAATCAAATGAACTCATGAGCATCTAATCAAGTTCTGCAGAGACCTGGTAATGAACCAATCATTTAATTCAGATGTGCTGTAACAAAGATGGACAGTTGTTGACAGTTCTCCAAAACCACATGCTGTAGACTTTGAACAGACAATATACGTTTTCTTGCTGAATAGCTTATGAAACATTGATAAAAAATGTCTAGGTTTGGTTTAATCTACTCATAACGCATTCTACCACAGGATTAGGGAGATTTTGGTCATGCCTATAAGTTTTTTGTTGTTGTTTTTTTTGTTGAAGAAAATAAATCAGAGAATACAGAGAATGAACAACCAGTACTTTTTGGCTGCCTCTCTGACCTTTGTTGTTTTTGTACTCACTGTTTTAACATATCTTCTCCAGTTATTGATGACTGTTTCCTTTTAGCACAGTAACAGGGTGTGTACATTTATGCCAAATACTTTTTATTTATTCATTACAAGAAAAAAAATACTGAATTTTCCACTTTTAATTTGTTGTGATTTATTGAACCAAGAAAACACATATTAAGGTTTTCCCTCAATAAATAAATAAACTTGCCCTGGACAACATAAACAAGAGTTCAAATAAAACACATCCATCAGAATGCACACACAGTAAAAAAAAAAAAAACAAAAAAAATCCATCAGAATGCACACACAGTAAAAAAAAAAAAAACAAAAAAACCCCCCATTAAAAACAGTTAAATAAAAATGAAAACTGATAATTAAAAGTATAAACTTAACATCAATATATGTTTTAAATAAAAAAAAGAACACAGTTGTGTATTTAACTGATTTAAACGTTAAACAGAAGAAAAGGTTTGAAGAATTATATTTTCAACTTGTGGTTTTGTGTATAACTAGACAAAATAAAGGGTAAACAAATATCTACAGTGAGAATAGGTAATCAAAAATAAATTGACTTCTGTTTTTAAACTTAATTTAGCTTTTTCAAAGTGGGAAATAAAGGCTGCTCTCCCTTTATGTGATCTGCGTACGGATTTCTTATTTAAATTTGATCTCGGTTGTTATGACATTTGTTTTTAAGATTAGCAAAGATAAACAACAGAGAGCTGCAGGCGGATCTAACTAGAATAGTGTGTTTAAACTTAAGGTATGTTTTGTTTTTAAAAGTCGTCTCTCAGCGACAGTGCGGTCTTATTTGCTAGCACTAAAACCGATTAAAACAACCTAGGACAGTAGCTGGACAAAACCAAAACCAGTCAACACTGTCAAATCTTTGTTGCTTTTCTGGTCATGTTGTTGCCTTCACAATGTCGGTCCATTCTCCTCCTCTGGGATTCAAGCCCTAGCTAACTAGCTTAGCCGACACTAACGTTAACGCTTGCTAGCCTAAAATCTCGGTAAAAGACTCGACTACTACATGATTATTAAGTTGGAAGCAAATCTCCAAATCCAGCTTAGTAGGTTTAGTTAATTTAGTGAGCCGTAACTGACCGGTGTCAAACCATAATTTAGTTGGTTTAGTTAGTCTACTTGCTTGATTGATATGCAACAGCCAGCAGATGCCTGAGCCCAACTGTCAGCTGGCATTTGTTCAGTTAAATAAGCAACGTCCGATATTCCCATCACTTTACATGTTTTTTCATTCACTACGTAAACTTTTAAGTAACATATTCCATTACCTTTCGAAGCACGATAACGTTACCAGCGTCCTTGTTTTCCTTCCCAAGCCCCTCAAATCCACTTACAAGGCTGGAGCCGCCTTCTTCTCCCTATAACCCAATGCTATTGTCGTTTACTGTTGAGCAGGGAACATCGAAACTTCCCATTGGTTGAAGAGTCTGGCAATCTTCTGCCATTGGCTCAAAACTTCCGTTACTAAATAAAGTGGGTTTTAGGAAGAGCCTGCTTCATGTGCGGCACGTTGAGGCTGACTGAACAGGGCGTACTGCTGTGCTCTTTAAATGGGTAGATTTCCATGCTACTATTTATCCAGTTCACATCTCCGTATTACAATATTTTAAGGTTTTTTTTTCTTTCTTTTTTTCCAAAAGCTCAGATATGTTTTACATTAAAGTAAACAGCACATAACTTGTAGTAATGCCAAAAGCAGAAGTAAGATTCATGCACTAGTACTACAGTTAGCTAAGTTAATCAAACTATTCATAGCTATATATGGGGAAGTCAGTTTTAAAATTTAATAGTACTGTCTTAATTTTGAAGTAGAATTGTACTTTATTGCCTAAAAATTAGTTCACTTGCCCTCACAAACATGAATCTGAGTGAAATCTGTGCAGCCTGAACTCTGAAGACTTTCCATGTGGTTTATGAGAGTGTTATTAGAAAGTTGTGACCATTCTTCAAGAAACATATTTGTAAGGTTTGACACTGGTTTTAGGTGAGAAGACTAGCTTAAAGTCAACACTTATGTCAGAAGTGGTTTTACTGGGTTGCGGTCAAGACTTTGTGGAGGATAGTCAAGTTCTTTCACAACAAACTTGTTCATCCTTCTTTATGGACATTTTTGTGTACAGTCATGTTGGAACAGTAAAGAACCATCCCAACACTGTTCGCAAAATCTTAGGAGCATGACATTTTCAAAATGTGGTAAGCTGGAGCACTCATGATTTCTTTTCACTGGAACTATTGACCTGAGTCCAATTTCAGAAGAACAGCCTCACTTGGCCAAATAAAGTGAGGTTGTTCTCCTGGCAACTACTGAACACAGAGCCAGTCAGAGCAGCATGATTACTGAGTCGTCAGTTCATAGAGCACATCTTCAATGTTCTAGCAGCTGTGTTGTGCTTTACAGCATCACAGCCAATGCTTTGCATTGCACTTGGTGATGTGAGGCTTGCATGCAGCTGCTTGGCCATGGAAGCCCATTACAGGAAGTTCTTTGCACACTGTTCCTTCGCTAATCTCAAAGCTGTATGAGTTTTGGAAGTCAGTAGCCATTTACTCTGCACTCTATATGCGCCTCAGCATCCTCTGACTCTGCTCTGTGATTGTATGTCTTCACAGCTGAGTTTCTGTCATTCCAAGTCACTTACATGTTGTTATAATACTACTTACAGCTTATATTTACTAGCAAGGAAAGTTCATAACACTTGTTGCAGGTGTGGCATCCTATCACAGTGCCAGGCAGGATGTTGAAGAAACCTCTGACTAAAGACAATCAAATATTAAGTTTACAGTCCTATGTTGTCCTAGTGGTCTGTCATTTTTAGAAGCATTCTTTGTAAATTAATTACTTCACCAGCTCATTGACTCAGATGCTGCTACCCCAACTGGTAACTGCAGTTAATACTTGTACAAGCTCATAAACATTTTTCTGCAAACCTCAACTTCATCTGGAAGTAGAGTTTGTTTTCTGGATTTTTGCACAGTGCATTCATTGACTCAATTCAGTTTTGTGTGTGGCTGTATAATAAATAAACAAATCACATAGACTAGTTAATATATTTTCATCGGCATGTTCTGAAAACTTAATGTGCTTGGGAGTTGTGCTATGAGCTCTATATTGCAGACTGCATGTCTAACACTCAGTTTTAATCCAAGCTTGTAATTAAAAATTTCAACATATCACCTGGGAAATATTTACCTTAGAAACAACTCAGAAGATAAGCATAATATAATATAATATAATATAATATAATATAATATAATATAATATAATATAATATAATGTTTTCATTTTACATTTTTACTGTTTCTATTGTTATATTTTTTCTGATGACATGCTGCTCTCTCTTGCTGTTCCTAATGACCCCAGTAGAGGGCAGTAATGTTTCTAAACTACATCGAACTGTCATAACAGCGGAATAGAAGCAGCTGCGCCCCGCCTTTTGACCCACCCGTTTACACTTCATGGAATCACCGTTAAAATATTGTTGTTTTAGGTTAACGGCTCGTTTGTGATGTAGATCCTCGCCTCATCGTCAGCTGTACAGCTATCCAAGAGTGGTGCTGCAGCCGGAAAGTGTCTTCTAACTTCAGATTTCATGGTGGGCGCTTTGCTGTGATTGAAACAGATTTATAAACAGGCAGAAGGCTACGTTAGCATCCGAATACATTTGTTAGCCTGTCAGCTGGTTAGCATAGACTAACATTATGGCGTTAGGTTAGACAGGAAAGTGGTTGTTCCGCCGAACCGTCGGCCACAATTGCTAATTTTGATAAGACGGGGCATAAAGAGATAACGCATATGTACATCACCCCAAAAGTCCCAGGTTAAGCGTGTACACAGCTGTCTAACGACTTAGTTGGACTAGCTGATGAGCTAAACTGGCGTTAGCATGGCGTCAGATACAAGTGACAACGAAGAATTCTACGATGCTCCAGAGGACGTCACCTTGTCTCCAAAGGAGTAAGTTAACCTTTTTTAATTTAATTTTACACATAATTGGTATTTTTTAAAATAATCTGTCACTTGATATTAGTTAATCAAATGTGCAAATCGTGTTGCTTTATTTAAAAATGAACTGTTTCAAATAAACATTAGCCGGTTTGGTTTTCTTAACGTTTTAATTTGTTATACTGTACTTCATTTGTGCAGTTGGTAAATGTTGGAAGAGGGAGAGGCTAAGCATGTGAGTCACATGATAGGATAGGTCTCAAACAGAAGGATAAGGTTACTGTGCAAATTTCCTAGTTTTGGTTCAAAACACGGCAAAAGGACATCTGTCAGGATTAACCAGAAAAAACATAAAACACACTAAACATGGCATGGAGGATGTTGGTTTCTTCACTTGTAACTTGATCTCTTTCTCCCATCCTGTTTACTAAATATCAGACGGAAGGGTTTCATATTCACACATTGAACTTCAATATAACGCCCAACAATCTTGGCAAATAAACTTGGCCAGGCACATTCCTATTAGATAAGAGCAAAAATGCTTTATCTTACGGGGTTAAAAAAATACTAAGAATCCTGTGATGATGTCTGCAAGTTGCAACAAAACTGACTGTATGTTGGGATTATTACCATTGCTGTCAACTTTCCTACAGCTTATTCAGTAAAAGCTGCATTCATTGTTCACAATATGATTGAATGTGATTATTTTGTACCAGTGGCACTGGTGTAGTAAATTTTACTTGTTCACAATGGGAAAGTTTTAATTTTAGACCCGTATTTCTGTGCATAAGACTGATAAAATGATAAATATTCACAAGAAAAATGTTAAGATAATTTGGAGCATCACTTGTATTGTTATGACATTAAGTACCACAGTGTATTGTAATCAGTTTTAAGTCCATTTTGATTACTCCCATATGTTTCCCCCCTGAAAACTGGTTAGGAATACAAAACGTCTGGGTAATTTCTGTTCTGTTTAATATTTCAAGTTGACATGTTTTTCATTTTGTGGCACTTCGCTGCACTTATCATCTCAACTCTCTATCATTTTAGGACACCTGCAAAGCTTGTCATTCCTTCACCTCAGGTATGTCTGTTTCAAATCAAAACTCTGTTGAAATGATGCATTTAGTGACTTCTGAGCCTTTTGGAATAAAGAGCTGAACTAAAACATAGAGGTGGTGTGCAGGGGAAAGCAAATACTTCTCTGCTTTTTCCAAAGAAATGAAGACTAAAACACAAGTAAGTCAGCAGGTGCTGTTTATCTGAAGCACTTGACTGATTTCTGAGTGTTATTGACAGTTTGTATTTATTTCAAAGTGTAGGACATTTCACAGTTTTAATTGCTTTTATAATACGCTGTTGGCACTGAGTAAAAAATGTCTCAATGATTCTCGAGAAGCAACTGTTGCTTCCGAAGCCTTTGGAGGCCATAATTTTACCGTTTCCAGTTTCCCAGGAGTTCATGTTTCTACATGTTCATCCTGAGGTCAAATTGTGCAACTCTGAGAGAACCGAAAGGCTAAATCTCTTCAAAGGCCTTCGTGTTGCCATATAGTCGAAAATAAGATTCAACGGGTATTGGTCTTGCAGACAGGTTGTTCATAAATTCCTTTACACAAATTCGACTAAAGTGGAGATATCTAGCTATACAATCAAGTAAAGTATTTTGTAACAAGCCAACTTGCCATAGCTGGATAAAGCAAACATAGATAATTTGGGTTTGTTTAGCCTCTAACCTTGCAGCAAGGCAGCTGACTTCGTTACACAGAAAACTTTTCTCCAGGAACAATGACTGTTGATGTTGCAAATGTTTTGTTAATCTGATATTTTATAATGTTTCAGATCTGCTGCATAAAATTATATGTTTGTCTGCAGATCCCTTTAACTGAAACAGCGCATTTGTTTCTGTGGCTTAATGTTATGTTGCGTTGGGACACCAAAACAGATGATTTGTAGATATTTTTAAAGCCCATATTCAAACTGCTAACAAAGGTATCACTACTTGTTTATTAAGTAAACCTACAAATATATATTTTTAAAATACTGAATAATGTTGCTTTCAAAATGAAATATTACAAAAAAATTACTTTGCTATTTTAACGCCTAAATTTGTTTATTTCTGTTTATTAGGAGACGTCAGAGGGTTTGGTGAATCCAGTAGAAAATGTGACCTGTGCCGCATCGGAAATTCAGCAGGATGATTCTCTGCAGGTATAAATTTCTTAAAAGAAAAAAATAAAATAAAATCATACTCCTGTTGCAGTTTAGTTTTGACATGAGAGCTAGTATTCGCAGTCGTTCTTGAATAAACTCCTGTTTCTGTTTTTGTTCCTAGATCATCGATAGCATCATCGAGGAGAGTCAGAAGGGATGCGCTATCGATGTCTGCGAGGTGGTCGAGTTGTTGGATCAGCTGCAGGTTGATGTGAAACCCGAGCCAAAGGAAGAGTCGGAAGCTGGGGGCGTTCCCCTGGAGACGACCGTCCTGGTCGTCGCACCTGAACTTGTCAAGGGGTCGGAGGAGCGACAGGAAAGCGTTACGACAAATGGAGAAATCTCCTTAGCCGCTGGCGAACTCCCAACTCTGCCTGGACCTTCAGCCGAGTCACAAGAGCGCATGCAGCCTCCGGACCTCACCAGCACCATCGCTCACAGTCAGGCGGACGCTGCCGCCGCTCTGGTGGCGGAAGCGGAGAAGGAGCAGAGACCGGCAGACATCTTGGACCAAGTTCCCTTAACAGACAGACCGGTTCCAACAGACTCGCCGGGGCCCTTGAAGCCCCCCCGACAATTCACAGTAGAACCCGATATCGTAGCCAGCACAAAGAAGCCTCCTCCCACCCGACCGCCGCCTCCTGGTGGGGGTCCGCCGCCCAGACCTCCGCCACCGTCTTGCCGCACTTTACCCTCCAGGATGTCTCAGGAATGTGTGAGGCCAAGTGGACTGGAAGGTGAGAAACTACTGGATGATTCTTCAAAAAACAGAAGTGAAGACTTTGAACTCGTCGTTGATGTACAAGCGGTTTTACGCGTTTTGCAGACAAACGGTCTGAAACTGGGATCCCGGTTTGTTTGAACAAGTCAAAGCACGAGTAAATCAATAACAGAACAGCAGTAAACATTGGTCTAATTTCTTCAAACATGTCACAGTGTGACATTCTGACACACACTTATTCCCCAGCTCAGATTTTAAGTGATCTCAAAAATTGACGCACGCCTGTTAAAATGCCAGGCTTTTAGGATATAAGCAAAGTGCAACATGGTGAATAGAATGAGACTCAACTGAGAATCATCTGTTATGCCGGAAATGTGAGGAAAAAAAAATCAAGTTACATAAGAGTTCACACCCAGATATCAATACTCTGCTGACACACCTTTGATTCAGTTTCAGCATTTTGCTCTGTTCAGTTCTCACCTACCTGTAGCTGTCCTAGATGGGATTTTGAGACTTTTCCATGCGTAAACCTGTCACAATAACTTTGCTGAACGATAAACTGTCCCAGAAAATCTCAAAATGACCAACGATAATGTCGTTTTGAGACCATTTTCAACTTTTAAACTTTAATTTTGTACAGAACGCTCCACAGAAAAACCGACGTTTAAAATATTCAAAATAAAACGCAACCAAAAACGATAAATAAAAATCATGCACAACCAAAACCATTCATAAAATGGATTATGAAATCTCTGTAAACTAAATTGCCCTTTGAAAAATATTATCAAAATGGAACTTATCAATCTTATTTTAATTTAATATATTAATTAATTGTAACAGCCTTATCTCTGTGTGTATCCTTAGCTCAACCTATATTTTGCAGAGACGGCACAATAAGGATCAGCTTATTGTACTAAAGTGTTAGTCAGGCACCAAATGCAGGCAGCCATCGATAACTGGAACAAAACTGTACATTCTGTGCAGCTTGTCCCGTCAGAGGTGAAAGGTCATAAGTTAAAACAATTGGCATTGATTTTGAGAATGTGTGGGGTTATTTATTTTTATTTTGTCTGATTGCCCAGTACCTGCGGTGAGTTCGGTTAGCAGAGATTCTCTGGAGCCGTCTGGCCTGATGTCTCCCTCCAGCACAGTGAGGTGTCTAACTAAAGACCTGCAGCATTCCCTGGATCTGGCCAGCGCCACGAGTGGGGACAAGGTGGTGACGGCACAGGTCAGTGAGTCTGGAGACCAGGACTTTTTTTTTTTTTGCACAAAATGAGGTATATCTCTTTAATGCGCTATTGCGTTCTGTGTTTTATTAATTTGTTTCATCTTTAGGAAAATGAGGATGAACCAGCCTCATCCCAGAGTGGAGGACAAACCCCCGGCCCTCAGCGTCCGCGTTCTAACTCTGGCAGAGAACTGACAGACGAGGTGAGACTCGTTCTGTTTTAGTAGGATGTTACCGTTTGTAGTGAAGTGAGGTTTCACCAGTTTTAATGTGTTTTTGAGGTGTCGATAATCAAAACTGATTTTGCAGGATTTTTATTTGCCCCTTGAAGTTTTTCAAATTTTATTGCAAGTTTTATTGTGATAAGATGACACCTTGTAGTGTAAAATTGTGAAATAGAAGTGAGCTTATACATGGTTTTTATTTCTATAAAAAAAATTAAAAAAAAATAGCCTCCTTACACCGATGCCTCTAAATGAAAATACAACTGATGAGTCTGATTAAACTGACCGATCAGGAGGAGAAAAGTCCAGAGGAGCTGCGGGAATCCACAGCCATTAGGAGTGCTCCACAAATCTGACTTTGAAGAGTAGCAAGAATGAATACATTTTTAAAAGAAAGCTTAAGTAGTCTAATTTGCAATTTTGCCCAATTGCTGTTGAAGTTGCAAGTGGAACTTTAGGGCTACATGTAAAACTATCACTCTGAACACACAGTCTCCACAATCTGTGAAAAACTGTTTTGACAGCATCATGTTGTGGAGATGCTTTATATTCAGCAGGGACAATATGGATATTAGTCAAAAACCACATGGAATATTTAGTATTGTCACCTTAACCTTCCCGTTTCTTTAAACTAGCACTTCAGTTCTCGCTGTCTGCTGCTCCGTTTCTCGACTCGCTCACGTTGGAAAAAAAGAAACGAGAAATCAGTCGATGATCTGAAAGCTGAAAGTGTGACTTTCGATTTCCCACACTTATCAAACTGTGTGGTTTTGTCTACCCGACGCTCTGCGATAAGAGGAAATGGTGCTGCTGCTGCTGCGGTCTCTATCCAGGCCGTTTCTCACTAAGTTAATGTGTGACCGACCACAGTCAGCACTGCAGCATTTAAAATCATTTAGTTATAAACTCCAGTGAATCAAATGCGGAGTTCCAGCAAGAATTTAATACGTTTGTGCTGATTTTTTATTTATTTATTTTTTTTCAAGAGCTCCGCATTCACAGCCAGAGTCTCTGCTGCCATTAAAACCCATTTCTATGTGATTTTAATCAGGAAATACTGGCCAGTGTCATGATCAAGAACTTGGACACTGGAGAGGAGATTCCCTTGATTCAAGCTGAGGAGAAACTTCCTACAGGGATCAACCCTCTCACTCTGCACATCATGAGGAGGACCAAGGAGTACATAACGTGAGTCGAATTAAAACCGATTACATTTCAGTTCATTTTAACTACATGTAAAGGAAGCTGCTTTTTTTTTTCTTTTTTTTTTTTCCCTTCTTCTCAGTAACGATGCGGCACAGTCGGACGACGATGAAAAGTCTCAGGCTCCGCTGACGGACACGGACGGAGGAAAACTGAAGCAGAGAACGTAATGTTGCCGAGCTGCTTCTCTCTCTCTCTCTCTCTGTCTCTCTGTCTCTCCCCCTCCCTCAATCTGTGATTTAATGTAAAACATTGCAATGCGCTTGTCTTTGTTTTTAACCAGGACCCAGCTAAAAAAATTCCTGGGCAAATCTGTGAAGAAAGCCAAGCACCTCGCTGAGGAATATGGGGAGAAAGCCGTCAATAAAGTGAAAAGCGTGCGTGATGAAGGTACAGGAACTAAATGACTGTCGATGTTCTGTTTGTGTGAACAAGCAATCTTAAAATATGGATAGTTTACAGTAACTTTCATAATCTATGGGGATATTTATGAGGCTAAAGTCATACGCCTTCTACTTTTTATACGTTTTGTCAAAGGTCAACCACAATTTTAAACTGTTTTATGGAGACTTCATGTGATAGACCAACACAGAGTAGCGGACATTGCTTAGGAGAAGGAAACTTGGGTTGGATTTTCACAAAGAAACACCTGTAATGTGTGTATTTGTTAAGCCTCACTGAGTCAATACTTTTGAAAGTATTTCCTCATTCTAGCAAACAAACTTTCATGATTAGATGATTTAAAGTACGTCTTGTGTTTACATGATCTCGCACTGTTTTAATAATCTGAGTTCTGCTTTGCTCTTCAGTGTTCCACACGGATCCCGATGATCCTTCCTCCAGTGACGACGAGGGTATGCCCTACACCAGACCGGCCAAGTTCAAGGCAGCTCACAGCTTCAAGGGGCCCTTCGACTTTGACCAGATTAAGGTTGTGCAGGATCTGAGCGGAGAGCACACGGTAAGACTAAATCATTTCTAAATTGGTGATCGTCGTTGGCGTCTGTTTTGAAACGGTCCGTCTCGCCCTGAAGGGAGCCGTTTGGACGATGAAGTTTTCTCATTGCGGGAGGCTTCTGGCGACTGCAGGCCAGGATAACATTGTTCGCATCTGGGTCCTGAAGACCGCCTTCGATTACTTCAATAATATGAGATTAAAGTACAACACTGAAGGTATGCATCGTCGTAATGTGGATTGTGCGCTCTTTGGTGAACAAACATGCAGCAAAACGACCGATTCCAGAGTTCATGCCAGATGTTTTTGGTCCTCCAGGTCGAGTTTCTCCTTCTCCTTCTCAGGAAAGCCTGTGCTCGTCTAAATCTGACACAGATCCAGGGGTGAGTGCAGCAACGTCTGCTCTGGTTCACCAACAGCTTGTGTTGATGGCAGATACAGAGCAACGTTCTACATGAACATTTTCCTGAACGACTTACCTACTGTTTAGGCAAGCTCTGCCCCAGAGGACCCAGACACCGAAGACAGAAACGCCCCTTTCCGCCAAGTCCCCTTCTGCAAGTACAAGGGTCACACAGCCGACCTGTTGGACCTGTCCTGGTCAAAGGTAATAATGGTACCGTTACCGTTTTGCTCCCTCCTAACACACATTTGTATTTTTACGTTTGGCTCACTCTGTGGTCTGTGCAGAACTTTTTCCTGCTCTCGTCCTCCATGGATAAGACGGTTAGATTGTGGCACATATCCAGGAGAGAGTGCCTCTGCTGCTTTCAGCACATTGATTTTGTCACAGCCATCGCTTTCCACCCCAGGGTAAGTCGGGTCGCCGCGTGTTTGTCTTGGCACAAATCGTGCGTGCTGTGCTAGTTAGAAGTTCATGAATGTCGTTAAGCTTTCATCAGAGAGGAGGTAACAGGAACATTGTCTAATCTACACAAATCAATGACTTTTAACCACATTTTAATGATCATTGGTTTGTGTTCAGCATGTGTGGGGTCTGCACAGATGTTTCCTTTCACTGCCAGTAGCCTTCTTAGGTGTATTGTAGCTACCAATAAGCTCCTTGCATAATCCTCACTGGATATTTGTTTCCAGACTCAGAAAGACTTTGTAACATTCGCTGTTTGTTTTCAGTAGAACCGAAACCTTAGCGTAAATCCCAGCTGAAATTTGCAGCTGTGTTGTGGTAGAAGAACAGAAGAGAGTTTGTGAGAATATCTGGATGAGTCAAAGTGAATCTTTAATACATAAGTAGATTGGCAACAGTACCAACTGCAAAGCACTGGTGGAAAATCTACAAACTCTTCAACATCTCCTGAAATCAAATGAGTGTTCCCACAGTGTCATGATTTTAGATTAGATGAAGCAGACTGGAAGGGCTCTTACCTTAGATTAGCTTTCCTTTGCTCTCTTTTTTTTCTTTCCTTTAGTTTGTTTTTTGTTTATATTTCCTTTTAATTTATGTAAAGCACTTTGAATTGCCTTGTTGCTGAAAATGTGATGTATAAATAATCTTACTTAATCTATCTTACTTTACCCTAAATCTCCCAAGTATCTATGGACTGTTCCATCTTAATTTAGTGCTACAATTTCTGCCAAACACTGAGGTCAAGTGTTCAGTCAGAAGTGAACCTCAGAAATTGTCGATGGTTACAAAAAGCGTGTGGTTCAACTTGCAAAAGGACATTTAACGAAATATTAACAGGGGTGTGCATAAGTTTGATCGTGTATCAAATATTAGGAACCGTGAATAAATTCAACGGTTGAGCAGTTTTTCTTTTTTGTTTGTAGGACGACAGATACTTTTTAAGCGGTTCTCTGGACGGCAAACTGCGACTTTGGAACATTCCAGACAAGAAGGTGGCTTTGTGGAATGAGGTGGACGGTCAAACACGACTCATCACCGCCGCCAACTTCTGCCAAAACGGAAAATACGCCGTCATCGGCACCTACGACGGACGCTGCATCTTCTACGACACAGAGGCATCCTGCTGCTTTTATCCCCAAGATCAGTTTAATCGCAACGGTTCTTATGCAAATTCAGAATCTGATGTGGGTTTCCTTTGTTACCCAACAGCGACTGAAATACCACACTCAAATCCACGTGAGATCAACCAGAGGGAGGAACAAAGTGGGCCGCAAAATTACCGGCATTGAGCCTCTGCCTGGAGAGAACAAGGTAACGGCCCCCTTCCCCTGTGAACGCTCGTTAACGTTGCTGCAGTGAGGGTGGTTACGTCTCCAACTCTGTCCGCTCCGGCAGATTTTGGTTACCTCAAATGATTCCCGCATTCGCCTTTATGACCTGAGGGACTTGTCTCTGTCCATGAAGTACAAGGGTTACGTCAACAGCAGCAGCCAGATTAAAGCCAGCTTCAGGTGAGAAACGTTCCCGTCACGCTCAACACTAAATCGTGAATCTGTGCTGCTTCTGCATTCATAGAGAGAAAAGTGGGTTAAAAATATCTTTCTGGTCTTCTTAATTAAAAAAAAAATAGATAAATAAAAATAACATTTTTATTGTTATGATTGCTACACGACGCAGGCTGGAATAATTTAGGATTAGATTTCAAAGTGTGGGGAAGTGTAGAAAAAGAAATTGGAGGAAGGGTAAAGTTTATTTCTTGACTTTATTTCCTTTTCTCTTGTTTAAATGCCTCCAAGTTGTCCAACTTTTTTTGTTTCTCTTCCTATTTTGTTATCATCCAATTCTTTGCCTTTCATTCCCTTTTTCCTGTATTTGCTACTTTCCTACCACCTTTTTGTTCAAGTTTCTTCTTTTCTCTTATATTCTTTATTTCTTGCCTTCATTTTCTTCTTCCTATCTTTAAATTCTCATTTCTTTTTCTCCCATTATTCTTTCGTCCTTCTTTTTCAACTTCCTTCATTTTTTTAATTTTTTATTTCACGTTATTTCCCTCTGTTGTTCTTGGAGCTTTTGTATGTAAAGCCTGATCTCTTTAAAAATGATCTTATAATGTCAGATGTTAAATATCACCAGCCTGACCAAACATGCGAGCCATCTTTCCAGCTCTTTGGTGCCCCCTGCTGGCCTGTCAAGTGTTTGTCTCCAAGAGAATTTCAATTAAAACCTAATCGTGAAACTGTTCGTGCCTTCCTCCAGCCATGACTACTCCTTCATCGTCAGCGGCTCAGAAGATAAATACGTTTACATCTGGAGCACTTACCACGATTTGAGCAAATTCACGTCTGTACGACGAGACCGCAATGACTTCTGGGAAGGAATTAAAGGTACCTACTGTGTTGCCCACAAAATACATTTATTTATGTATTAATCTTCTTAACTCTGAGGTGTTTTTTGTTTTGTTCTTGTCTTGCAGCACACAACGCAGTGGTGACCTCCGCCGTATTTGCCCCCCATCCAGATCTTATTGTTCCTCAAGAAACACTCGCAGAGAAACCGGAAGCGGACCGCAAGAGCCTGGACTCCACCGACTCCGAGACGATACCTTCAGGTCCGTTTCGTCCCATATCTGATTTTCTCAGAGCGAGGAATTGGATTTCAGTGCTGCTTATTGTTGCTTTTTTTTTTTCCCTCCAGGAGCCCTGAAAACCGATCACACGGAGGTTCTGCTCTCTGCTGACTTCACTGGAGCAATTAAAGTTTTTATCAACGTCAAAAAGTACTGAGCACTTCGCAAGCAGGCCTGTTCAGCAGAGATTAGTCCTAAAGACGGACAACGACAGAGAGAGACTGTACAAAGTGGGCAAGGTGGGGGTTCCTTGTCCTTTTTTTTAATCTTTCGTACCAGGTGACTGTGAACGGTTTGGCATCTAGAGATCCAGGAAAGTTGTCTGAGCAAAAACTAACTCGGCTCAGACATGTAAGTTTATAACTGTGTGGCCAACAATTACTGTAGAGAACATAAAAATCTATTTTCAATAGCTATGAGCACCTTCCTTGTTTCCTTGGTTTTCAGGTCAGACAAATTTCAAAAGCAAAACGGTCAAAGTCTTTCAGGTGAAACGTCAAGTTGGATTAAAACGTCAAATTCCTGGAAGTTTCCTATTAAAATAAGTCGTTTCAGTGTGTTTGACGTTACTAATTTTGGTTACTAAAGTTGGGTGTAGTAAAAATTTCAGAAAAACACAGATTACTTTTGATAAATCCCCTGGTCAACAGAAGCACATTTCATGACAGCGCTGTAAACCTACAGCTTTTGTAAACAAAATGATGGAATTTCCTCAATAAAAAAAAAAATCTGCACAAACACAAATTCTCTCTGGCAATCTTTTTCAAAACCTCCGACGAGTTCAGGAAACGTCTTCCACAGGAACGTTTGTCACCAACGGCGATTTATTTAATGTTGGCGCTTTGCAGCAACATGTCATTTTAAAAACAAAATATATCTAAGTAGGTACACAGTGGTGAAACTTCACAATAGAAAAAGGTGCCGAGTCTCGTGTGGGTTGTTGAAGGTGGAGCCGAGAGAAGAGACGGATGTCAGAGTCCTGAATCCGGTTAGTGTTTGCTCTTCTTTGCCTTCTTGTGGGAGCGGTGTGGGGACCGCGACTTGGATTTGCTGACCTTCTGGTCTGGAGATGGCGATCGGGAACGTTTGGACCATTTGGGAGACTTTGTTCTGCAAAATGAGCGCAGAATAAATGATCCTGAACTCATTTATACGGAATAAGAGCTTTTTTTCTTTGAATTTATATTTTACCTTGATGGAGAGATGCTCCTCGATTTCCTCGGCTTTTCTCCAAGTTTACTGCTCAGTCTTCTGTCTCCGTCCTCGTTTTTTTTGCTCCTCTCTTTGTGTCTCCTTTCTTCCCTCTGCCCGTCTTTAGACTTTGACCTCTCGGTCTTTTCTTCGCCTTTGTGAAACTCCTAGAGCCGGTAGTGTAAGCATTTTAACTGACTCAACCTCAAAGATCTCTAACTTTGTTTGCAGATTCTTCACAAAATGAACCATTTCATTAGCAGACAATTTGAACAAAAGTTTAACTAATACACAAAATACAATGAAATTGGTGGCTGTATGAGTATTTTAGCACTGCATTCCCACGTAGCGCGGGAGTAAAAGGGCGTAGGTTCATGTTTCATCCAGTAGATGGCGCACATAACAGAAAATCTGACATTTTGTAATAAGATGATCATAACACTGAAGATGCTCCTCCAGTTTCCTATTGAAGAATACTTTGATTTGGTTTCTTATGGTAAATCATACAAGGTATGACGATAGCGATAACAATTTAAACGTGTTCTTATGAAATCACTTATCCCAAGAGGAGCTGCTCACCTTCTGCAGCAGTTTCTTCCTGTAGTTCTCCACTTGTTGCTGTAAGCTCACCCCAGACTTCTTCTGCCTCTTTCCAGATTCCAACTCATCTTGGAGCTTCATAACCTTTACCTGTTTCAGAAACATTGGGTCAGTTTTACTGTTTAAACAAAATCCTGTTTCATACAAAACTTTCTACCTAAAAGATGTTGTATGCGTCTCTCCAAACAGAAGCATTTGTTTCTTTCGCGAGTAGAAAATTGGACACATTTATTAAAAGTAATTTGTGTACAATGACTAAAACTGAGATCATCTCTAGGCCAGTTTATGATAAATGATGGAGCAAACACTTACTTCCACCTCCCTCAGCCTTTTTCTTTTACTCTCAGACATATGGGGGAAAACTGCCCCCTCATAGCTGGGCGACCTGCAGGAATCGGCGCTGCTGTCGCTTTCCGAGTCCTCGTCTTCGTCCTGTGAGTTGCAGCTGGAGCCAGATAAAGTTAAAGTTACTAAAACTTTCCTTTCCTTCCAGATAAATGAAATACTTTTGATAATACTCAGCCTTACCTAATGTGAACCTTCTTTTCATCATCCTGCTCCCCTAAAGTATCCCACTTGGAGTCGGTTTGGACTGAAAGAAAAGAGGCAGAACCAATCAGGGTCAAACTAGTCACAGGAGCGTCCAGCTACGACTTACCAGTGTCACCGATCTTCTCCCATTTAGACAAAGGCACTCTGGAGAGCGGAAGGTTGCTTTCGTCCACTGAGGACAAAACAAACCTCGATAAGCAGCAGACAAAGTAACAATTCTTATGCTAGAGAGTTGTAGAGACACTAAACGGTGGACTCACAGGGAACTCCATCAATGTCATCAATGGGAGCGTTTAGGGGTACGCCATCGATGTCATCAACGGGGACTCCGTCCAGGGGGTCCCAGCCCATGGGGCAGCCGTCTATGTCGTCCACCGGAGTCTTCCCCATCGGGAGCCCGTCTATAAGCCTTCTGTCCAATGGTGCACCGTCAATCTCACCAGATACCTCCTCCAAAGAGACATAAAACTCACTTTGTCCAATTGTATTCGTCAACATCTCCGGCCGGTAAGGTGACACAAAGCAGCAGCCGCCTCTGCAGCGAGGAGATAAGCTCACCTCCGGCGTCTCCGTCTCCTCCTCTCCTGCTTTGGCAATGCCCAAAAAGATGTTCTGAAGCTGGATTAGATAAGGCTGGGGATATATGGCCCAGTCTTCCCACGCTCTAAAACAAGTCATGGCCTTTTGCTGTGGAGACATTAAAAGGTTTCAGCTTTCCCTTCTCTTCTATTTTGGGTGAAGCAAATGATTTATGTTACCTTAAACTGCTCAGCCTGCAGTCTGGCTTGAATGTTTTTATGTGCTGCATGTAGATGCTCAAATATCTGTGGTAGCTTGCTTTCAAAACTGCAGAGAATTATTTTAAAACCCATTAGATTTTCCACAAATACAGACATGGATGCTCTAAAAGTGAATTCAAAGACGGCCTCTTACTATTTCCGATAATATGACGCCCCGGCCACTTTGGCGCACGAGTTGTGCAAGATGTCCGACACGAGATATAATCTAGAAATCTGTGGGGATTGGTGACAAAACGAAAAGATGAGACAAGACATTTTACAGCAGACAGGAAGGAGATACAGTTGTGGCTCCTGTTGAATCAATCAGAAGCAGCTGACGGGATGTTTCCATCTCAGAGTTATGCTCCAATCTAGCATCGTTCTAGAATGTACTTTCTGCTTCTCTGCACAAAATACCAACTGAACTTAATCTCTGCTCATGTTTGTAACATGATAGATGTGAAAAAGAATACTGTTGAACAGCAGAACTCGCCTTCTTCTGAAGGGGAACTTGAAGCGAACTAAAGGACTCCGAAATGTGCCCCACGACTTCCTCTGCTGCATCTGCCCGGTCCAGACAGAACAACATGGCGCTGGCGATATCCTCCCTGCTGGGAGTCAGCTCCTCCACGAGAGTCTCCAGTCTCTGTCGGTGCCTGGAGTGGGTGGGAACGTCACACATTCAGCTCTGATCAAGTCGGAAGCCGACATGCGTCCCGGATTCAGACGTACTCGGCTCTGAGCTGGCCCTTCTTCACCTCCTCCTCGGGAGGAGCGGCCTCCTCGACCGCCGCTCCCTCGTCGCTCCTCTCAGTGTAGCTGTTGAGGATGGGGGGTCGCCACAAGGAGCCGCCTCTGAACAGCCGAAACTCTGCCGTCCTCCACTTTGTCGGGGACTCGCCCTGTGGGACACGAGACCAGATGTCTCCACACAAGTTATTTCATATAAAACCAAAGACTTCTAAACACGTCTCACTCATGCAAACTCACCTGGAGGATGGAGAACAGTTTCCAACGGTAGTACACGTGATCTTGGCTTTTGTTGTCAAAAAGAAACCTGAGAAAAAAGAAGAGTTTCAAAAATAAACCTCGAGTTGTTTTTATTTTTGTTCTAATGGGACGATTATGTGACAGTTTAGCATAGCTACCTGTAATCTGGGTTGTTTTTTTCTTTGTTCATTATCATGGCTTCAAATAACGGGCCTTCACGCACCACAAACTCTACCATCCTGTGAATAAGGAATAACAGATTCCTGTGGGGAGAAATGGCTGTATGAGTAAGAATACACACTAAACCAGAGTCAAACACAACATAAAGACACCAATCAGCTCCTTACTAAACTACAGGCCAATGAAAACTGCCTTACTGTATTGTTTCAGCTCTGATTTAGGCTTAAAGAAACTTTAGTAACTGTTCTCGACCTCAAACATGTATCCCCACATTATTATTGGGACTGTTAATAGCAGGAACCCCTGATAAAAAATGTGTAAAACCCTGTTTGTGTTTTATCGCAGTATCATATTCCAGAACAATAATTAAAATCAATTTAACCTTCAGAATCAATACATTTGTTGAGTGGGGGGAAAAACAATATTCCCAGCAATTTTTTTTTTTTTTTTTACAAAATTGTCATTCCTAACGACTCCTATAAAATAAAATTAACTAAAGCAAACTTTAATGTAAAAAAACTGCATGGCATTATGAAATAATAAAAATTAGATACCAGAAAACTAAGAACGGGCCATGATTGGAGCTTTACAAACTATAACAATATAAAAAAATTTAAGCTTAACCTACGAAATAAATGTAATTCATTTAACATTTATTTTAACAGTCCGATTTTCCTACATTTTACTGTGTGAGATTATACTACTTGTATTAAGGCTTCGTCAGGAGAGCCGGTTTTTGTCGAGGATACTAATTTAAACCTTAGCAGATTCTAACTGCAGGGATGGCTATATTTGGACATTTCAATGAAATAACAGTCAGCTCTTTAACAAAGTTATAAGATCACAATGGTCAACTATATAACAATTAAATAGAGAAACAACTCAAAGGTAAAATATCCTGAGAAGCTCCTGCAGATTGTTGGAGCCCAATCACTAAACCAAATTTAGATCTGCATCATCTACACCTACTTGTACCCTTGAGCAACTGCTATTATTTACAGAACTGTACTAGAAAGCTAGCGCTAAAGGCTAATTACATCCTGACTGGGTTAGCATTGAAGCTATCTGCCTTCCAGCTGTATCGGTCTGCAGTGTCTCAGCCAGCCCATGCGAACCCCCGGCCCTTAAAGAGTGTATCTGCACGTTTACTAACTCCCCACTTTCTATGTGACTTACTTGTGTGTATGCAAAGTCTAATAAATGTAGTTTCTACTGAATATGCATGGTTACAAGATGAGTGCGCCTCAGCCTCTGTCCTATGACACTAATGCTATGACAGCTGGTCAGTCGTAGGAAGAAGAGTGTGTGTACCTTTCGGTTGGGATAACCACTTTGACTACGGCTTCGGACAGAGTCTGTTTGTGAAGTCAAACCAAATAGTGAAGATATTAAAAAGTGAGTACCTGTACAGATGAAACACTGCAGGATACATACAGCATAGAAAACAACGGAGGCATTCACGATCAGACAACTGGGGAGGGATGGTAAAAACTTCAACATGTAGGGGGGTGAAAAAACTGTTATGGAACCCAAAACTAAAAGCTTCAGTTACTGACGTGCGCCCAAAGAGGGCATGAGAAATTGAATACGGTCCTGCATCCTGTAAAACTGCAATGCAGGAACAGATAAGCAAGTAACAGAATGCTTTTTTTAAATCACTTAATAATTCATGATTAATTTTGTCGATCTTGGATCAGCTGCCTGGTAATATTTGAAACAACTTGACTGCAATGATCATAAAGGCCACATTTTCAACCTTCATGCAGAAGAGATCTACGAACAAACTGTCACCCTTTATTTTCACACTCATCTACAAAACCTTGCTAAAGTATTCGGACGCCTTAAACCTTCACACATTTAGTCAGTTATGACCACAAATTATTATTGTACAGAGTTTAAATCAAGGTTAAAACCCGCTTGTTTAGAGTTAGCTCTGATGAATAATAACTGGAATAATTATCGGTATCTTTGATGTGAATTATTACTGATTCTTGATGATGGCGTTCGACAAAATGAAATGTTAGTTACTGTATTGTGTTTTTTATATTTCATGTAAAGCACTTTGAATTCCCTTGTTACTGAAATGTGTTACACAAATAAATCTAACTTGTAGGGATTTCATCCCTACAGTTCTTAATTATTCAAGAACTGTGAAAGGTTTTACAAATAAAAATGTGACAGACTGTTTCACATTTTGCACAAACTGGAATTATGAAAATTAATTTGCTCAATGGAAACACACCAATTTTGAAAATAAAAACTCAGATTTTTTTGCTAAATAATTTCCCCCACCGCATTATAAGCCTGGCGGGCCACCTGGCTTTACTTGTCCCCCCACCAGGCTTAGCACTGTTTATTTATTTATGTGTTTTTTTTTTTTTTTTAAAGTTTTTAAGACTTTATAGTTCATGTTCAGGTATTAATCTCCCAATAAAGCATAATTGTCAAGTCATATTTTCAAATTTCCTCAAACTTTAACCATTTTTTAACTCAAAAACCTGACGGGTTGCTGAATAAATGACTGCCGAGTTTTCTGAGGAAAACCTTGCAGTTGTATCAAAATTTGTATATTTCGCAAAACTGCATCTCGCATCACACGAGTTAAGTGATCAACAACAAAGAAGAAGAAGACGACAGGAAGGGGTAGGAGGATGATGATGATGGCGTGGCATGTTTTTTTAACAACATTGCAAAAACAAATGTATTCTTGTGTGATTTTAAATGTTCCTTATCTTAAGGAAATGCCGCAATAGCGAAATTGTGTTTTGCACACATTTGTAATGGGATTGAAGCTACTGTAGTGTGCATTTCTACTCAGCTGCCTTTTAGAAATCTTGCTATAAAATACAGTGCAACCAACTGCTCTTTATTGCTAAATAGAGTCCAGTTACGTGTAATTTAATATCAGCTGATCTATGAAGGCCTCAAAGGTTTTGTTAAAGAACATTAGAGAAAAAAATGCAGGAAGTTGTGGAGATTAAAGCGCCGTCTCTGTCGCTTACAGACAGAGATGCAAACATCTCCAAGCTTGTGGCCATTATGCAACAAAATGTGAAAAGGTTCAAAGAGTGTGAATGCTTTCCTCAGGTCCTAATCCAAAACATTATCTTGATCAACGCATTTTCAGCTTGACACCATCAGCCGGACGAGGAGGCTTTACCTTGTCCAGCTCCGCTTTGGACGAGCCCAGCGGCTTTGTGAAGTCGTTGCGGAAGCGATCCCTGGGCTGAGCGTTGAAAGGGAGACCAGATGGGGGAGGAGGTGCCACCCTCACCCCAGCTGGTGTGTACAGAGGCTGAGGTGGGATGCGGGCTGGTTTGCCCCATCCGAGCTTCATTTCAAAGCCCATAATCACTTTTCCTGTGGTTCCAAACACATTGCTGTCAGAGATTAAACAAAAATGATGAAAGTTCGATAAATTGGGACCAAGTTCGAAGGTCCACTTCACCGTCTAGAGCAGCCATGGCTCTCTCTGCATCTTTCCGAGTCATGAAAGCCACAAAGGCTCTGTTTGAAGTCCTGCAGCGCTCCTCGTCCGTTCGGGGCCACATGATCTTCACGCTGGCCAAGGGGCCATATTTACAAAACTCTCTGCAGAGTAGGTCTTCATTCATCTGAGCAGAAGAAAAAAAAAATACAGAGGTGAGAGGTGCACATGTAAAAGCATTAAATCCAGTAAAACTGAGTGTACTCCTACTACCTTGGGGCTAATGCAGTTAATGTAGAGGTTAGTGGTGACCGGGGCCGTCAGGTCATCGTACAGCACTGGGGGGCAGAACGGAGGGGGCATTTAATAAAAACTGCTCCTGCATGTTTCTCATCTAACATTTCCAGACTCAGCTTTTTTACAGTCTTCTGTCCTTTATGTTCATTTAAACTATAAGTAATTAAAAGTTCATAGTGACTTTATGTCAGGTATTTCTACAACGGGACTTGCACGTAGACTCTGCAAAATGAGACACTGACATGACAGGACAGGATGAAGGAAAGAAAGCAAGCAAGAAAGTAATTGAAAGAAAGAGACAATCTAATGAGGGGACATTAAAAAAAGAGATTAAACAAGAAAGGAATGAAAGACAGAAGGAAACAAGGTGGTATAGAAAGAAGCAAGAGATGAAAATGAAGGGCCCAAGTAAGGAAAGAACAAAAGACAGACACAAGGCCTAGGAGATGAGGAAGAAAAGGAGGATGAAGGAAAAAAATCAAAGACACAAAAAAGGAAGGCAGGATGGAGGGATGAGGAAGGAAGTACTGAAGGAAGGACAAGAATAAATAGAGGAAGGAACAAAAGAAGGACGTAAGGAATAAGTAAGATGGGACAAGAAAAATGTCAAACTCAAGGAAAAGGGGACACAATTTAAACAATAGGGTAAAGAATGAATAAATTCAAAGATTTTTCTCATTTTTATTTCTATACTTAATCAGACCTGAAAAACAAACAACTCTCACTTGATCGTCCCGATAATGGAACGTCCAGATCGCCGTATCCGCCTCCTTCTCCTCCAGCCTCAGAGTCGTTTTTCTTCCTTTTATGCCTTTCCTCACGTTCCTCCTGTATGCTGAAAATTTTCGATGCAAAATAACAGGCTTGTGTGCGCACATAATGTATTATTCATATGACACTTAGGCATAAAGCTGGAAAAAATGTGTCGGACTTACAGCTTAAGTTCCTCTTTAAAAAGTTCGAGATTGCTCTTCTTCTTTTCTTCTGTCTTCTTCTTGAAAGCCTGTTCATCAGCGAACACAGCGTTTAGTGCTGCCTTACGGTACACGTTCTGAAGACTTGAAAATGAATTGAAACTATGACACAGCAAAGATGTGAAGAGTACAAACTTACAGACTTTTTGCTGTCAGACGAGGACGTTGGTGAGGCATGTTGAGACACAGGGACAAACTTTGTGGCGGGTCGGTACAGCTTACTTTTCTTGATCTCTCCTTCCTCCTCCTCTGCAGAAAGTATAACCCACCAAACACCAACTTTTATATTCTTAGTCAAAACATATGAAGGTACAAGTGGCAGTAACATGACGCAGTCCTACATTGTCAGTTCTAAGTAACGAGAAGATTAAACTGTAGATCCTACACAGTTTAGGACTTAACACTTCCATTAACGGTCCTTATTATTTAACAGAAACAATGAACAAGTGCATTACACCAGACACTGAAAAGAAGGAAGTATCATCTGAAGTCTCCAATCAGAGGTCAAACATCCCTGAAAACATCCCATACTCGCCTTTAGTCGCATTTACGATTCCCCCACGTACAAAAGTCTTCACTTTGCTTTTTTCACTGGTTTCAAAAGATGCAACAAATTCTTCAAAAACTTCAGCAGCTTTCTCTTCCTCCTGCAGCATCGCACAGAGATAAAAACACAAACTTATGTCCAATTTACCCCTTCTTACAGTTTCCAAAGAAACAAAGCTTAACAGTAACCAATTACTGCAACTGATACACATGGGCATGACTGTTATCTTCAAGTGAAACGTGTGAAGAGACAGTACATGCTAATGCAAGCATACCTTTTTCTTTAGCTCTACTTTCTCTTTCTTTGTGATCGGTTTGATGGAGGCGGCTGGTTTTCTTTTTCTGTCCGCCATGCTTAACCTGCAAGACATAAATAAAACTGAAAACATAGAGCTAAAAACAACCAGCAGTAAAATACTATTGAAATATTCCAGCAATCACATGGGCTGTGATAAGACTAGGAGTCGTCGCCGATGAATCAAAAATGCACTGACACACGGAGCAGAAAATCAGCCAACAAGAAATACTCAGACTTTACGTGTTTTATTCTTTTTTTTTTTGCGCTAAAAAAGAGGAGACGCTTACCATTACAGACAAAAGTGAATGTGACCGAATCTATACAGCATCTGATCAAAACGGAAAGGCTCGTTGCTTATGATCAAAGAACACGCCCTGTGGTTATGCGATGTTTTGCGTCACCTAGGTTCTACTCCCTTGGAGATGGGAGTGAGAAGATTGTTCAGTTTCTGTATCTGTTACAAATAAAAGGCCGTTGTGTGAAAGTATGTGAATGTACTGTGTGTAAAGACACGTGACTGTACTTGACCTTGAAAGGCGCCTCCACAGCTGCTTAGAGGTTTTATTGTATAAAAAGATTTTATTCATTCAACACTGTTAAAATGCACTGACCCTCCTCAAATCTGGTGCTAAGCACTGCTAGCCAACTGGCTGAAAAAAGGTTAATATACTTTAACAAGGAAAAAAATAATAATTTTCAGTCATGAAAGACAAAAGGTTATTGGGTTGGAAATTAAATGAGTGTGACCCATCCCTCTTATTAATTTAACACTGTTTGAAATTATAGTTGGAAAGCTACAAGTGGCTTTTATGTTAAGGAGACAACTGGAGGTTGACTCCATGAGCAGATAGCCCAACTACTTAACCTGATATCAGCTTGTTATACTTGTAAAACCTTAGAAAATACATTATAAACACTTGGAAGCTAAAAGTAAACTAATTTATCAGTCAGTAGTTATTGTTTGTAATCTTGATGAAGTCTTTGTATATTATTGACAATATTATGTTGTAAAAATTTTTGAGGGGTATTTTAGGAAATAGGGCCATTACTTTCCTATTTAAGCAATTGGATCCATTCCACATTTTTATTTATTTATTTTTGTTCTAAATACAGTGATACTGTAAAACTGGTATTTTTGCCCAAGGTTGACATACTAAGGTAATCTTATACTGGCCAATGCATAGCCTATCTCAGTTTAGATCTGTTACTAACATCTAAAAACCTCAACATAGACCACAACATGATTCTGGTGAAGCAAAAGTAGAAGATAGGCAGCATCAAGCCCCCCCTCTTAAAGACAAAACAAGAAGTGCCTGATTTGTTTTATTCTACAGAATATAGGACATGCAGGGAAACAATGTGTTGCTGTTTTTTTTTTAAAGAGGTAATAGTTTTAAATAAATCTGACTTTTTTTGTTTGTCTTCTGCTGATTGATGGAGAAACTAGCTGATCTGATCTCTGACCCATTGAATAATATATCTCTATTTGTATGTATCAATAGCCATATTCAGGATGTGAATATAAATTAGTTTAGTGCAGCCTTGTCTGGGTCAGGGTGTAATAATGTATCTTAAAACAAATGGGTGGACTTCTATGAGATCCTAAAACAATAACTACACATTATAAGATGCATTCAAAGCCCAAAGCTGTTCTCTGCTAACTGAAAACATCAAATTTGGACATGTAACAAATTTCAAGAGAGCTTTTAAAAACTAAGTTTTTCACTTAATGTAGATTTTTAAAAATTCATAATGCACACATATCATAACTGAGTACATTTCCAGCGAAACATAAGCATTTTAGACCATTTCTATAAAAAATAAACAGTTTTAATCGGCCTGGTCAGCTTGAAAGCCATAATTTCACTAAGCTAATGTTTAGCTTAGCCACCAGTTCTGTGACTGCTGAAATATGAAGCTAACCGTAGCTTTTCACGACTACTGCTGCACAGAATGTACATTTTTCAATCAAATAACACAGCTGCCTTGACACAAACATGCAGTGGTGCTAATCGTTTCCATCTTCTAACTAGGGGGTGTCCTACAGAAACAAACACATCCCTGCTTGCTAGCTAACATTCAACGGTCCCACTGCTGTAACGCCACAACGCTCCAACTAACCATCCAAGGAAAAACACTCAGCCCCGCCGCATGCACACAGTCATACCTCAGCCAGAAACTCTGAGTCTTTTTCTAATGCTCCACCATTTTGGTTATGACATATGTTTGTTTTTTGCTGGGGGGTTTTGCTGCCACAGCCAGATACTCAGATGCAAGAAGATACCCGAGTGTAGCTCCTCAGTGGGGGCAGGACGCCTGCTCAGTCTGAATGTCAGTGACGGCTCACTGCTAAAGATTGCTGTAAAAAATGACTGGCTTTTTTTTTCTTTTTTTTTTTTTATTTTTTTTTTTTTTACAGATGTTTAAAAGTACATCTTATTTTGATTTACAAAAAAAGAGGACACTTGACCCAGACCTGAAACACTTCAATTCAATCATACTCTGAAGACTTTTGATCTTAACAAAGTTAAAATGTGGCTTCTCTATAGAAGGAATAGTAAATTAACAAACTTCTGACTACTAAAGTGACTTTTAAGTCTCTGGAAATATATAATAGAAATAATTATTAGGTATGCATATTGGTATCAACAACAGAATCAACCGATGTTTGGCATTTTTTACCATATCTGATAAGTATATCTGGTCCGATATGTTTATATTAATCTTGTTGCCATTTGTGTATGTTTTTCAGTATGGGGAGGGTGTTGGCCATGTGGTATTTGTTCAATGCAGAGCAGGATTCTGGTTCTACACTTCTACAAAACTGTAGGCAAATATAAATACCAATACTGATAAATGCTGGCATAGCAGCAGTATTAATGTTGGATATTGATATCGGCCCAAAATTTTACATCGGTGCATTCCTAAAAATGGCTTTTCTGTCGCTTAGAGAATTAACATGTGGCAATAATAGCTCACCTTTTAAGCACATGGACAAAAATACACAAAAATCTGAAATTGTATAGAATGTATAAAAATAACAAGCAGCAGGGGGCGCGGCGGCAGCACAGGGGCAAAGCGGGTGACCCTTTGCTGAATATCTCTCACCACCCACTAGCAGATAAACTCCAGGAGAGGCAAAATAAGCCTAAAAAATTTAATAAAAAGCAGCAGTCTAACAAAGACTCAAAAAATGTGTATACTCTTTAGTTTCCATCTTCATTCTCCTCAGTCAGTTTAATAGATTATCTCTCATTTTCTCAACCTTTTTATAGTTTCTGTGTCCATGTGACCTACAGGGTTCACCTGCCTTTTGTAAACATTCACTGCAGCGCAACCCTCTTATTTGTCTCTAATGTTCCAAATTTGTAAACAGAATAAGTTTTGTAAGTTTTGGCAGCACATCATTAACTGGAAGCACATTAAAATATCTAAAGCCGTTAACCTTCCCACCGCCTGTGAGATTAGGTAGCAAAGATAAAAGTTCCCGGAGAAAAACTTAACTTTCTGCAGCAACACTCAGATCATTCTGGGTGATCCCAATATATTCTCTTTCAAGAAGTCATACATAATCCCTCTGCTTGATTTGTGTTTGTCCAGCTATACATCTTTGAATCTCTCCCTTTGAATGTCTTGACTTGACTTTTCTTCATAAACCTCTCAAGGCTTAGGTTACACCTTCAGGCTTCTTGTTTCTTCTTCCACATTTTTTCCTTTCTCACAACTTTCCATTAGTTTTTTAGATAGAGATCTCTGTGAGCGGCCAACTTCAACGCTTCACACTAACGGGTAATTTAATGCTGGTTTGAGCTGCAACCTTCAAACCACCTCATCTTCTCACATTAGAAAACCACATTTAAATGTATTTTTGTTGGAACAGGCCAACATGATGGATAATTTGGAGATAAAAGAAAATAATCACTTGTCTTCTCTGTTTTTTAATCAAATGAGGAAATTCTCAAAGGTTTGTGAGAGGAGATTAGCAAATAAATAAAATAATGAAGACCAGAGGACACAACAGGCCAAACTTGGAGAAGTTTAAAGCATGCAGGGTTCGGTCAAAAAACAATATTCAAAGCTTTGAACGTCTCAAAGGACTCTTTTTTAATTTGTCATCCAAAAAAGGAAAGAGGATCTGCAAACCTACTAAGACATGGTCGTCCTCCTGCATTGGCAAGCCAGGGAAGAATAAATAATTGTGAGCTAAATACAAATAAACACAGCCAGATTTTTAATTGTAAATATATATATATATGATAAAATGAAAATAAACTCGTGATTTTGGTTGTAATATGGATAAAGCAAAAGTAAAGATTAATGTAATTTTGTTTAGAGGGATAAGACGCATTTCGACAGAAAATTATTTTTAAATGTTATTTTGAAACAGGACGTAACATGATCACCCACTGTCGTGGAAAATGTGACTGATTCCTACCTCCTGCAGTGCTGTGCTTCCTCTAAAACCAGGCGGCAAAAAGGGGGTTAAAGCCTAAAATGGCTACCACACCCCCCTCCTCTTCCGCATCATCCTCCTCCTTCTCCTCTTCATCCTCATCATCACCAGCAGCAACAGCAGCAGCATCATCATCACCTCCGAAGCCCATCCCCTAGCGTCGGTCCGGAGAACGCACCCTGCATGCGCAGGGGCGGAGAAACTGCCGCTGTGCGCTCGTATTATTCTACGAGTAATTTCTCCTTTTTTTTTTTTTTGTTTTTACGAAAATGGCGTCTGGTCAGGGAGGTGTAGGAGCTGTCACTGCTCTACAAAACCATGACTGCCCCAGCGGACCCCACTGGAGCCCGGGTGTCAACCAGTACCACCACCAACAGCAGCACCACCAGCAGCAGCAGCAGCAGCACCACACTGCCCGCAGCCTGGACCGGGCTCTGGAAGATGCCGTGAGCTCAGGGATCCTGAACCTGAGCGGCAGGAAGCTGAGGGAGTACCCGGGGATCAACTACGATCTCACCGATACGACACAAGCAGGTGAGTCGCTGTTCTGGAGCCTGCGGATCCAAATCAGAGCGGTGGGAGGGTCATGAACGCAGCATGCTCGCTTTGTGCGTGGGTTTCTGCTCCCTTTTTTTTTATATTTTTTATTCTTGGATAGGGGCGCAGCCTCTAAATAGGGGAAGCTGGACTGACTTGTGTTAAACCTTAACATCTTCGTTGTATTTACCGTCCAGTGGGTCATATATCACACCTCTGCGCTCCTCCGCGGACTCTGTTGAGTGCCTTCCCCCCGACGCCAGTAGCTTTCATTATTATATCTCCCCTGGAGACATGAATGAGACGGCAGGCGCACCCAACAAGCAGGCGCTTGTGCAGCGCTTTGGACTGAAGGCTCAGTTCATTTTGCACCGCAAAATGAACTGAGCAAATTATGAATGAACCAAGTTACACATTCCTAGCACGCTTCGTATCCTTTGTGCGATGCATGTGGCACTGAGGGTGCTTCTTCGTTTTGGGCAGACAAAAGATGAAGGGTACTCAGAGCCTCACCCCTCTGGCTGCCTGCATGCCTTTGCTGATATAGATCCATAAATTTTTAGAATGTGCCAAACAGAAAGAGGGGAGCTGGTCTGACTTTATATTTTCTCTAGGCTTGTTCATTAATGGTTTCTGCCTGAAAGGTGACCTTATGCTGCAGTCAGGTCAGTCAGTAGGTCAGTCACGTTCTCTTATTGCTGTGTTAGTAGAGCCATAGCACACATACTAAGTTTTACTTGGCATTCAGGGTTTGCACTGGGCTTCTGTAGCGCTGCACATGAGAGCCTGACGGGAATGAGATTCTCAAGGTAGGATAACCTTGAGTAAAAATACCTAGATTTCATGGTGTTTAGTCAGAGATTTATCAACAATTTGCATAACACAATCTAATAGGTTTGGTTTTCAAACAAAAAAACTGAACTTATTCCTAATTATGTTATCTGTAAGTAGAGATGGGCCAATAGAAAATGGATAATTTTTCGTCTGATTGATTGATTCATTGACTTTTTCAGTTGGTGGTAAAATTTGCATTATAAATGTAGACAAACAGAAATTAAATTTAAAAGTATTGACATAAATTAGAGCCTGGAAAGTGTAAGATAAAGTGCACGGTTTCTTTTTACTATACCAAACACAAATACTTTAACGTCATTTTGATCACCTCTGCTCAAACACGGGAAAAAAAATCTCATTAAATAAGCAAAACTTAAGATAGTCTTCATGAAAATGTTTATTACAAAACATTGTCAGTCTTTATCCTTGTTATCCAGAAGACGCTGACTCTCACAGTGAACGTCTCGTCCTCTGATGTGTCCACCTGCCATATGGCGACACTTTATCATCAGCGGCTTATTCCTCTGACGAGCCCCTGGCCTGCGTTACACCCCTCTGCCCCAGGGAGTTTGTTGAAGCAGGTTTTTGTTTTTTTAATGACACATCTGAAGTCAAAAGAAGCACCAGAAGCTGTATAAAAAATAATGAGCTTCTGACGAGAGCAGGAAAATTAGCTTCAAGATTTAGTTAAATATCTCTTTTTATTCAGAGGCTCCGATTGGCTTTGTTAACTATTCCTCATTCCAGATTGGCACAAGAAGAGAGAATAAAGTGACTCTCAAAGGCCTGCATTTTGTCTAAAACGCTGGGTGTTTTGTTCACCATGCTGTTGTAACAATGAGCTCATTTTGATCTAAATCCAAATTTATGATTGTCATCTGTTATCTCCAGAGCATGGCATATTCCAGGTATGAAAATCAGAGATATAAACAGACGTTTTCACGCCTGTAAGGCCTCTGCTTTCCATAGAGCCTAATCCAGCGACAGAGAAAACTGCTGTGTCTTTACTTTCATTTCATGTCAGCGTGTCGGTGCTCTGAATAAAGGGTTGTGCCAGAGGGAAGTCACACTTTCACTTGCACAAAGACATCAACGCCGCCCTGTAAGCAACAAAAGGTGTTACATGCCTGCATTTCAGACTAACTGATGAAAGAAACTCGTTTGCATCTAATCTGAGAGAAGTGATCGCTTTAATTGTTCTCCATCTGCAAACAAACACGTTGCTCTTAAAAATGAATTGCTTTAACTTCAGGTCCTCTTTCAACAGCTGTAATATGCGTCTGTTTAACCTTAACTCTATTATGACGTGTTTTGTTTTACTTTAAAACATGGCTGCTCCAGAAACTAACAGGCGACCTCTGTAGGTCAGCCTATCAGCTGGAGCGGAGAGGCTATCTGACACATGAGTGCCTGTTTGCTGTGCGCAACTAGCAGTTTGTTGCCACTCAGTTTGTTTTCCCATGAGAAAAAGCAGCAGCTCTCTGTGACGCTGCCCTCAGCTTGTGCTGTGGTGCAGGACAGCAACACAACAAACAGGCCAGATATTCAGGTTAACAGAACAAGCTTACACTGCTTTGATGCAGCATTATGATGAATCACAATTGTCACTGCATGTACAATGTTGGTATTAAGAAGAATGGAAAAAAGGAAGAGCCCACCCCTCTGAACCCCATTGAAAACCTCCTGGTTATTCCACCAAATGTTGATTGCTGAACTGAGTTAAAACATTAGTTTTGTTGTTTCTAAGTTAATATGAACTTGTTCTCTCTGCGTTATTTGAGGTGTGAAAGCGCTGCGTCTTTTTTTTGTGTTATTTTGACTATTTAACATTTTCTGCAAATAAATACTTAATTTTGCTTGGAATTTCAGAGACATGTCAGTATTTCATAGAATAAAAGAACAATGTTCATTTTACTCAAACATTTACCTATAAAGAGGGAAATCAAAACTGGTCATTTTAAGTGCTCTCTTAATTTTCTCCAGAGCTGTGTTTGGTTGGATGGCCTTTTACTGGCTTTGATCCAGATGCTAAACGTTATAAAGAGTTTTGTGAGTTTACACAACCATCTAGCACAAAGAGTGCTGGGGAGTTTGTTTTAGTCTACAGTTGGATAGAGAGCATCTGTAGACATCAATTTTCAAGCCTTTACCACATATTCCAGCACATAAATATGTTTTGATATGAACCGTCTCTTTATGATTGTAAGACTTTAAGTCTTTTGTCTCTAACAAGTTTTCTGTTAGTATTGCCTGTACTTGGCTTCATCCAACTTCCCTCCAACTTTGATCAAATTTGTGTTGTGCACATCTGATAACTACAAAGGAAACAGACTGACTGCACAATTATACACCATTTTGTGTTGGTCTATCACATCAAAATCCAATAAAAACATTAAAGTTGGTGATTGTGACACAACAAAATGCGAAACGTACTTTTTCCCGACTGACGGAGAGTGAGGTGCATGGTTTGCATTCAACTTTATAGAGTAGAACAAATGCCAAGTAGTACATTATTAAATGCACAGTATATAACTAAAAATGGCTTATGATAGAGATTGTTGTTTGGGTAACACTTTATTTGAAGGAGTGTGCATAATACTGTCATAAACATGACATAACATCTGTCATGAACATGAAGGAGTCTTCATGAATGTCTATGACTATTAATGGAAGTTTTAGTACAACTTTGCATTAAAAGTGTCATTATTGGTTGGCAGAGTGACACTTCATGATAACAGTCAAACATTAATGAAGACTCCTTCATGTTCATGACATGTGATATGTTATGTTTATGCCAGTATTATGCAAATAAAGTGTTACCTTAGTTTGTAAACAGAATCCTTCTACATTTAGAAAACCTCTCAGCCTCCTTTTATATGCCAAGGTTTTAAAATTAAACCAATAGTGAAATGAATGGGAACGAATTAGGAAGAGTGTGATTTTTTTTTTTTTAATCATCAAATGAGGGAGTTTGCTTCAGGGGTTTCACAGCTGCAACAACAGGTTTTGTTGAAACAGATGTGCTTAGCTTATGTACCTTTAATTAGTGTGGAGTGAACAGAGTAAGTCCCACAATGTGTCATCACCACATTCCTGGGATCTTGGAATCTTGAAGTTTGACCTCTGCACAAGGTCACGAACCAGGCCAAATTCCTTAATTTAATAATCAACCCATGCAAACACTGTGAGGGCCTCTTATCTGCAAACAAAAGAATAAAAAAGGCCGAGCCGTAACACAGGGCTCTGGGAAACCTGGCTGCTAAAAACACAACAGGATTCAGTCGAGGGTTTAATCTTCAGGACTCATTCTGAGAGTTATAACTTCAGGTACTGCTTTTGTTTTCAGAACTGAACTTATTTTAGAAATATAAGCAATTATTTTTTTTATAGGTATAGATAGTAAATTGTTCAGTTGAGATTTTTTTATTACAAATTAAAATAATATCACGTTTTGTATTTGCGGTGGACTGGCGACCTGTAAAGGGTGTCTGCCGCCTCTCGCCCACTGACCCTGAGCTACCAAGCTAGTTGTTTTTTTTTTTTATGCTGACATCAAAATTTAACCATATTCCATTAGTCTTCAGATGAGTGGTCCTTTAGTCAGCAGTGACTTCATATTTTGTATTATTTACAGCGCTTTGAGGCAGAAAAATCATATTTCAAGAGCTTGTTGGAGAAAATAATCTAAAATATACCTTTGTTTTAGACCTTGGTGTAACATTTCATTAATGGCTCTCATGTTACAGCTGCTCTGATTGATTCTATCGTCTCAACGACAGGAGGAGTATTGAGGTCATGGTAATATATTACAGAGCTAACCTGTGCACTGGTCGACTGATAAACAAACCACTAAATGTTTAAAAATGATCTGACATTGATGAGTGAGAACCATTACGGAAAGATTAGACAAAGAGTGAATAAGTGTCATTGCTTTTACTTGCGTTTGACGCGAGTCTCATGTATCCAGCCATAAATCCTGGCTTTTAATCAGTCATATTGGTGACAGATGGTCTGTTGATTTTTTTTGCCCAAAAATAAACAGAAACATTAGAATTTTACTGTCAGAACAAATAAATAATAGATCCACCATTTTTCCAATTCAATTAAAAAATGTTTAGAACGAGACGCAGTTTCTTTGGCATTGGTATTTTACGTCTTCTTTATGTATGAAGCATTTCAAGTTCAGATTCTTAAAAGAACTAGCTCATTTTACATGTGAAAAATTATTCATTGATTATATTATTGATAAAAACTGCAATGATAAAACCAGTTGCAGTAATTCCACGGTTCCTCCTCTATCATCTATTCTACTCCATCCAGAAGGCTGAATACCTTGTTGGCTTGCAAAATGTGCATTAAGTTTCTTAGAATAAACCAGCTGATAGTTAATGCGTTGCAAGCTGTTCTTTGCGATATTAAAAGTGGAACAGCTGTTATTACTGTGGACTTGCAGCAAGAAGGTCCTTGGTTTGAATCCCAGCCTGCGGTCTTTCCACTCCATGACCATGTAAGGATTAACGGGTAAAGACAATAGATGGGTGGGTATTAATATTGTTAACAGAGATAGTACAAGGACAAGACGCAGTATTCTTGTAGTTCTTATGGCTACCGTAGCTGCAACTCTGCAGATCTACAAGTAGGTGCTTCTGCTCCTTTAAGTTTTGAGTGAGCTACTCATGCATGGTCACATAATCCCTTTACAGTCCTCGCACACTTTCAGGAAAGCTTTGCAGCTGATGAATAATAAAGATTTTGCACAAGTGCTGCTGTGACAGTCTGCTAAATGTTTTGAATTGGGCTGGATTCGGAGACATGTGGGAATTGGTGTTCTTAGTCTGCAGAGTTTCGTGTTCAGCCTATATTTTATTCCTTCACACGCCCTCGAGCGCTTACAGACTCTGGATTAGAGAAAAGATGAAAATCTAGAAACGGCCTGAAGGCAGCTAAATATTTTACGAAGTGTGCTTGAAGTATTTGATCTGGACATGAACCAAGTTAATGTGTGACTAACACAACAAATGGAATATTTTCAGTCAGATGGATATTTATTTTACACCTTGTCAGTCAACCGGACCACAAAATGAGACCTATTTTGGATTCTTATGATTTAAACTATAGTCCCTCGAATGAGGAAAGGGATTTAACCCTTTTCTACTTTTTTGCATTCCTTCCACAAGACTGATTTCTGCTTTAAAGAATCTGTAAAAAGTAAGCAGTCCAGTGTTAACCAATCAAATGTGTGTTTTGCTTGTATTCCTGTCTTTGACTGTGGTTCTTTTGATGCATTAAAAAGTCTGTTTTTTGTGTTTGTGCAAATGTGTTTTTATGAATGCCAAACTGTGTTTTAATAAACACACTAAGTGTTGAACCATCAGAGAACTGACCAGATGAAATCCAGAGTCCTTAAAACGTCTAACCACTGAGGTACGCAGCTGTATTTTCTTCCAATTCTTACTGTTCTTACTGTGTGCACTATACGTGGAAACGCCCACTCCACAGTGAGTGAACATGCTAATAAGCAATACACGGTATCCTGAAGGTTCATCATCTTTTTGAGCAGCCCCCTGACACAGTGGCCCCATAGACAAAGACCCATATTACCAGTAGGAACAAAAGCAACTGGATGCCACAGAGACAGGCTGGTCACTTCTGCTGTAGGGTCCTGACAATTAACCACAGGTTAATTATTCTGTTTCTTTCCGTTAGGAAGTTTGTGCCTTCACTGTTCAATATTAATCTGTTACCTCTTCCTAATCCCTTTTTAGGTACTTCATAAAAAAGTAATGCTTGTTGTCATTTGGTTTGCTTTAAACTTTGATAGGATATCTCTTAGTGGAGATTCTGCTGTGTCACAGGAAGGAAGGGTATTATCTGCACTCCCAACCCTAATGAATGTATTGCCGATGCAGCGTAAAGGGTGCAGCGGAGTGGATCCGTGATGGAGTGCTCCTCTGCCTCATAAGGCTTTGTCCTGTGGGAGCTCTGAGCAAACCAGCAGGTGGATTAAAGACCCGCTGCGGCCTGCAGATGGTGCACAGTCTGGAAAAGGAGGAGACAGAAACGCGCGTACAAAAGACCCCTGAATCCCTCCTCCCGTAACGTGCTATCATCAGCCCTCATGATTCCAGTGCTAAGCAGGAATCCCCAGTTGTGGGGCAGGTGGATAGTCTGTGTACAGCTGCGTTACATCATCACAATGAGAGCCTCAGGGAGAGGCTGCGGCCACTCTTAATGGAGAGCGAGCGTACCCCATGACCTCCCATTAGGTGTTCCTCCCTGTGGTAATTTCTGTTTCCTTTAAGCTCTTCACTTGCTTTGTCTTTGCTCTACTGACTGCGCCATCGCTCGCTTCTTCCTTCTGCTCACCGGTTGCTGTTAAGAGTTCAGGTCTGAGAGGTCTGTGAATATATTCGCTGTTAATTAGTGGTGAGGGTTTCTAAATTGATCAAATCTTGTTAAAAAGTGAAGCGAATCCAAACCAAACTAGAGCGGTTGCTTTTAGCGCACACAGCCTGATTGTCTAATAAAGTGGTAACCACATGTAATGACTGGTTTTAAGACGATGGGAGCGCTGCAGTCTTTACTCGTTCAGTAGAAAGGATGGGGGTCTTCTGTGTGGTGGGACAGAATAATTGAAAGCTCTCTGTTTATCTGAGGCCACGCAGCTCTTTGCAGAGGGTTTCTAATTATCTTGTCAGCCGGAGATAATTCAGAAAATAAGATTGTTCACGCGCTTGTGCACTTGTGCACTTGCGCACACGCACACGCACCCAAACCCACACTTCTACCCATTAAATCAATGTTTATTGGAAGGTGAATGGAAGGAATCCTGTTTGGATGGATGCTGCTGTAAATGGAAACAAGTTATTTGTGTATGTACAAGACTGTTTATGGAAATATCTTAGGTGATTTGGGAACCTTGAGAAACAACACAGGCAGCAGAATAATTTTCTATTTAATATGGTGGTATTTACATGATTTATTCTATATCTCACCCGATGACTGTGTCCCTCACACCTATGACCCTGCAAAGATAAGAGGGCATATAGACAATGACTGGAAGGAAACATAAATTAGCTTATTCTTCAAACCAACTATCTGTTCTTCACTTTTACACAAGGACTGAACTGAGTTTAATAAAATTGATTAAGCACTGGGAATGGCTTGAATACTGGTATCAAGGTTTAAATTCCTTCAAAGACGAGGTCAGAGAATTGTAGTAATATATAAATATATATGCTAGCTTGCTAGCTTATTAGCTAACTATTGTTTTAAGATGATTGCTTGCAGTGTATGGCAGCCCGCACACACACAATCCTACTACTATTATGACTACTATATAATTATTGAATATCACTGGATATAAAGTGGAGGACAATTTGAGTTATCTTAACTCAAATTGTTTGTGTCACAAGTGGAGCTGATGTGAATTCCACAGTATCTTGAGCCTTGAAATGCTAATTTAAAAAAAGGACACAGTGATTTGTAAATGTCTCTTTAATCGGCATTATTAGCTTGTTAAAATTCAGTTTCATTTGTTTTTCTCTGCCTGTGTTACCAAAATGAAACTGCAGTGGCTTAAACATTTACTTTATGTTATTATGATAAGGTTCAGTCAGCATATGAAGATTACTGGCTTATTTAATCTAATGCAAAGCAATCTGGAGTTGCAAAATCAGCTGACTAACAGCAATCTTCTCTCTCATGCACAGCTTCCCACAACACATATTCTCTAACTTAGCCATCATGGAGGGAGCTTGTTTCCTTCTGCAGATCTGCTGACTCAAATTGATGATTTTTATCTTCTTAAAGGAGCAAAACCTACTGCAGACTGCAGGAGGTTCTTCCTTTAATGCTTGTGAGAGTGAGCAAAAATAAATTAATATCAGCAATCACCTCTCTATTACCTGTACTTAAAGGCAACACATCAAACAGCCCTGTCAGATCTGACCAGGCCATTTGACTTAATCCTACTGGGATTGGATTGTAGACCCACTATCTCCATTGCAGCATTACAGGTAACAGCAGCAGCTCAGCCTCAGGCCTCAAATGTAAAACAGATGTGCAGGAATACAGTTTTTAAAGTATTGTTTTTGTAGAATGTGGTTCATTGATATATGCATTATTTTTTTTCAGTTCTACTTTTTTTTGCAGTCGTTAGCATTGTGTATGGTGTTTACATACATCCTTTGCTAGCATAAATATACTAGTTTTGTCTACTATTTTTGTTGTACAACAAACAACTTCAACAAATTGATTTTAATTTTATCCACAGCAGACATATTCTCCATAAAACAGTTTAAAATGATACACAGAGTAAAATATTTACATACATACGAGAAAATGCTCGGCTTAATTTCCCTTTGCTATTACCATTTGACATTACATACTTTTTTAGCTGCCGACAAGGTTCTTGAAGAGTTGTAGCTGAATATTAGAGAATATTTCTTGCCAGAAACTGAAGAGCTCATTTAAGTGATTTCATTTTCTGACACTGATCTAGCTTTCTGGCACACTGGTCTGCTGCGTAAAGTTTGCACGTTCTTCCTGTGCTTGCTTGGGTTCTCTCAGTTCTCACAGTCCAAACTAACTGGTCTTTCCAAATTGGACTGGTGATCTGCTTAGAATGCCTTGCCTCTTTCCCAGTAACCGCTACAGGCAGGCACCAACCCCCAGTTACTCTGCAAGACTGAGCTGATGTAGCCAATTGATGGACTGATGGATGTGCAATCTATGGGTTGCACTGCACATAAACATTATGGGTTGGGCTCTGTTTACTGTCAGACAGGCGCTTTAAGCAAATTGAACGTTATGATTAAGAAGAAAGGCCTCCAATTTCTTTAGCTTTACCACAAATGATCAACTCAACAGTACACAATAGACCTGCTGCTTTCCAACAAAGAAAAAGACTTCAGCTCCAGTCTAAGGCTGTGAGCCTCCCAGGTCAATGATAGAAGCGCTGACATGTTACAGCCGTAGCAGCACTCAGACAGTCAAAGCTTCAGACTCCTCTGTAATTTTAGACCATTGTTCGATGAAGCAGACATGTTAGCCACTGCTCTGTCACAGAGATGTATTGATCTGTCTTTCTACCTCGTGGCCTCTTGGGTTTAAATCAAACACTAGGGATGCTGCCTGAACCATAAAAGGGCTTTTATGGGTATCCTACCTCTGCATGTTGGAAGTAAACACTTTCTCTGTTTCTGTCTGCAGATCTATCCAAGAATCATCTGGCAGAGATCCCCCCAGAGGTCTGTCTCTTTGCCCCACTTGAATCACTCAACCTCTACCACAACTGCATCAAATCCATCCCTGAAGCCATTATCAATCTGCAGATGCTGACTTATCTTGACATCAGGTGAGCCATGAGTTTCTATTATTGCATTCAGTCGAAGTAAGAGCTAATGCTTTGCAGCTTTATGTGTACGTAGAGGTGCTTGTTCTGCTTTTTTGCGCACAAACAAGCCCGCACGAACAGGAGACAATTCCTCTTTTTATGCTGAAACTCAATTCCCAGTACCTCTATGCTCAGTTCTGATATGTAGGTCAATGTTTTATCTTCCTCCACAGCCGAAATCTCCTGTCGGTTCTACCAAAATACCTGTTCAATCTCCCCCTCAAAGTCCTGCTTGTGAGCAACAACAAGCTGGTCTCCATCCCTGAAGAGATTGGCAAGGCCAAAGAGTTGATGGAGCTGGTGAGCATTGCGTAGGCATCAGTGCATTTGACCCGATGACGTGATGCACGTTGACAGTTAAGAGTATTTCTGCTTTCCCACATTTTTCCTCCGCTTCCAGGACGTGAGCTGCAACGAGATCCAGGTCCTGCCAGCGCAGGTGGGGAGGCTCCAAGCCTTACGTGAACTCAACATCAGGAAGAACTGTCTTCACATGCTGCCCGAGGGTCAGTGATCACTTTGCGATGCTCTGTTGGTGTCTCACCGTGCAGCTCTTACAGAGTTACGGCTGCGTAGTGGGAGCACCGCGTTGTGGATTTTGGCAAGCGTGGCTGACGTTCTTAGAGCCAAAAAACACTTGGCTGGGAGCATTTGTTTTGTGTTTCCTGTCATGTCTGCTGTCTGTTCTCTTTTGCAATCCCTCTTTCAATTTCTAAACTTGATTAATAGTTGTGTGACCAATTAAAAATTTGATTTGTGTGACATAAGTCATAACTCAAGAGGAATGCAACTTGTTAAAATAATTTTACATTTTACGGATGAATGAGCGAGAATCTGATTGAGTGGATAGTAAATCTACTTTCTGACAGAGTTTAGTTGGAAGCCAGCTTGGTTATTTTTATAGGCAGGTTCGCTCATGAGAAGCTGTCAGAAAGAAATTAAAACTGTCATGAAATGGAAAGCACTGTGAAAAGAATGTCATCGGATCAAACGACATCAAATGGGTTTGGCACCTCACTCCCCAGGACTCCTTTAAAAAAAAATCCTCCTCGCAGTTTCCCTAGAACCAAGACCAGAATGAACTAAACTGTTACTGGAGTGTTGAAATAGTTTAACTGGATCCCGTATTCATTCGTAACAAAACACAAATTCATTCCCTTTTCATGTATGTCAATTAGGGCAGAGTCACAGAAAGTCTAATACTTTAAACATTCCCTGATTTTCTACACCAGGCCCTACATTACAGGAAGTCAAGTTTTGTTTTCTTTTTCTACTTCTTACTGTTGAATCAGGTCTAACAAGGATCTACGAGAGACTGTTGTTTCTACAGGGAGTTGAAATGTTAATATTATTGAGAATATGTATATTTAACAAGATCTGGCCATCAGCTGTAGGTGCAGTGATGATACGGAAAGTTGATTCCAGCTTCCTGCAACATGTCGAAAGTCTCAGCAGATTAGACATAAATTTGTAATCAAGCATTTTAAAGGTAGAGGCTACAGGACCAAATCCATGCGGTTTGATGTGACTGCAGTTCCACATATTATCCAGAAGTTTAAGGCCAACAGGACTGCAGCCACCCTCCCTGGTAATCGATTTGCTCAGCAGGGGGCCCTATCGACTTTTTTTAAACACCAGCTACATTCAGCAGGCAAGCCTCCTTCTACCAGGTCCATTGTGTTTGTTTTTCTTGCATTTCCTTTTTTTTTTTTTTTTTTATCTGTGTTGATTTTATTCTCTTTTTTTATTAATCAAAATAAATTTAGATTGAAGGAAGTGTTCTCAGCCACTGCTGACACAGCCATAAGCAGACTATTATATAAAAACCCATTAAGATCGATCGCAATAAATGCATCTGTTGCCTTTTAAGACCTGCATATCAACCGTTTCCACTGGTTTACTTTGGTGATGCAACCTGAGACGTCGTCAGTGTTGAAATATCTGCATTTGGTGAGACATAAAGATTTTTGAGAACAAACGATTTTACAGCCTAGGCTCTATTAGGTTGTGAAATGCTTTTAAAACGTCTGTGTGGCTTCAGTAATTTCCCATGATGCATCATGGTAAAAGCAACGCAGGCTCCTAAATGCCTTAGAAAAGAGAAATGAGGTTTATTAGGTTGGAGAAAGTTAGAAAATGTCCTCTAAAGAGGGTTAAATCCACCAGGCTTCATATTTAGTCAGAATTTATTTGGATAATTAAGGGTTGTACTTACACTCCTCCACGTTTGGGATTTTTGTTAAACATGAAGACTGTTAAAACTAACCACAACATTCAACTCTAAAGAGGCGGGTTTTTAGTCTAGGTTCAGTTTTTCGGCTGTTTTTCAGTTTTCTGGAAGCTTGTTCCAGGTTTGTGGAGCACAGAAGCTGAATGCTGCTTCTCCATGTTTTGGTTTTGGTTCTGGTGATGCAGAGCAGAACCAGAACCAGAAGATCTGAGAGGTCTGGAAGGTTGCTATGACAACCTTCCAGCTTTAATGTGTTTTGGTGTTTCAGTGACTTATAAACAACAGGATTTTGTTTAGTGAGAGTCAGTGAGAGGATTTTTGAACTTGGTGAAATGTTGAAAAGCGGGTTCGCTACGTTCCTGTCACCTCTGTACATTCTGCTGTTTGTGTCAGGGTTTCATTTTTTCCTCTTCAGAGCTGGCAGATCTTCCTCTCATCCGACTTGACTTCTCCTGCAATAAGATCACAGAGATTCCTCCAGCTTTCAGGAAACTCAGGCAGCTGGAGTACATCATCCTGGACAACAATCCTATGCAGTCTCCTCCTGCACAGGTGTGTCATTTCACTCCAGCGTCGTGTTTGTGCTCATGTACGAAGTAAGACGCGCTTATGTTTACCTGTAAACATCTAACAAGAATGAAATGAACCTGATGCGAGAGCACCATCTAGTGGTTGAGAGGAGATCATTCCCTCTGCATTAGGAGCAGCAGGCTCACAGTGAGTTTTGGATTTTCTGCGTTTCAGATTTGCCTTAAGGGCAAAGTGCACATCTTCAAGTACTTGAACATCCAGGCTTGTAGGACGGACAAGAAGCCAGACACCCTGGACCTCCCGACGCTCAGCAAACGATGTCTTCCACAGCCCCTCACTGACAGGCAACAACAGATTCACCATTATGTTGTATTATATGTATCCAGACCTAATTAGTAGTTTATTCGTTTTAACATTTTCAATCTGTTTTGTGTATTTCCAGCATGGAAGATTTTTATCCCAGTAAGAATCATGGGCCTGACTCTGGAATTGGTAGTGACAATGGTGACAAGAGGCTCTCTACTACAGAGGTCAGAGTTCAAACACATTGATGGGCGATGGTCATGGTTATTATAAGATAAAAACAGGAGTCTCAAACAGCTTTAAGTTTCTTTCTATTTTTTAAGAACGAAAAATAAATTCACATACCAATTTTCCAATTTTCCTCCTTGTAGGAAATCTTGAAAAGCTTTTCGCATTGTCCTTTAACTTAATAATGCACAACTTCATTAAGCTATCACATAAAATCAATAAAATACGTAGAACTTAGTGGCTGGAACATGACAAAATGTGGGAAAAGTGCAATACACATTTTGCAAGGCACTTTAGGACTACAGTGTTTTACTCTGATGTCAAAGGTTTGTTGTTCTCACTTGGTTTGTTATTTTCATGGTTACAATAATTAACGGAAAAACCCCTAGGCTGCGGTAGCTGATATAACACAAGGTCTCGACAGAGATGAAGAGAAAAACATCGGTGTCTTTAAGTTGTCAATCTAGCTCTGAACTTGCAAAAACAAAACCACCAGGCACAGAAATATTGAAGCAAAAAAATGAAAGACGGTTATTAAAATGAACCACCACAGGGTAAAAAGGAAATAATAGAGACGTCAAATGTCAGTCGCACAACATGCACTGTTAAAATCAGAAGTTTACATACATTATATGAAAAGACATCTGCGTTTTTTTTACGCTGTCTGACATGAAATCAGATAAAATGTTTCCTGTTTTTGATAATTTAGGATTACCAAGGATTACAATAATGAGAAGGCAATTTTTTTATTACTTTCTTCAAGATCAAAAATTTAAATACACTCTAAAAAATCCCACAGAGGAACATTCTTTGGTCCCAAATGAGCCAAAAACTAAAACTAAAGACCTGGTGAAGACTCTGGCTGAAGATGGTAAGAATGTGTAATTATCCTCAGTGAAACGAGTCCCGTCCTTCTGCCAGGAAGGAGCCATTACTTCAAAATAAACATAAAAAAGGAACAGATTCATGTTTGAAAATGCACACAGGGACAAAGACCGTCATTTCTGGACAGACAGGAAGTAAAGGCTTGGGTGCAAATGTGTTTTCCAAATGGACAACGACCAAAAGCAAACAGCCAAACTAGTTACAAAGTGGCTCAAAGGTTACAAAGTCAGTGGTATGGAGCAGACATCACAAAGCCCTGATCTCAGTCCTAATGAAAAATTATGTGCAAAGTTGAAAAGTCATGTGCGACTCGAGCAAGGCGGCCTGCCAACATGGCCGACACCAGTTCTGTCAGGAGGAATGGGCCAAAATTCCTACCAACTATTGTGAGAAGCTATTTGGAGAAAATATTCCAAATCATACAGTTTAAGGGCAAAGATACCAAATACTAAGGAAGTTTGTTTGCATTTTGACTTTGAAGAAAGTAATAAAAATTGCCTTACAAATTCTCTCATTATTCTGAGATTTAGCAAATAGAAAAACAATATTGGTAATTCAGCTAAACCTGGAAAAGTTCATTGATTTCACATCCGTTAGTGTGGAAAAAAATGCATATGTGTCTTTGTATGTCGTGTCAGCAAACGCCAGGTTTCAACTGTGTACGACTACAACGCTGCGTGGAGAAACGGCAGATGGCAGCGGAAAATATTTACTGGAATAATAAAATGAATCAGAGCAGACAGGAGAGATTGTGGAGGGAATCAAACCACATGTAACCCACCTGTTGGTAATGTCTCAGTTTGTGCCTCGGAGCGCAGGAACTGCAACATGTCAAAGGCAGCGTAGCATAGACGTCTGTTAATGATTGATGGAGGTTAAGACAAATACGTTATATACAGAAAGTAAAAGGAATCTTTACGTTGTATCATTTCCACGCTAACGCATGTTCTGTATTGCATCGCCAGCAACAAAAAAGTCATTTCTAATGAGGCTGTTTTTGTTTCTGAATGTCGTCCGCAGCCCTCAGACGACGACACCGTCAGCCTCCACTCACAGGTCTCAGAGACGGCCCGCGCCGACGCTCTGTCCCTGCTCTCCAAAATGGACTCCTGCAAAGGTTACCCAAAATAAGTATCACACATTCCCTTTGACAGCAATAGCAGAGACACATGGGGGTTGTAGAATGAAGTGCCTAAAATGTGACAGTTGTGTGACGAACGCGGATGCTTCCTCCCTCTATCAGATCAGGATCTGTATGACTTTATAGAGCCCAACCCCGACGAGGATCCTGCTCTGTTAGAGAATGATGGGCAGCAAAGCAGCCATGTGTCTTGTATAAAGGTACCGCTGTCTGTTTGTGTTTTCTTCGAGATCTTAAAAAAAAAAGAAAGAAAGAAATCGAGAAGTTTTGCTGTCCGGATCCTCATGCAGTGTTGCTTTGGGTGTGTTTCAGGAGCTGGAGAAAGTTTTAAACATGTCCCAACAATGTAAAGATAAAGACAGCTGGAAGGAGGAGTCTGGGTGAGTTTGATCCCTCAACTCTCTTATTCAGCAAATGAGCACGCACCGCTTTTACGTGAAAACTGCTGGGGCTCGCTGGAAACAACAAATGCCTAAAACGTCAGTGACTCACTGCCTGTGGATGCAGGCTTACAGGACGGCACAACATCTGTTCTTTTTTTTAAATCTTTATTACTCATTGAAACTTCACATAAAGTGATGGCAAGAAGAAAAAAATACATGTACAAAGAAAAAATAGCTGTGGCCTGAATTGTTTTAGTCGTCCTGAGTCAGAACTCAATACAGTTACATATGCGAGCCTTTTGGGGTATGGCTACCAAACCTTTCCACATTTTCCCATACCTTTCCATGCAAATTAGTGCATACTTGGTCATACTTGAAATTCAGCATCTGTGTGTAAAGTTTGGCTGCTTAGACTTTAATCTAAACTTTAACACTACACCTACAGCTGCAGGAGTATTTACCAGGGTTTCAGCTTCTGCTCTCTCCAGCCTTGTTGTTCGTATCCATGTTCCTAATATTTCCCAACAAACCTCTAAATCCTTCACAAACCAGCTGCATTCATACTGCGATGAACTGCAGCAGCGTTGGATTTTATCCTTTATTTAGCCTAGGAAATGTAGATAAAATAAACTTTTCTCATTTTTAGTACTCTTCTCATAATATTTAAAACCACTAAACAACTTCCTCGTGGTCTGCTTCTCAGAATCCCAATAAAATTCTTGAAAGTTTGTGATCATTACATAACGACAGTGAAAAAGTTCACTGATTTAGCAAAGCACTACGAATTGTAGCACCATTACAAAGAAAAAAAAAAACCCCAGCATGTACAGATGTTGTGCAGCTGTTGTTTTGACATGCTGTAAACATTAGTGACTTATATAAAGAACTCTGAATCTGGAGTTTGATTCTGTTCTTTCCTGTTTTGATAAAAGTCAGATAGCTTTGTCCATGTAAACAATATGAACAGAGGGCTACAGGAGCTGAAACAGGCAAAGGACTGCAGGGAAGTTATTAAGCCCAACCTGATGAAAGGAAGCAGCAGATCAGAAAGGACTAAACATAAGTTTACTCACATGATATCTAAATGTCAAAACCTCTTAGAGCCTTACAAAGGAGACGAATTATGCTCTTCTGTTATTCCAAGATCTACAAGAAGTCGGGCAAAGGATGAAACTCTGAATGGACGCTGTATGTTGAATCTAAACAAGACACGGCGAAATGCTTGCAGAGCAAAACTGGGAGTGTTCCAGTAAAACACTGGAGTGTGATCCGGCCATTGCATCCAGGTCACTGGCCAAAACAGAAGCACATGCAGACTTCATTAGGAAATTCATTTACATAAACTGGTTTTTAAGCATCCAAAAGACACATTTTTTTTTTTTTTTTTTTACAAAAATCAAGTCATCGTCATGTGTTGTGTCTGCAAAGTATTCCATGGCAGAAAGCAGGAAAAATAAACAATGTGTTGGCTGAAGTTCAGAAAACGATATTAAAAACAGAAATAAATTGTTTGAACTTGAACTTAAGCTTTGAATCAGCGTGCTGGCCTGAGTTGGGATGCGTTGGGATGTTTGCGTTCGTGCACACGACAGAGGGACTTCAGGTCCAGTTACCTTTCTGGGAGGGCCTTTTAAATTAAAGTAAGAAAAAAGAAACGTGAAACCGCTTTCTGCACGTTGCAGCACGACCTCTGCTAAGGGTTCAGATCCAGGACAAACCCATTACATTTGGCAGAAAATGCTTCTAATGGTGCATCATCAGTGATCAACTGGTGAGCAGCCAGTTATTGTTAATTTTACAGAAATCATATTGTTTTCAAAACTACTTAGCAGATTGTCTTTATGTTTTCATGCTAAAAGTTTATCATGCAACATTTTCAATATTTATTGCGACTATAAAAGGTGTCAATCTTGCAGGTGAAAAATTACGTAAGACCCAACCATTTCGTGCAAATTCATTTATTCACGTGGGGAAAAAAACGCTCCTGTTGAGCAACACTGGCTTGTTATAGAGTCACTGGAGCCAGAAGTGTTGGCAGAACTGCTGCTGATACTTTGTTCAATTTCCATTGATATTTTCATTTCTGAGTGGTGGATCTCTTGTCCTCTGACTTTGGCTCTAATCAGTGAGACTGGAGCCAAAATACAGTTAAAATATGCACGCTTAAAAACATTTAATCAAGACTTTAAGTCGGACTAAATGTTTCCTGTTTTAGACCAGTCACTAGAATAAAAATAATATTAGAAAATTGAAAGGGAGAACTTTACAGCACTCCTCAGATTCAGAACTTTACATATGTAGAGGAGAGAATGCCTGGGTAGCGTCAGCACATGTTATAATCTCATTAAATCTAATTATATTTGATAACTCTCAAATCTATCACATGTTTGTCTTTCTGAAGGGAACAGTTTCTTTGTGTGGGAGCCTAAACTGTGCACTTCATGAAAGGAATGAGAGGAAACTACTGTGACGATATTAACTCTCAATTCAGTGATTATATTGGATCTAATCGCTAAAAGAATTAGCAATTAAACTATTAGTCACACCAAGAATGCTGGAGAAGGATTGTTTACGTTTTATTTAGCTAATACAGTTTTAACCTTATCAAAAAAATCTCTGTCTGAATTAGCTTTGGCAAAGGTTTTCAAAACAATTCGCCTGGGGAGGAGGGCCTCCGTGGTCTCGACACGGGCGTTGAAGGATTTGATCATTAGGCAGTTCCTCTTTTTGAGAACCTAGTTGGACGTAATCCAGAAACAGTCCTTCTGTGAATAAAAACACCCAGCTGCATTGAAGACAAGAGGGTCAAACTCGCTTGTTAACTCAGCTGGGCGTACTTCCCGGTTGGTGCGTCTCATCTGGACAGAGCCAAAATGTCCATCCCTGTTTCTCTCTTCACTATCTCACGTTCCTCTCCGCTGCACTCAGACTCAACTTCCAGAAGTCAGAGAGAGTTTGTGACACATCTGCCTTTGATAACCGTGAGGAACAACTGAGCGCATTTTGTTTCAGAGATCGTGTGTTTACGGTTTGAGAGGACAGGTGCTTCTCAACACACAAGATAAGAAAACCAATCTGGAGACAGAGTAGTCCTTCATGAAGAGCTTAACTCTTGTATTCACATGCTAATTCTAGTGAAAAGGTGTTAAAGAATTTGTTATGACAACTTTATAATCTTTGCAATCTCAAGAGTCTATCAAACCTCGGAGGCATTCGCAGAACAGTTGGATTCAAACTGAGATAAACCAAACACAGACGGTCCCTGTAAGCTCTTTGAAAAGGGTTTTAGTTCAGTGTTTTCTGCCTCTGTCAGTGTTGGGAGGAGTTTATATCTCAAGGCAACGGCCAGAAATTCAAAGCTCAGGCAAAGATGGGTCTTTCAAATTGACAATAACTCCAAAAATACAGCCATGTTAGCTGCAAAGTGGTTTATGGAGTGACCATCACAAATCTCAAGATCTCATCTAGAAAACTAGTGTCACAACAAATGTCTTCTCTGAGCAGTCGACCGATGCGAAAGGGAAGTTTCTGCCTCCAGTTTGGCTGGGAAAATGGTTCTCCACTTGACCTTGTTGGATCAGGGAGAGTTCCTCTGTGTCACTCAAAGTTTGATTTGCAGATTGAATTAACTCCGGTAGTTTTCTGGTGTTACTTTTGGACGTTTTGTTCAGATCATCTGATTTCAAAGTTGTGGACAGAAGCGATATTTTGGATTTTTCAGCATTCAAAAGCAAATTTAGATGCTCAAGATGAATCCACACTGCGTCAAAAGCGACATGTAGAAACTGAAATGCTTGTGCAATCGAGCTGACAACATGAAAGTGGAGGGAGGGATTTTTATTGCATTTTCATTTGTTTAGATATGGCTTAAAGCAAGACAACCTTGCTTTCTTTATACTTTGGCCCTTTGTCTGCTGCACTAGGGTTGGAGTAATGGGAATAAACAGAACCAGGCAAATGTAACTACGCATTGTTTTTTAAAACATGTTTATTCTTGCTCTCTCTTGATGTTTATATATCCTGCAGTAGTTTCAGACGCATGAACGTTTACTCAAATAAACTTGAATAAAACCCAGATTATAAGGATTAACGCTTACAATCCCAGTTCTCTAGTGGCCTTGAAGGTGTCTTCTCATTTGAGCGTCTGGTTCAGATATAGATTGCGCCCTCCAACTTCTGCAGCTGCCAGTTTAATGTGGCGGTTTGGCTTCCTTTATGTACACACAACCCCACGTATTGCTGATATTAACAAATGCAGCCTGCAGCGAGGCAGTCATGTGAAGTCCTCCTGTCTTACGAAACCCCACATTAGATGGATAAACGCAGAATGAGCTCACTTAATAATTCAGGCCCAGAATTGCGTGTTTTTAAAGTTTGCAATAAAGATTTTAATGTAAACTCGAAGCTCATCTCCTCACAGTTCTGATAAGGACCAGCTTGCTGAGGAAGAGGATGATGAGCTGAAAGAAGTGCTGGATCTGAGGAAGATCGCTGTGCAGCTTCTGCAGCAGGAACAGCAGAACAGGTGGGTGGGAGTCGCCGTGACGACACACATGGCAGATCTTCATCGTTTTTTTGTAAACCTACATTTCTACTCTCTTCCTTGCTCCTCGCTCTACTTTATGTTGCAAGCAGGTGCGTATAGATGAGGTTGAGGTTGTAGCACAAAGGTGATAAAGAATATTCTTCTCTCTTGAACCTTTTAAAGGGGCAGTATTGTGAGTTTTCCAGGCTCATAGTGCCATTATATGGCATAATCAAGTAACTATGTTTCCTTCATTTGTTATCAAAATGTTATATAAGTTTTACTTCCTGATTTAACGCCCTCAAATTAGGCCTCTGTCTCTTTAAAAACTCCTGCGCTTTCAGAAACTCAGATTTTTAGCCAAAGTTAGAGTTAACAGGAGGATGGATGGAGCTAAACGTTAGAAGCGTCAAAATAATTCAGGGAAAATCTCTAAACACGCTCACAGAAATACAGGTGAAAAGTATAATAATGTGACTTGAACATTTGTGTGTACAGACTATCCATTCTGACTGAACTTCTGTTATTTAACAAAAACAAAATAAATCTCAGAGTTCAGATGTTTGCAGAGGTACCGCCTAAGAATATTCAAAACAATGTTTCACATCTGTTTCATGCAAAGAAATGTATTTATTTCTATTGCTCTATCACAATAAATAACTTAAGAAATCCATTAAAGTGTGCTTGTATCAAGCCAAAGTGTTTTGGTGTCATTCTGTCTCTGATCACTATGGCCGATTTTTCCCCTCGTTTCCCCAAACATTGCTGCATCATTTCTATCTCTTTCGTTTGTCTCCTCTCTTCCTACTTCTGATGTTCCTCTACTTCTCTCTTCCTTCTGCTTCGGCTTGTTTGATGTCTTAGACGACGGTCCTTAATTTGCAGAGCAGAGAGTTTGATCCACCGGCGGAGGGTGACTGGCAGGGCGCACAGGTATGCAGGTTATTCCCTCTTAATCGTTCACAGCCGGTTTGCATGTCACTCTTGCCAAGGAGTGTCTCCTCGCGGCGGTTGTATCTGAATTGTTGTGATGTGAATCAGTGCCATTGTTAAAAGAAACATTACACAAAGGGGGCATTATCACTTTCACTCTTTAGGTGCTGTCCCATGTTGCTCAAGTTTCCAGCGAATATCCGGCAGTGTGTATTTTAAGCCATTTGGAAAAGCATTGTGTCATTGCCAATGAATTACCGGAGTTGCATCGTTTCATAAGAGCACGCCTGTTTCACCAGTTTACTTGCGAAGTAAACTAGCATAAGTTTAAGTATGTCTGCGCTTGTTTTTCTCTGCAGGTTTCTGAGTCACTCAGGGAGCTCCAGCAGCAAACCGAGGCCCCCACCTCAGGCTGCTCGAAGGTACGAGTCACAGTCGGCCAGAAAAGCCACAAATCCACCGCGTGAAGTTTACACATCTTAAAGGGAAGCAGCTGATTTTATCCAACCAAAAACAGATAAAAATGAATAAAATATTACAAGAAAAGACAAAATAAATGCAGGATCCAAGCTGAAATTGTCTCAGATTCGATTCAAGGCTGATCGCACAACTAATCAGCACAATGTTGATGTTTTAATTTCTTATCAAAGCCTCGATCAGGTTAATCTGTTACGCCTCCTGTGACGCTAAAGGCACACAATGTTTTCTATTCTGTTGGATGAGTGAAAAGGTTTTTGTTTAATGTTATTCGTACTGTTTTTTTCAGCGCCTCTCTGGATGAAGGAAGTAGCGGCGCTTCAGTGCTGAGTGGGCAGGTACAGAGAGATCTTACGCACAATTATACCAAAATTCACGCACTTCTGTCTGTTTTGGTCCGACAGCGGGAGAGATTTAAATGTTAACTTTGTGTGTTTCAGCCTTCCTCCTCCTGCTCCTTTGATGGGAGCTTGAAATCAGAACAGTCAGACTGCGATCCAAAGTGGCCCGAAGTTCCTCCCGTCCTCAACCAGAACGAAGACCGCAGGCGGAACAAGTACCTGAGGAAGGACTACCTGAAGGTGTGGCCATGCAACAGCATCCAGTTACCTACACCTGTCTTTACAAGGCTGGCTGAATCTTCCTAGTATTTTGTCATGGTCGTGTGATTTCAGTCACTGTGCTTAATTAATTAACGTGCATCTTCTCAACAGCACGCTGTCATGTAGTAGTTACAGCATCTCTTCCCATCTAGTAACAAAAGCATGCAAAGATGTCAAATACTAGCGGAATATCACATGGACAATTTTAGGAAAAGCCAACCTTTAGCTTGAATATTTAGTATTTATTTAAAAACTGCAATCTCTGGAGAGTGATGTTTATGTTTTCTGCCAATCGGAGTTGGAAAAAGGATTTGTATTTACAGTTTTTATTCCCTCTCATTGTATAAAAGTCACATCTTTGTGACCCTCCTCCTGTTTTTCCTATCCTCCATTATTCCTTTACACTTTTCCTTCCTTCCTTCATTCCTTCCTTTATTTATTTTCTTAATTGCTTTTTTCATCGTGACTTTATTTCCTCTCTTGTGTCCTTTGTTCTCTCTCTTCATTCCTTCTTTCATTTTTTTCTTTAACGCTTCCATTCCCATTTCTTTCTACTTTTTTCTTGATTTCTTCCTCTCTAATGTTTTATTTTATTTCCCTGTGTTCTTGTTTTATTATTTCCTAGAAATATAAAAATGGCCCTTCTAAGTGTTTCTGCAGCACAGTGATCCAAAGCACATGTCCAAATCAGCAAGAAATATTTCACCAGAATCAAAGTCAACCTTATCAGTGTATTTCCAAGAGTGGAAAGGAGATCAAAAGAAAATATTGGATCTAAAAACATTGTGCAAAGACAAATAGTTGTGGGATTTTTTTTTTTTTACTTTACCAGATAAATGTCCTCATATTAAAGGTCGTAATTTTCTATTGTGGGAAATGATGTCACTGCAATAAAACATATTACATGTCTCCTCCTGTGCATATCAAATAGAGTTGTGGTAAAAAAAGAAAATAAAAAACTAATCATAAAAATGTTTTGTTTTTCCTGACAGTACAAGTGTCAGAGCGCTCGTAAAAATTCCAGCGGTAATGAAGACTGTGAGGTGGGTTTGGTTGTCTGGTGTGCGCACATCCCCCCTAAAGCTTATCTATTCTGAGTCCAACTAACGTCTGTGTCCTTAGGAGGGTTTGCGCAACGCTGATTTCAGCACCACGTTGACAGTGTTTGGACTCAAACCAAGATCAGGTAATATAAAAGCGCTAAGCTCCTGCTGTGTTTAGCTTTTGCCTCAATTTTCCTTCTTTTTCTGTTTTTACTGCACTTGCACCTTGCAATTATATTGAATTATATAATTATAATTCAATTATAAACCCAACAGGGAGGGGGGAGTTTGCGTACTAGATGATGAATCTCTTGTCATGCAAATATAACAATAGCAGCTCATAGGTTCCAGATTGTAGGAACCACAAACATCTGCGTATTTTATTAAAATCTCATGTGACAGACCAACACAAGGTAGTACCTAATTGTGAAGTTGAAGGGCTTTTGAAAATACAAATCTTCAAAGTGTGGTGTGCACTTCTATTCAGGTATATTCCCATAAATAAAATGATGTGCAACCTTCAAAAGCCGTCATTGCCTGCTGCTTTCGGTTTTGCAGGTTTTGTGACTGCTTGCCAAATTAATGACGCCTGTGTTTCCTCTTCAGCTTTGTCTGAAGACTTGTTGTATCTTTATATTATCTGCAAATATTCTAACTATGACAACAGCAAACCAAGCGAGAACAACCGTCCTTTGTAACCGAAGAAAAAACATTTTAGTCCCAAAGTGTCTGTCAAAACAATGCATTCCCCTTTCTCACATTTTGTCATCTTCTAGCCACAAAGTTCAAAGTATTTTACTGGAATTTTATTTGATATACCAACAAAGTATTGCATAATTATGAAGTGAATGGAAACATTTTTTTCAAAAGTGTCTACAAAAAGAAAATCTGAAAATGTGTATTTGTATTTACCTCCATTCTGTGTATAAGAATTGTTCTAAGTCCAAAGCTTCTCTTGAAAATTGGTGTCCAGTCTGACTGAGCTTGAGCTATTTTGCAAAGAGCAGCGTGCAAAATCTTGTCTCTGAATATGTAAATCTAAAAACAAAAAAGTGCACAAAGTAGATTTACGTGGTTGAACTGAATTTTATTTAATGTCTGACACAGATGCAGACACTTTCCACATGTTGAAATTTTTGAAAACTGTAACTGTCAGTTACAATTTATTTTGGTATAAAACAATAAATAAATAAATCCAATGAAATAGTTTGTGGCTCTGACATGACATTTGAATTTATGGGGTATGAATTTTGTAATAAATCATACCCCGCAAAGATTAATGGGAAATGTAAAAGCAAACAGTTTTAGTTATCATCTGTAGAGATCAACGTTTGAACAATAAGTGCAGAGTGAAAGTGTCGAAGCACAGACTCTGGTTTATTTCATTGGTACCTGAAGCAAAAATGAGGCGGCATTTCTCTGGAAGTGGGAAGGGTTTTCTGTGGAATTTTTTTATTTTATTTTGCTCCTTCTCTCAATATCAGATTACAAATACATCATATCTTTACTGCTTTTGTGAGTCATACAGTAGTTCAAGTGCATTAGCAAGTATTTGTTCCTCTTATTTGTACAAGCAGACATGTTACCACAGAAAAGCTTCAAAAACTCTTAAATCACAACACAAACCTCTGCAAACAACCACAGCTGACATCCAAACTTGAAGTGGTGACAAGTTAATTCGGTTACAACATTTAGTTTGTTTATGCTATGAAACTGTTTAATGTGTTTACAAATGGGGTCCAACCGACTCCACACACGCAAAACTTGTATAATTTGCCACAGTCCTCTACGCAAAAGGGTTAAAGTCACAGTATTTAGGTGAATGTTTTGAAAAGCGGCACTTCCTGTCTGTCCCAAAACAGACAGGAAGTATTTATTTTGGAGCTCATGAGCTCTTTAAACTGTCATCAGAGAATCGCACTCCAACCGATTAATGTGTGATCCGGTTCTACTTCAGTTGTGAGCTTCTCCATTACGGTCTGTTCCTCTGTACTGTGCCTGTGCCTTTGGGATCACGTAGCATTTCCGTACGACTCTCCGATGATGTTTGCAGCAACACTCACCAAGTAAGAACCTAGAGGTTCAAATGAACCCAGATATTTCATTTTGTCTTATTACTGGCCCAAACATAATGAAAAAAAAAATTTTCAGATCAGCTGATTATTTTGCTACACATATATTATATCTATCTATCTATATATATCTACATGAAACCTTTTGTATTTAGGTAACGCAGTCAGAAGATGTAAACCAATATGCACGAGTGAACTTTATTTAAAAAGAAAATCCAAGCAAAGAGAAAATGCAGATGTAGATCCGGTGTTACACACTGCAACTCTGACAGAATGCTGACCAGAGCTGAACCGTTTCTCTTTTGCCATTTTTCAGGGAGACATGCTGCTTGCAGAGCTTCTAACTCTAGTTTGAGGAGTAAATGTGTTAACCTGTTTCTTTTAGGGAGCTCAATACACATTGTTTATTAATAAACTCATTTATTTTTGCTGCATCCTGTCTGCAGTTTTATTTATCCCAAAACATATTTCTTCACCTCCTAGACACCATCTGGGACGCAACAAGTGGGGGCTCGTCCGGGATCCTTGAATGAGAAAATTATTAGCTTTAGCTATGGTTTGTGAAGGGCTAAATAGTCCAGTTTTCGCAACTTTGTTTCCAAAAGATTTGAGCATTATAGTGTAACACTGAGCTGGAAACCACAGCTGCTGAACATTTTGTTGTCTGAAGATTATGTTTCTTTGCCTGATGTCGGGGAAACATCCAGAGTTGCTGTAGAGGGTGGAGGTCAGTCGGTGGCGGGCTGAGAGTCAAACTCCTGAGAGAGCAGGATAAACCGATTACTTTGCCACTTTACCATCTGTTCTCTGTGGCGTCATCAGTTATTCCTCGGATAAATGCACAGTTAGTTAACCTTGTTTTGTTTTGTAGTTGGACCTTGTTTTAGTGATCCGTGAGGCAGAAGTTGCTAGATATTTTAGCATTTCCGAACAAATAGTAACTGCATTGAACTGGCCACAGGATTTCTGGGTTGCACTTTTACAATGTAAGCTAACAGGAAAGGCTCAAGAATGTTGTGCCTCACTATCTGTTAGGAATATTGTGCAGCAAACTGAAAGCTGCTATTTTGGGTTGATACCAGAGACTTGCAGGCAGCGTTTTTGCCACTTAAGTAGGGACCAAGACCAAACCACGTTGAAAGAAGCTTGTATTTTGATGCTGGCTGTCATCATGTCAAGTTAAAGATGCTGATCCCTGCCTGGAGTTGATGTTATTGGAGTATTTAATAATTTCATGTCTGGATGAATTGGAAAAAAGGAGCCACTTCCAAAGAAGCAGCGATTCTTGCAGATGATTCTGCCCTGACTCATGAAATTACCCTGAGTAGACATGATTTCACTGCTCATCCAAATAAAGTTAGCAGTGAGATGGCTTCTTATTCTTCTCCTTCTTCTTCGTGTTTTAAGAAAGTTTGAGGAAACATATTTCTTGAGTGTGAAACCAGATCATTTCCCAGGTTCTAATGGGAACAGAACAGTGAGTAAACTGGATGATGTTTTCAAATAGCTTGTTTTTGAAGGGCTGATTTCTCTCACAGGACCCGCACTTGACTCATGTACTGTGGGACTATGGGAGTTTCCAGGCCAACAGAAGTGGCTCTTTTGCTCACTTACATGTTAAATGATGAAATATTGCCCTGATTTTTGTTTCATTGTTTTTAATTGGTCTGTAGGCAGAAATGTATTCACATATATGTATATTTATTATAATTGATGCCGATAACATGTTTGCATACACCTCAGAAAGTACGTAGTTCCGCTCCTGGGTTTAGCCACAGCCGGAGAGGAGTCAACATCTTGGCCCACAGCCTTTCGGGTCTCATGGAGGAATCCCACACGCAAAGCAGCGTCTTCTTTTGACCGGCTGTGATCTCTGTTTTCCTCTGCTGTTTGACTCATTTCTATCTAAACTTTTTGCTTGAATAAAAATAAATTTGCTCAGTGAATAATTTTAGCTGTATTTATTGATTGGGATCATCTTGAATTTCCCTCATTTTCTGTTGGATTTGAAGGACTTGAGTCATTGAAACCTTCTGCAGATGTTGCTTTGTGTTTCCCATGCAAAAATAACAAACATTAAAATCCATCAAAGTCTGAATCAGCTTGTCTGCCCTCAAGGAAAACCAGAAATATATTTCATCTGGGAAATGCCTGATGTGTGCATTTAACTCTAACTATTGGGCAAATCCTACCAGTTTTTAAATTTTATGAATGTTCCAGTCCATGTCACAACAATTTATGTCCAAACACAACTGTAAAATTGTTTGTGTGCTGTTTTGACGCATTGTTCCTTCAAACATGTCTGGCCTGCAACGGTACAGATGATGTTTTTTAAAACTCTGCTCTCAGTTTGCGCATGCTTTGCCGTCATGCTTTCAGGCTTGTTGCTGTTAATGGCCAAAATGTTCTGTGTTATCTTTAATTTGGAGCACAGATCTGCTATTTTATACCAGCAGAGAGAAGATCTGATTTATTGCAAGCCAAACCGAAATGCTTTTCTCTAAGAGCTTGTGTCAGCATGGAATGGCGGACTTGATGCAATGCCATTTGAGCGTTTTGTTGAGTTTTATCTGTCTACAGATAATGGTTTCCATGCTGTCCCAGGTTCTTCTGATTTAAGGTTGCATGGGAAGGAAACACACAACTGTTTCTGAACTGCTTCTAAAAGAAATATTTAGTATCTGAAGTTGTCAGTCACACTTGTGCATTAGAGAAATTTTAACCAAAAGTCCAAAATTCCTTTTTTTCTTATGTGTTGCATAATTATTCCACTGCTATCCATAAATTATTAAAAGCCTCAAATTAACATGATGATATTCACACTTTGGATGAGTTTATGTAAATGTAAAACCTGAACAAAAAGTCAAAAACAGACAGATTCATATGTAAACAGATAAAAATTCACCATTTTAGTCAATAACTGTATGGATGTTTGAAGCATACGATGTCCAGATGTAGCTTTGATTAGAGCTGATAAAATACAATTTTAAGCAAGGTTATCAACGAAAGGAATTTTCTCTTACACTTGTTACATCTGCTTTGTATATAATGTAAAATGTTTTAAGAAATATACTCATCCATAGAGGTAAAACGTGTGTGAAAACCTGTTTACTGTTATCACACTGAGAGGAAGCAGATTCCAGATGATCTGCATCTGATCTGCTTGTTGCCCAATCACTGCAGTTTTCTAAGAACTTTTACAAAAACATTTCATCCTTGGACCTTGACAGCTTTCGCTGTGTATCATCTTGAACTTGGAGCAGCGCTCTTTATTTTTCATTTCAGCCTTCACTCGTGGAACCCGTCAGGACATCAGCTCGACAGATCCCAGCTTCACCATGAGGAGGAAGATGGAGCATTTGAGAGAAGAAATGGAGCAGATTGGCCTTTTACGGCAGGTCAGACACTTCCCAGCCTGTTTATGTTTTTCTAGTTTCCACCAGTCGATGAGTCATACGGGGAGTACAGTCTGCCAGATCCTGTTTGTGTTGCAACGCCTAGAGTTTCCAAAGAGTAAACCGAGTTTACGCTGGTTTTTCTTAATTGAACTGGAGGAAATGTACACTCAAACAGGATCTAATAGATTTTCTATAACTCTGTGGAACAAATACTTTAGAAATTGAATGTGAGTATGATCAGCGGTGCACTAGTTTAGCGAGGTGACTAAGAGGAATGNGAACAGAACAGTGAGTAAACTGGATGATGGTTTCAAAGAGCTTGTTTTTGAAGGGCTGATTTCTCTCACAGGACCCGCACTTGACTCATGTACTGCGGGACTATGGGAGTTTCCAGTCCCTAATCATGTGTAGAGTGTTGCACTTCAGTGGCAACATGCTAGTGAGTTTCACATGCAACTGTGAGATGGGCAGGTAGGAATAAGCCATGTGCCTGCTCCCCTCCATCGCCTTCATGTGCAGACACGGTTAGTTTATGGAGTATTTCCCATGTCTTTCCCTTTTGATGGTGTCCATTTAGGGCGATGATGTGACGAGAGATACGATTTATAGAAATGGACAAGTTAGAACAAACTGTTCCTGATTGGATTCCTGTCTGTGTGGTGACAGCATCTCAAGCATTTGAAAAATCCTCCAGTGTTGACCTGTCTGAGTCTCTGCTTACTCCTGGTGTAGGTGGAGATAAAATATCTGTTAGCTCTGAGCGAGACGTGTGGAAAAAGCAAAGGAGAGAAGGGTGAGCACATCTCCTGTGACCCCTGGTTTCAGTTCTGCCAAGCTGGTTTTTGGACACATAGTGCATGAACCCCTTAAAGTGCTGAATAAGATCCAATCATGTTGGTGCTTCTGACTTGGCTTCCAGGTTGCAAAGAGCTACTTTACTAGGATGGCAGGATTTTCTACTATACAATATGTTATTATTAACTTTACTGGTCTCTCTATCTTTTAGCAAAGTGTGAGATACAGACCATGTCAGCTCTATAACTAAAACTTATTTCACAGAAGGCATTTGTTTGTTGATTTTACTCTACTAAATGTGTTAACCTGCTTCTTTCAAGAAGCTCAAGACACATTATTTGTTAATAAGCGTTTTTATTTGTGCTACATCCTGTCTGCCTTTTTAGTCATCCCGGAGCAACATTCATTATTACATTTCCTCATCCCTTAAACACCAACTGGGGGCAGAACAGCTGGTTTCAGACTTGCCTGGATTTCTACCAGCCTTCATCTGAATGTCTCATACCTCTTCCTTACATGGATTAATCAGACTGAGTAGTCATCAGCCAGCCGCTCTCCCTCTTTTACAACTGGCTCTTGGATCTGAACCAGGCTATGATTTAGTGACTCGTAGGGAGTCCCAGGGATGTTGCTTAAATCCTTCTGGGCTAAGATAACCGATTGATACCTCAAATTTGCAATCCATGCATTCAGACTGTTTTACTTCTACTGAAGAACTTAAAGGTGCGTTCACACCAAACGCGTTTTGAGCGTCAATCGCGTTTGGTTTACATTCAGTCTATGTGGAGCGCCCGATGTGTCGGACGCTCTTGATGCGCCAAATGCTCGAAACGGTTCAAATCGCGCTGCGCTAGACGCTCGAAACGCGATTGGTGTGAACGCATCATAATATTACAGTGACCCACACACTTTTCTAAGCTTTTGATTCAGTAGCACAGAAAAATAATAATGAAAGATCTAACTAACCTATCTTTCCGAATGCTGCAACAGAAGGGTTCTTAATGGAGGCTTTTGGAGAACGTATCAGGTTTTTCATACCCCAGCAGGGGCAGATGCTCTGAAAGGGAAGGGTTTAAAGAACTTCTTGACTGAAGATAAAAATAGGCCACACTTTTCTCAACCTCTGGCTTGATGGAGGACTTCAGCTTTCTTGGATGGAAGGAATGCAGCATAAACTCTTTCTTTACCTTTACTTAATTAGATTACTTAAACTTTCTTGATGTCTGGCCTGGGGGTTTAGCCAGTGGCGCAAAAAGTGGGTATGCAGTGTATGCAACGTATTGGGGCGCTGCACTGAAGGGGGCGCAAAAACGATGTGGGGATTTTTTTTCTAGCCAGCATTTTATGTACTTCTCAGCTGTTTGTGTATGAATTGATCAATAACAGAGGAACAGCACTGATTAGGCGCCCCTCCCCTCCTGCCAACCGCTCTCCCCTCCCTTACAGGTAGCGAGGGCTCACATCCCTTCAAGAACGCCCTGAGACGCGATTTTTTTTCTTTTAAATTTGTAAATAAATTTCTTATAAATTCTGCAGCGAGGTCCTTCTCAAACAACTAGGTAATGGTGGGTAACTATGGCAACAAGTGACAGTTTAAAAGCCCGTCTACTCTTTCTGCAGTTAACGAACAAACTGAGCTCTGTTCGTTGCTGAAAAACCAGCCCTCTGAGGAACAAGTGAATGGATATCAAGATCAGGAGACCAAGCTATCAGAAACCCTGAACAATGACAACATTTCTGGAGAAAGTGATGAAGAGAAAGAAGTTTCTGTACCAGAAACAGTTGGGGATGAGACAGCCGGCATTGAAAATTATGTAGATTTGATAGAAAAAATTATCTCCAGCCCACAGCAAATCTCTGAAGATGAAATTAGAAAGGCAGCATTGGGTGCTGCCTTTCAATTAGAAAGCTTCAATAAGGAACAGTTTTTTGGATTAAACGGTGAAGGAGTTATAGATGACGATCAGAAAGCCATCATGAAAACTGACATTGATAGAAGTGAAACGGCGATTGATGAAGTAAAGCAGGTGACGGAAGATGAAATGGTCCCTGACATACAGCAAGATGGGGACCAGCAAGATGGCAAAATGACTAAATCTGAATCTGAACAGAGAAAATCGGCAATGGCAGATGAACTGGAAACTGCTGTAAAACCAAGAGAGACCGATCAAAACATGGTTCATGAAGTTCCCACAGAAGGGGAGAGTGGCCCAAAGAAGGAACAAATACCATCCCCTCCACAGACAGAGATTACAGCGAAAGAAGATATAATCCAAACATCTCAGGAACCAGAAACTCAAGCAGCTGCAGAGTCATCTGAGGAGAATGTCTGCAACCAAGAAGAGAGACCCAGGAAAAAGATCTCACTGTGGAGGCAGTTCAAAAAAGCTTTAACTCCCAAACATCGGCGCCAGTTCAAAGACAGACGTCAAGTCCCTCCAGCATAGAACCAACATATGTCTCCAGGATATTAGATTTGAAAGGGAGTGGGGCCACCTCTGGGTTGGATGATTGTACATACATACATA
>NW_006800084.1:1496937-1515470 GCF_000485575.1 Poecilia formosa
CCGCATAAAGGTTTTGCCCAAAATGTTAAGTTTAAATGTATTTATACCCCCTGAGGGTATAAGTTCTTAAGAAATATACTCATCCATAGAAGTAAGACGTGTGTGAAAACCTGTTTACTGTTATCACACTGAGAGGAAGCAGATTCCAGATGATCTGCATCTGGCCTGCTTGTTGCCCAATCACTGCAGTTTTCTAAGAACTTTTACAAAAACATTTCATCCTTGGACCTTGACAGCTTTCGCTGTGTATCATCTTGAACTTGGAGCAGCGCTCTTTATTTTTCATTTCAGCCTTCACTCGTGGAACCCGTCAGGACATCAGCTCGACAGATCCCAGCTTCACCATGAGGAGGAAGATGGAGCATTTGAGAGAAGAAATGGAGCAGATTGGCCTTTTACGGCAGGTCAGACACTTCCCAGCCTGTTTATGTTTTTCTAGTTTCCACCAGTCGATGAGTCATACGGGGAGTACAGTCTGCCAGATCCTGTTTGTGTTGCAACGCCTAGAGTTTCCGAAGAATAAACCGAGTTTACGCTGGTTTTTCTTAATTGAACTGGAGGAAATGTACACTCAAACAGGATCTAATAGATTTTCTATAACTCTGTGGAACAAATACTTTAGAAATTGAATGTGAGTATGATCAGCGGTGCACTAGTTTAGCGAGGTGACTAAGAGGAATGCAAGCAAGCCTTTGAGGACCTTTTAAAAAGCTAGGGGAAAGAGATCCTATTTCTGACCCTTTCAACAGTCTTCATTTGAAGTAACTTCAAATGAAGACTGTTGTTATTTGCAGAGTAGTATCAAATAACAACTTAGGATTGTTTATTGTGTGGAGCAAGAAGAACAAGGATTTTTAACTTTGTTAAAGGAAATGCAAAGGCTCTTTCAAATACCAAATATGGGCATAGGAAATTGGCTGACTTCCACTAAAGTGCAGTCTTACTACAGAACTGCTTGAGACACCCAATCTGGCAATTCATCCACAGATTTGGATGAGTGAGCTTCCTTGGTTTTAATGGGAAGAGCTCCAGACAATGTTAGTAAGAAAGAGTTACTAAGAAAAAAAAAATCAACATTAGTTACTCTGTATAGAGAAAAATCAAAGCCTATAACAGCTTTTCAGTAGAGAAGGCATTTAAAAATGTCCAGACCATGACTCAAATTAAAAAAACACAAACGAGGGCTCAGAAAAAGAAAAACGTTCATTAGTTAGATGAAAGCCAGACCCAATCTTTGAAATATCTTGAGAAGATTAAAAGATTTTAGGACAAACCATATTGAGAACTACTATTCATAAATGGAAAAAAAAACCAAAAACATGGAAAACACGTAGCAACCTTCCCAGCAGTGGAAACAAAAATTACTTTGAAGATCAGATTAACAAGTTATTCAGGAGTTCAAGTAGCCAGAACACCAGAGCTCACATTCCTCAAAGGGGCAGCGTTATGCAAAATGGACAGTTCAGAAACCAAACTAAAAAGGAATAATGCCTAATTACTCATAATGCCTACTTATTTCCAATGCTATGCGGGTTAGGCAGTAGAGATTCATCTCTACTCTGTTCATCTCTGCGGAGCCACAGAGCAGCTGGAAGGAGAAACGAAGGTCGCTTGGGGAAAGCGCTGAACTGGAAGCGTAAACATTTCCCTAACGCTCATCAGGACACACCGAGGCTCTTCTGCATCTCTCAAGCAAAATGCCCAGTTAGTCTTAGATGATAATGAAGTGCATCATACCTCTGGGTCCTCCACCTAATCTTCTTGACATCTCAGTTTAAAATTAGAGTCTGGCAGGGAGGGCAGCACCTGATTCCAGCTTGACGTACCGCCTGTGTGCTGATACATCTAATAAATGTCCGTAGAGAAATCAGCTGACGCGTGTCTCCTTAATCAAAACCTGCATGCAGAGTTTATGTTATTTCTAACAGTTGCAGACACCCGGCGTTAGGAGTAGGGTAGAATAAATTAGACTTTTCTGAACCAAAGTTTGTTGTTAAGACTTTTAACCTAGACTTGAGTTTTTTAATGACCCTCAAGAGTTTTGAGAAAGTATTCTGACAAATGTAATACATGTGCTGTAAACCTGACAGCATTTGTGGCGATCTGCGGCTACGTTGCTATTTTTGGATGTGGACAACTCGAACCAGGAAGTCTACTTTCTGGAACACAATGTTACGTCATGACTTTATGGATCTAAGCTCAAGCTTACCTGCGTTATGTAGTAAGACATTAACCTGAAAAGCTCTACCGAGAACACCCCTGAACAGCTTAATAAAAATAATAATAATAATAAAAAAACAAAATGAAAGGTTATGTCTTTGAATCCAGTTTAAAAGTTGGAAAAATCCTTCAGTCTGGCTAAATTGATGATGAGACTTATTAATTTGCATCCAGCAATGGTCAGAAGTGTGTCTTATGTCCAAATCATTTTGACACCAGTGCAGAGCTTGCTCAAAGTTGGCAGCACATCAGTGGGAGTGACACTTTTTGACAAGGATGTGACAAAAAAGGGCAGCTAAGAAGCCAACGCTCCACATGAAACACAGAGGTAAATTACAACTATTTGTTTTTTCTGACTGTTTGGGACATTTGGAATACATTTATCTGGAAAAGAAGTGTTGGATCCAACCCCGAGGCCGTAGTGAAGCATCATAATGGAATCCAGCAGTCGGGTTTACTCACAGCAACACTGCCAGGAATAACGAGCCCTTTCACAACATGTGCCATGAGCATCGCTTTCCAGTTATACAATCACAGTTTGGTGATTATCTGAAATTTCTTAGTCTGATGGACCACAGTTTCACTTGCCAACAATTTTAATGACGAGTCTTAAAAATTTTAAAATGAAAGCCTTTGACCTGCAGGTCATTTAAAAATAACTCAAACACTGAAAAGATAAAAATTGTTTCGCACAGTTAGGATTTAGACCAGCGCTTGATATTAAGCATGCTGCAGTGAATTGAATAGGATTCACCCAAATATGGCTTCTTTTATCCTTAGTAATGAAATTTCCCATTTCAATTTTCTAATTTTCTAAACATTTGTGAAACACACAAATATTTAAACTAAACAAAAGAAGGTAAACAGTCCGGTTCGGTTAGTCATTTCAACTTTCAAGATAACACCACTTAAATCGAAAATAAGCAGATATAATCTGTCACTCGGAAGCAAGCACTTAGGGTCTTTCCTGTGTAACTGGGAATCAGGGCCAATTAGGACACAGTTTTTGTTTGCCAGTAAAAAGAGATGTCTTGATATTACAGCACGCTTTTCACGGGGTATTGCAAGAAATCGTTTTTCCAAAGAAACATATTGCTGGTGGTGATAGCGTAAATAAGAAAAGCAAAGTGTTTCAGGCAAGCCTTTTCTTGACAAGAAAATTTCTGATAGGATCATATTTTGCCTCCGTCCTTGGTAGGATTTTACCCAAATGAAGTTTTTGTCATGGAGGTGGTTTTTCCTCTAACTTCACTTCCTGCCTCAGCTTGATTCCCTGCAGTCAAACCTTTCAGGTTAATGACTGTGTGGTGTTGTATTATTTAGAACACAATGATGCTACCAGTTAATACCAGTTAAAAATATATAACGTATCAGGATTTATTTGCTCTTTGTGGGACTAAGTTGTATTTTTTAAAATAGTATCGTAGTTAGTGCCAATCTACTAGGATTTTCACTCACCGTTGTGTAATAAAAAATAAGAAAAAGCTCAGTGAGTTGCAGTTGTGTCGATGAAAATGCCTGGTTGACGTTAGATATCAGAATGAGTCTGCGTTCACACTGCAGCCTAAAGTGACCCAATACCAATTTTTTGTCAAATCAGATTTTTTTTGCCGTGGCTGTTCACACTTCCAAACATACGTGAGCTGTACGTGTTCTCCTGTGTGGACGGCAAACGACCTGGAAGTGTCCCGCATGCGCAGTAGAGGGCGCAATAACGTCAGCGTGCTCGGTGTTTTGCCAACCGCCATACAGAAGAAGAAGAAGAAGTGCTCAGTGTTTGCAGAAATAAATGTTGATGCTAACGGTGGAGCTTAGCTTACGATTTTGAAGTTGTTGTCCGAGTGGAACAGCACTTTAACAAGTTTTTCCTCTAAGTGTTTCTTCCCGCTTGCGAATATCACGTTCAGGTCGGATGAATGCGACCTGGACGTCAGGCCACATATCAATCGGATACGTGTCGGATAACCAAGTGGCCTGGGTCGCATTCGAAAAAAATCCGACCTCTGTTGTTCAGACTGTCATGAAAAGATCAGATACAGGTCTCATTACATCAAAAAGTCTGAATTGGGTCACTTCAGGCTGCAGTGTGAAATGAAATGATGGGCCACGAAGGTAGGATATGACAACTGGCAAACACATCAGACCTTAGCTGGGCTAAACAGCAGATGACCACACTGGGAAACAAGAAACTGAGAAACACCAAAGCTGGACAATACAAGATTAACGATACCTAATCTCATGAGTGTCAATTTCAGCATCAAGATTCAGATGGTAGAATCAGGATTTGGTGTAAACATGAAAACATGGACCCAGGAAAGCAAGCAGGAGTCACCTTCGCCTCTTTAATATCAGTTCAGTATTGTTTAAACACCACAGCTTAATGTTGCTTTATGTGTTGAAGTTATGTGACCACAATGTACCCATCTACCAATGTCTCCTCCCCCCAAGATAATCAAAGCTCTAATTGTCTTGCACTGGTTTCTTGAATGTGAGAATGAATTACTTGTGGTTCTGTAAATAACATCTTTAGTCACCAGATCTCAGTCCACTGGAATACCTTTGGGAGGAGGTTTCCATCATGGATGAGCAGCTGGCAATTCTGCAATAATTGTGAGATGTTATCGAGTTATCATAAACCAACATTTCTGAGGAATAAACACCTTTTTGAAAACCAAAGGACCAGACCCACACACCCGCGCTGTCGCACCCTGTCGCACCCTGTCATAAGATAACAGATGAAATCTTATTTAGTTCTGCAGCGTTTGTTGTTCTGATCGAAGATACAGGAGCCGACATGCCATTCACCACATCACAGATAACAAGAACGGAAACAACAAATTCGCCCTGTCTCAATTACCATGCGTTAGAGTTTGCTACATATCATGAGTAGAACAAGAGACCGCATCGATTTCAACATAAAGTAGCTCTGAAGGTCTCTGACATATTCCTGACTGCAGTTGCATTGATTCCCTGTTTCTCCTTCCAAAGGCCGTTTCTTTTCACTTTGGATCAAATCATTGCAATTTCTGGTAAAAACAAAACAAAGCCTCATTATTCTTGTCCCAGGGAAAAAGTGTGAGTTGCAGAGAACTGGAGGTCACAAAAGATGGAGGGACAAAGACACTACAGATGAGAGTTTCGCATTGATAAAAGAGTTGATTTGTGTAGAGATCATTCTCCAGGGTCAGTGAGCAACTGAACAAAGGTCCAAGTATTTCTTTCTGATAAATTAAACTTGTCACATGAAAAGAAGAGACGTTAATTCTGTCTGTCAGTTTTGTCTTTGACCTTCCTGTGTTCTTTGAAAGCGATGTTGCTCAATATGTCCACACAGACGATGTATTCTCAATGAATGACTGTCAACATGATGTTCGTTTGGATATTCACACATTTTGTAATTGTCTTCTGAAACTCTTTCACAATCACTGTATAAAATAAAAAAATATATATATTTACGTTTATTGTATATACTCCACAGCTAAAAGAATATATGACTTTCTCAACAACCAGTAGAAACAATATATGTAATTACTGCAGTAAAACATTTTAACATGTTATTTTTTTCACTAGATTTTACAAGATGCTTTCCTACTAGGAACTATCACAGCCATTGTTTAAATATATTCGTTCAAAATGGTCATTAACAAACTCACCAATTTCAGTGGTAAGCCTCAATTACAGGGAAACAATGAGGCTTTTACGTCTGTTTTTACATTTTTAAACTTTTAAAATTATAACTTCATGGAGTTTGTAGCCTAATTTTAATGGAAACCAAACTTTCTTTCATTGACTCAATACCACAAATGAACAACAGTGGTAAAATGGTACAAACATTTAAAAAATGTCTCTTTCTAACATGTTTGTTAGCAATTGGAAAAGTCCTAAGTTGGTTTTCACCTTTGAGCAAGAAGGCATTTCCCTGTCCTCCCACGATAATGGCGGGTGGTGAGATAAGCTCAGATTTTCCAAACAAACAACCACCTAAGATGTACTTTCTTTTCTTTTTTTTGTAACAAAGGCATCCACCCAAGCGTGGTTCGAACATGCTAACTATTGTGCGTCATTCATATGTCGCAATAATTGCAAACCGCAACCTTTGGCTTGTGAGTCCTTTTTTTGTTTTTAATGCGTGATCAAGTTGTGTCTATACTGCACAAATCATCAATATTGTGAAGAAAACTCTAAATGTGACAGAACATGTTCATGTTACGGAAAAAATTACTTTCTGATGTAACCTTTAAACTTTCCCCTCACCTCCAATGACAAAGGTCACAAAATAAAGATTTTATTATGAGATGGTGACGCTTTCCGACGTAAATACTCCAGACACTTCTAGAAATAGTTGAAGACAGTCCAGAAGAGTTTAATTCATCTGTGTTTTTAGACATGTTCAAAATAATCCCAGAGGTGAACCAGCGGTCATCCTGAGACACTGAGCCGTTGTATTTAAGAAGCATGTAGAGTGACTTCTGCAAGAGGAATTGGAGGAGGTATTTCTGACTGCAGCTACTGGACGACTGGAGCAGGTGGAAGCAGTTCGCTGTACATCTGACATGCCAGAGGTAAAAACAAGGAATCCAGAACAGATTAATTGAGCTCAACCCCCTCTGTTTTTGAAAAGAGAATTTGTCCTGGATTCCCGTAAGACTCCCACACGCTCGGGCGTACTTCGCTCTGCTCCGCTCACGCTTCTCTTTTTCAACATTCGACATTATCGTGTTATCTTTAATGTGTGCAGAACATTGAGTCCCGACTGAAGGTCCTCCTCCCAGATGATGTTGGTGCGGCGCTGATGGATGGAGTGGTCCTCTGCCATCTAGCCAATCACATTTGTCCCCGATCTGTTGCCAGCATTCACGTGCCGTCACCTGCAGTAGTAAGTATAGTACCGTATAAACGTATTATTTGATCTAAACTGCTTCACAATCATTTTAATGCTTAAATGCTTAGTTTAACAAACTAACATGATTAATGTTGTGGCTTCCAGCCAAAGCTAAGCATGGCAAAATGCCGCAGGAATGTTGAAAACTTCCTGGAAGCGTGCAAGAAGCTTGGAGTTTCACAGGTAACACGTTTTTTACCTTAAATGTTTTCACTCTGCATTTGTTTAGTCATTTAGGATTTATGAGTGCCAAGTGATATCAATAATTGACCACAGAAGATAAATTACAAAATTATGAAGCTGCCTAAAAGAGGCCTACAAGTTCTTTCATGCACTTGTCGTTCAAGTTTCCTGCAGCTGAGACTCTGACTGATGTTTTCCCCCCATAGTTCATTTTTATCATTTAGGAAAATCTGTCTGACAAATATGCATCCATCAAGCGCGTGTTGAGTGACATCAGCCTTAGTCGGTTTGCCAGTGATGTTGATGAATGATCTCTCTGTTAATTCAGGACAAACTATGTCTGCCGCATCACATCTTAGAGGAGCGAGGTCTGGTAAGGGTCGGCGTGACCGTCCAGGCTCTGCTGGACCTGCCCACGCCAAAGTCCACTCACTTGTCCTCTGTTTGACCCTGGAGAGTAAATGCTGCTCATATCCTGCAGTGATCAGCCCACATCCACACTCCCAGGGACTTAGGACCCCTGTATTTGGGGCGAGGACTCAGTGGCTTGTGGCTTTGTGACGGTCTGCTTCTGCCTGACTGAGAAAGGAGATGGGATTATGCAAAATTTCTCCTTAAATGAAGTCGGTCGGCAACCGGCTCCAGTCCAACGCATTATCACATGCTCCTTGTTCCCCGTTTCTGGTCTGAGAGTGGATTTGTAACGTGACGGCGAGATTCCTCAGCTGCACTGCTAACCTGGATGCAAAGACGGATGTGACAATGGGTTAATCAGAAGACCTTTACCTCCCTTTCAGCTGTTACCACAAACTCTGCAAGTGCCACTTCAGATTGGACATCCACGCTGTTATAGCACGGCGTGGCAAAGAAATAAGACATAACTCACTGTTTCACTTGAGACATTTTGATTTTTTTTTTTAACGATATGTTTCATTGGTTTCCTTAGTTATTTATTGTATTTTTGCCATGTTCTTACGTCTTAAACCCTGAGTCAGGGAAATAGCTGCCATGAACTTTGGACTCTGCTTTTTCTTTCTGAGATCAAGCTCAAGTTCCAGTAGGACTTGGTGCTGTTCTGTAGAAAACCAACAACAAATGCTGAAGTTCTGATTCATTTCAGCGTCTTTAAATGGCTGCAAAAGCCATAAATTATTTTGTACTGGAGCTACAGTGCTTAGTGTATCCATACACCTTTTTCCACAATTTGTCCTCAACAAACCTCTTTGTATTTTATTGGGTATTTATGAGATGGACCAAAACGCACCAAAGTAAGGCATAATTTTGAGTTGGACAGAAACTATTAGATTGTTTTTAAAATGTTTGACAAGAAAAAAATCTCATTTTGATGTAGCAATGATATTTTTTGCTGTATTTCTATTGATCCTTACCAGCTTTTTGCTCAGGGTTTTGTGCAGACGTAACTTTAAAACTTTGGATATTTTTTAGAACCTGACTGCTTTAAAACCTCTCCACCTCTCCGCTGACCTGTCTGCTGTGCTCCTGGTTCTCCATGATGCTGCTCCATCTCTAATGGTCTCCAACAAACCCAGGAGGTTTTCACAGAGCAGCTAAATTTATACTGAAATTAAATTAAACCCATACGGACTCTGTCCACTGGATTTTGCTTAGGACTATCATGATTAAATACAGCATGAAGTCTGAAGTTTTCTTTTTACTAAAAAAGGAAAAAGCCAGATATTTTCTTCCACTTCACAATTAAGTAATGCTTCCTTTTTTTCCATCACATACAATCTCAACAAAATACATTGAAGTTTGTTCATGTGATGTGATAAAATGTGAAAAAGGTTCAAGGGATAGATATATAGTGCTCAAAAAAATAAAGGGAACATTTCACTTTAATTTTGTGTGTGGCTCCAAATCCAGGCCTCCATTGGTTAATAAATTTGATTTCCATTGATGATTTTTGTGTGATTTTGTTGTCAGCACATTCAACTTTGTACAGAACAAAGTATTCAATGAGAATATTTCATTCATTCAGATCTAGGATGTGTTATTTGAGTGTTCCCTTTATTTTTTTGAGCAGTGTACATATATATTTTTCCAAGGCACTGTATTTTGCTAGCAGGGGAGGCGACGTTTTTGACCACTGTGATTATGCATGCACGGTCCTTGCCAAGGCGTTCTAATGTACGTGCAAGTTTATGTGTTCCTCAATGTTTAAGCATCTGATTGCCTGTTATGATTTGCACACAAATCAGTTTGGAATCTTTATTGTTTTTCTGACCTCAATTGAGAAAATGTTGCCAATGTTAATGTTGTTGCGGCTCAGAGATCCTCCTGCAACGCTCCCGCTCTGAAACCGTGCACAGCAGGGCAGCTTGCTGTGCACGGTTTCAGATCTACTTCAGTGAAATGTATTGGTGTAATTATTTAACCCTTTTACTTGTGCATGTTTTCGGTCGGACATCGTGACCTCTCCGAGTTGTTCAGGTGCAGCAGAACATTTATTTTTGACCAAACGTTACGATAAGCTGCTAGCAAACACACCGATTCCTCTGATTGGTCGTTGGTTGAACTCTTCCAGCGGTTTGAGGTTCAGCTCACCTTGAGAAGCCTCTCTGACAAATCAAAAGGGAAGAATAGCTTTTGATCGTAGCAACACCTCGAAAAATGAAAATAGCAAATATGCAAATATGGCAAATGCATAAAGCCGCCACACGAGCCTGAACAAAGCATTTATTGATTAAAAAAATGAAATAGACTTAAAAATTACGGATGCAAGCTTTTAGTAGTTACACCAGGATGTCAAAACTTTACACCCACAGTTTCCTGTCATCTCAGGAAAGCAAAGCAAAAAATAAGACTTACTGGTGGTCATATGAAACAAATCAAATCAGCATAAATTCAAAAGTGTTTTCTTTCTTCTCGACATGTTTGATAAAACAGAACCCTTCTTTCACATTGGGAGTTGCACGCCTTTGCAGCAACATGTCTTAACTACATGTTAGCATTCCCTCAGGCACAAGTTGTGCAGTGGAAATAATTAGAGCTTCACAACACAAATAAAAGGAATTACCTTGGAAAATGAGGTCATCTAGAGGGGGTTAGATTAAATTACCTTCAAATTAAACAATGCATAAATTACTGTAATTGAGAATCCTGGAGAGCTGAGGAAAAGACTGTGGCAAGTTTAACATCTTCCATAGTAAATGTGTGAAAACCGCAGAAATGTTTTGAATAATACAACACTGCATTTTAGTACATCTACTCAATGAAGTTGGAAGAAAAAAATAGTGATTGTTTTAAAAAGAAATTATTACCACACTTACAGGGACCAAAAATAATTTCTAGAAACAAAGTAAATTGAAGCATTTATTATAGTAAATGCTTAAGTTTGTTCACAGAATTGATCACTTTGAGTCGTTTTCACAAATGGAAAAGTCATTCCAACAAGCCAGATTTGTTTTTAATTTATATAAAGGGCAGGAAATGATAATGATAATTAAGTAAGTAGCTGTTCCTCAGTATTTTTCTATTTCCACAGTCAACCGGTTGCTCTCGTTTCAAATTATAAGACTAAAAGGGACAGAATAAATTTGAAAAAGCTTTACCGGTAAATAGGAGGAATGCCTTTATGAGGCACGGTGTACATCTTTGCCTGTGGACAGAGCCGTATGCATGTTTGGGACACTTTTATAATCTGTCAGATTATTTTGAACCATAATGAGAACAAAGTGTCGTTCTGGTCAGATACTGATTTCTGAAACCGAACACTTCATGATCTGCGGAAAATGTGATGTTTTCTCGTGCCACGTTGATTTTCACCTTCAGCATCACCTGATTTGCTAGTTCCATCAAATGTTTGCAACTAAAACCACACAAAGAAATCCCTAAAATGTTAAAAAGCAAAGCTGCTTTGAAATCGAGTGAAGATGTGGCAAATCAGTTTTCTAAATCTCTAACGTAGGAAAGCTTCAGCTCCTGAAAACATCCAAGGATGTCAGGATGCTTTTCCAGTATTTACCATCAGAGCAACTAAAGCCTGGAATATTGTGCCTTAATTGAGGGATATTTATCATTTATTGATTTATATTTTTTTGTCAGTTAAAATGTACTTTTGTTGTTTTTCCTCTAATATCTGCATAATTCTCAGACCTATTCAGGAGGGGCTTTGGATCTAAACACAGCTGAAATTCACACTACAGCTTACACTCTGCAAAGATACACAACCTTCTGTTACTCATTGTTTTCACTCAAATGTTTCTGTTTCACGCCACAAATATTTCTGTTTGCTAATTATGCAAGTAATGAAAGAGATGTAGTTTGGATGCATATTTTTACCATTTTGGTTGATTTGGGTCTGAGCTGTTTGACTTGTTCCAAACATTTTGGGCTCTGTCAGTAATTTCAGCGGACTTTCTCCCACAAACCTTTTAACTCTGAGATTTGTGATCCGCACGACAGCCTTGACTTTGTTGTCCTTAATTGACCTTGAAGCAAATTTGGTTACATTCCTACGATCATTTTCCGGCTGATGTCTTGAGAGATTGTTTTAACGTTTCCATGTAATGTTCTTTCCTCATGATTCCATTTATCTTGTGAAGTGCACCGGTCCCTCCTGCAGCCAATAAGTGCTACTTCCTCTTTACTTTACAGTTGGGATGGTAATGTCAGGATTGCAAGCGTCTTCATTTTTTCCAAATGGTAACGAAGATCATTTTTTGCATTTGCAGAAAACGTTTTATTTTTGCTTTTGTAGTAATAACTTCTTCTTTCCTCGCTGAGCGGCCAGAACTCATTTTTCTGTGAATAATTACACATTTATCAGCTTCAGTCAACATCCTTGCCTGGACTTTTGTTTTTGTTCTGAGGTGAACGGTTCTCTTACAGACATTGTGCCTGATTTGAAATCCATTCTGACATCATGTTGGCTTCCCAAACTGTCTAAAGGTGAACTAATCTTGACATATAAACTCCTGAAATTGATGAGAGTAAGAAAAATGTTCTCCAAAAGCAATTTATCTCTTATCATTCTCACATTTAGCAAACAGAATTCATTTTGGTTGTCCTAAAGTAACTAAGACTGATGATGTGAGACAGTAAGAAAGATGTGTTTTGTGTATGCATTGCATGCAATGTTTTTTTTGTTTTGGTCTTTGATTCAGATTCCAGTCGTATTTGCCCCGTCCCAGACAGACTTTTGGGTGTTATTAATTCCACACATTTGTGTCTTTTACTGTGTCTAAAATTTTGTAAAATAATAACAGTCGGCGAACAAGCAAACGCAAAAACAGTGAGGAGAAAAAAGTGATTCATTATGGCTTGAAGTGTTGTGATGTTTGTGGAATTTTCCTGCATAAGAAAAAAAAAAAGCCAAATTATGCTTTGCTACAGCTCTTCTCATCATCACACAGCAGGCTCATGTGCATGGCACGTCCTTTTCTTCCGACTGCAGCTGTATATATACAAAACAATGCGAAGCATCCTTCTTATCATACATATGGAGACGACAGAATCTCTTTAACTTTACCAGAAAATCCGTAAAAATCTTAAAAGTTATCATTCTTATCTGTGCTATGGTTGTCTGAAGTCAACACTTTCTTTTGCACAGTTTGAGTAATTCCTCCCTCGGTGCATCATTGAACTAATGCATCAGCTGATAAGAACATAAACTGTAGTATTTCATCACATTGTGTCAAAGTCTCAGCTCTGCTAGGCCATGCAAACGGCTTTTATGGCACAAGAAAACAATGTGCAGCTATGATTTATACTTCAGTTCTGATGCCTTGCGTGTGGCCCATCATTGCTTCTTTTCTCAAATGATTTATTGGAAGGGAAACATATCCGAGTCAAGCAAAAAAAATTAAAATAATTGCTCATGGTGACACTACATAATCATCATTAAATTGTATGTGTGAATATAGGATTAGCGATGACTTTCCCAGAAGGATTAATCACCCGTCAGTCGCAACGTAGTGCAATTATTCTGACATTTCTGCGCAGACAAAAGGAGAGCAGTGCACAAGCTGCTTGAACGGCAATTATCAGAAGGACTTCAGGTAATTACCTGATGTTTGAGGCCAGTACTGGGGCAGAACTGCGTCTGCGTTTGTGCTTTTCTTTGTTGCAAAAGATGACTCATTGTGTTTGAGTGTGTTCGTTTACTTTTCTCTGTAAAGCACGTAAGAAGGTGTGTCACACCACTAAGGTGTTTCAGTAGAAGTACTTGTGCTCCACTGTTTTTTCTTTGTGGTTGTCAATCATCGCTTGCTGGTACATGCATTTTGATTCACCTAAAACAAAACGTTTTGTGGCGCAGATTTCATATTCCAGTCTTGCTTAGTATAGTTTAGCTCAGTTTCTCTCTAACGGTGTCTTGCAAAATTTGTTACGCTTTAAGGAGATTTTTTGTGGTTATGCACTAAGCAGCACATAATTAAGAAGTGGAAGCCAAAAGTAAACACTGTTTTCAAAATTTCTTAAAAATAAAACTCTTGAGTCAGTACTTTCTTTAACCCACTTTTTCTGCGACTGCACCTGCAAGTCTTTTGGCATCAGAGGAGCTGAATGTAAATGGACTCTGCACTTTATAGGATATTTATTAAAAAAAAAACACTAGGCGGCATATACACTGCTCAAAAAAATAAAGGGAACACTCAAATAACACATCCTAGATCTGAATGAATGAAATATTCTCATTGAATACTTTGTTCTGTACAAAGTTGAATGTGCTGACAACAAAATCACAGAAAAATCATCAATGGAAATCAAATTTATTAACCAATGGAGGCCTGGATTTGGAGCCACACACAAAATTAAAGTGAAATGTTCCCTTTATTTTTTTGAGCAGTATATTAATTTCCTTCTATCTCATAATTATTTGCTACATTGTGTTGGTGCGTCACATAAAATCCCATTTGACTCAAAATGAAACGATGACACTTGAATTATTTTTTGCATTGTAGAGCCTAAACAGGTGAAGCTATCCTTTTTTTTTCTCACAGTAGTATTTATTACTGTGGTGTGGAAACGGTAACGAATGGATTGTCGTCACCTTATCGGATTATTAGAAATAAAAAGCAAAGTCAGTTGCTGCTTGTGCGGAAAACTTTCATCACTTTTTCAAATGTCTGAGAACGAGACATACTGGTGACTTCCACTGATGCTTAGCCAACCAACCGTCTTCCAGTCGCTCTCCAAAATCACATGCAGGTTGTTCATGCATTCCTTTCCGTAGGGGTAGACACGCTTTCCGTGGCGATTGCAGTAATCATATCAAAAACTGCTTGTACCTCTGTGGGTTGTCAAACCCACAGATGTACAAGTGTAGGTTCATAATTAGGCTTGTTGAAAGGAGAAATGCGTACTCTGGGATGTTTTTGAGGCTATGAAGACGGCTAGTTTTGCGCAGACAGAAAAAGAAAAACAAACAAATGTGCTTTCCAAACTCCAGACAAAATCAACATGACCTGCACTTTGTTTGAAAGAACAGAGTGTATCCCAAAAGGTCGATTGTTTTCTTGTTTTTTTTTTTTTTTTCTTTTTGCATGTACTGACAAGTACTAACCAGTTTAGGAAACAATGGGACACTAAGACAAAACCCTGAAATTTCAGACCGCAAGGAAGTAGCTTCACGCAGAACAAAGACTTATTATTTTGCACTTCTTTGGAAAACCCGTGTTTAAATCATGGCCAGCAGTGACTGGAGAAATGTAATGACTGATAAATCTCTACTTTGACTCCATCACACATAAGGTTTTGTTTTTAAATGCGTGCAATACGTGATGGAACGTGGAAAAAAACCATCTATTTGATCTGTTCTAACACAAACTTTGAAGTAACGGCAAATTAAAACACGTTTGACGTTGGGCTTTTTGTTGTAAATCAGCGGCTTTTAAGCATCTGGCTCAGATTCTGTAGGCAGAAAAATGAGACCTGCTCTAACGAAAGGTCGAGATAACAAAATACGGCAACTTCTCAAAAGTTCAAAGCAACTTTTCTCACATCACTTCATATTTTATACTCATTTCTGAATTGCATGAGGTTTGGGTTCAGGTTTACGCTTTCTTTCCAGCAGCTACCGCAGAACAAGCTGCAATCTCAGTACTATGAAGAAAACAGAATAAATTATTTTGGTGCTAATCTATTAATAACTGATAATTCTATGCATTGAGTTCTTCTTTGTTGACTTAATTTGCCTTTTTTTTTCTTTTTGTGATTTAACGGATCCATAAGTGACAGAGCGAGTCATGTCTGAGTACTACACTGCCAAGACAAGTCAAACTTCATGTACAAAAAACCTTTTTTCTATTAAAAATCTGATGCATGCAAGACAACTGAATGACTGACAATGAACCTCTGTAAATATAATCTGTATAAAAATCCAAGGATTTCTTAAAATAGTTCATGTTGATGTACAAATAAATCAAACTCTTTGCAACCTCAGGTTATGGGTGTCTTTATTACACACAGCACTGCGTCTGGGTTATAAAACAACTTTGAAAAACCATCATAAAAACCTAATGTTAGTGATTTATGAAGGAACTACAGCAGCCTTTGAAATCATTTGTGGTTGTTGGCGTCAAACTAGATTTTACGTGCAATCCGTATAATAAATTATGGAGACGTTCAGGAGTTATGGGGCTTTCATGGCGCAGCAGGACACTCTTTTGAACCTGTTCGTTAAAACATATTTGCCTCTCCGTTTGTCTCACACCCACCAGAACATCTGCTGCCAAGCCCTTATTGTCTGGACATATTTAAGTTTGTTATAAGCTCGCTTTTTCTCTCTGCGTGTTTCTTTTGAGGGCTGTCCATTTCTGTGTTGGAGCATGTTTTATCCGTCCCTTTGTCGGAGTGTGATCCCAGCCAGTTTGTTTCTATAGCTGCTTCCTGGATATGTGTCAAAGTGTTTGCATTGTCAGAGGGAAAAGACGAATGCATCTCACACACGAAACCGGAGCGAGTTAATTACAACCTTTGTGCTGCAAAATATGATACAGCTGACGGTGGTGACTTTAGGTTTTTAATGACAGTATATTTACATGGAATTTAAATTTAGAGGTTTGAGACGTGTTTGGTATTTCCTTCCTACCTCATATGACCTCTCTGAGCTCACATGAACAGTAAGGATACTGTTAGTGTTGAGTATTCGGCCCTTCATCGACTGGTTTTAAAAACCTGCAATATAACTTCTTTTTTTTCTATTAAAGTACTCTGGTAAGGTGTAGAAGAAAACTGCCCATTCTTATTTGAAGAATCTAGTTAACCATTAACAAGAAGAAACCTCCAGAAGAGCTTAGCAGAAGCAGAAGCAGTCATCTGCCATGACTGACTGGGAGTTTGAGAAGGCAGTTCACTGATCAAAATGTATTTTTCTTAATCAATTTCTATGCATACTCATCTGTCATAGACAGGGTAAAACCCAAATTCAACTTGTTTCATCCTAAATAGTTACAGGACTGAAAGTGTTTGACATTGGGACTGACAGTATCCAGAAGAAATCCTGCTCTCTTTGTCTGTGTGTTTCTGTTCATCTCTTTTAGGTTTGCTATTATCCACGCTCTTCAAAAACATCTCGGAAACGTCTTTATTTTTTACAGCTGCATACCAATCTCTAGATTTTTGTTGAGTCCAGAGAGCTTTGAAAGGTTTTTGGTTAAACGACTTACAGCTGCTGGATAAGCACAGCATCCTTCACGGTTTTCAGACTTGTTTCTGTTGACCTCGTTCCACCTAAACCGGATAGTATCTCTTGCCACGTATACGTGAACACGATTCAGTATTAAATCTCCTTTAAACCTTAAGAAATGTGCAGAGTAAGCTACAGGTCTGTGTGGAAGGCGATGTTTATTTATTCATTTTTCAGGCATTTTCAAGTCAAAAAGAAAAAAAAAACACAATACTGAAAAAAAAAAAATACAGGAAAAACTAGTATTTAAATTGCTCTCAATGGCAAGAATACAAATTGTAAGAAAAAGTAGAAACTTTTTGTTACACCCAAACATAATCAAGCTCAAAGCAGCAGAATCTTTCCTGTTTGTTTCTCTAAAACATTTCTCCAAGGAATTCTGGTTGAGTCTGCAGACAAATTCATAAAACAAAACATAACCACACCATACTGTATTTTTTTTTTACAAGTAATTTTTGTTAATTTTTTTATTTAAAAATTTAAAAACACAATTTTAACTTCTGACAACAATAATTCCTTTCCTAGAATAATAGGTGGTGGCTGTACCACACATATGACTGATGGATACCAGATAACATCAACACTTTTCAGTGTTGATTGTATCCTGATTAAATGACACACAGATCTATTTAATGGGTGACAAAATACATCCAGAATAAGTTAGACGTGTACAGAGAAGTATTACAGAGGTTCAGTATTTATATTTCCATCCTTTGTTTCACTAAGCTGCTGAAAGCTTTCACTCAGTGGTGCCTCACACTGATGTTTTAGCGCAATGATGACTGAGGTTTTACTCAGGCAGGAAAGTTAATCCAGTTATAAATGCAGCAAGCATGCAGTGTTTGGACAGTAAAATTAAATGAAGTATTAAGCTAGAGTGCAGCTTGACAGACTAATGCACAGATTGATACGGGTTAAAACTTGGTTCTAACCTTTTAGCTTGATGCAGTTTTTTTAAGCAGGTTTCACGTTCAAATGTTTGCACGTCTTCTGCTCATCGTTGCGTTTTTGTAATTTCCCTTTTAACCAGGCTTGTTTCATCAATTCACACTGGATATTTTTCATTTATTTTTATCTATTATTACTTTTACCTGTTTCAGGTCATTTCAGTCATCATTGTGGGTTTTGGTTCCCTGACAGAGGTGTTCCAACAACTTTGCCCATGTGTGTAATTTGCAAAAAATAAGGTTAGAAAACTCCCAAATTAAAACTTATTTCAAAAGTTGATCCTTCCTGTTCCAGTTGTAAAGTCAAGTCAAGTTTATTTGTATGACACATTTCAGCAAATAGGCAACTCAAAGTGCTTTATGTAATACAAAACACAATACATGAAAAAAACATTACGACAGAGTCAGAATAAAGAATGATGATGAAAAGTTTATTTGTTTTCCAGTTATTAATCAAAGGCAACTCCAAACAGGTGTGATTTAGATTTTGTTTCAGCAGTTTTACCTTTGAGACCTGTGAAGTTCCTGCTACAGTAACCATTCTGACTAAAGATAAACGCATGGATGAGTTTCTTTAGATCTTGTTGGGTTCTTCAGGCGATAAAAGGCCGGGTTTGTAATAGTCTTTAATTGCCTCTGAAGGTTCAGG
>NW_006800084.1:1515930-1520114 GCF_000485575.1 Poecilia formosa
TCTGGCCATAACCATTTCTCCTGAAAGCATTTGGTGAGTCCAGGAGGACAGCAGTAAATTTCAGTGGAGAAGGCGTTTAACTCTTTTTGGTTCCCTTTCAGTTCAAGCTACTACTAAAGCTTCTCGAGCTGGTGATAGCGACAAACATTTTATTGTTGCGGTAGAAATTATTAGAGAAATTTCAGCTACACTTGTTTGTTGCTTGTTAACACAAACAGGGAACAGATAATCACATAGCAGCAACGTAGTGCATTTAGGAAAGAGCAGCAATCAGAGATCTTCTGAACTCTGATTGCTCTGATTCCTCAGTGCTCTGAACTGGCAGGAGTCTTGAGATGGGGCACAGACATACGTAAAACTCCCACTAATTGAGGCAGTCTCCATTTCAGGTCAATACATGTCTTACAAAGCCCTAAGACATTTCTTGGAACATTAAACAGTGGAAATAATGATGAGACGGAGCTTAAAGATGAGTAATGTAGGAATATGCTCCACATTGATCATTGCTTCATCTTACTGCTTGAATTATGTTAAAATATAAAAGTTATATATGCATTCTCGTCACCAGCTGTGTAGTTAGAAAATTCAGATTGTGTTGAAGTTTTACAGACTGAGATTCTCGATTCTTAAAAATGCTCTCCAGGCAGACAGTGACACAGAGGATGAATGATACCTGTATTCAATGAGAATGATGTCCCTAGCTATCATTGGCCACTTTCAACACTTTACAGTAAATAAAGAGTGTGCACAGGGTGGTACCCATGCAGAACTGGCAGTAAGAGACAACATATGAACAATATTCAGTCCAAAACTGAGAGAACCTCAACACCAGCCCCAATGTTGAAAATACTAAGTGTTTGAGTTTGTTGTGTGTCTGCTTTGACATCTCGATCCTGGTTGGCCACCAATACTGACCCTGGACCTACTGGAGGTTTCTACATGTCAAACACCAAATAGACCCTGATGTTCAATATTATGCACCATCTGGCACTAAATCTGAAGAAAATTGGTGTTGAAAAAGCAATAAGTGGTTCTGCAGAGATGAGGAAAAAGATTCTCTGGTCTGATGAGGCTGGCAGATGTGTAAATTATATGAGTCACAAGAAAATCTGTCAGGTTCAAAAGACTCCCTGGTGGGAGGAGAATGGCTCAGTCAAACTCCAGGGCTAAAATCGATTAAATTTGTGGCAGGACTTCAAAAATGATGTTGGATGTTTTCCATCCAATCTGAGCTTTTTGTAAAGGAGAAAAAAAAATCACTCTTTTGTAAATTTGTGGCTGGCAGAAACAAACTCCAAACAGATGATTCTACAAAGCAACAAATGCAGATCACACTTTTCTTTAGTTTTAATAAAAACATCTTGTTGTTTGTAATTATGCTCCAGTTTGTGTTGCTGTATTCCATAAAAGACCATGTTTTTCTCAGATCTATTGTTTGCTGTTTTCTATGTGCATTTTAAAGAAGACGGGAGGCAAAAATAAGAGATCAAAATCGGAACAAGCAATACAATTCTGTTTTGCATTTAATGTTTATAGAACCGGGCTAAAAAGTGTCCTGAAATAAGTCGAGACAACAAATAACCAGGACCCGATTAAAGGCTTTTAAAACTCAGATTATCTCACCTGCATGGGAAGACTCAGTAAAAATATTGTTATTGAAGCACATGACAAGTCAAGTGGTTAGATCTTTAGGCGATCTCAGACTTTTGACAGAAAGTGAGGGATTGATTTATGACCCAGAATCTTTTGAAGATATTTAAAGGCAGGGCTTACAATACAACCCTGTCAACTATTTCCAAAAAGTTGTTAAGTGAACAGTCTCATGTTGGTTAGCATGACTGAACAGAACGGAGGGCAACGCTTAGCTCTGTGCAGCAAGCATTTTCTGATAAATTGGTACAGGTAAAAAATGAAAACATCGACAAGTCAGAACCATATCCAAACTAATCTGTCCCTACCTGAAAAATTAATACTCCCCAAAAGCTTTAACCAGTTTGCAAGAACTGGTAAATAGTGTTGCTCCTTCATTAGTGTGAAGGAAGTTAAGCCCACACTTCCTCTTAGAGTCGTTTTCAAGCTGCAGTATGTAACTTTTATTTAAAAAGAAACATGTTTTTTTGTTGTTGTTTTTTTTTTTTAAATAAAAGTTACATACTGCAGCTTTCAAGGAAATCATCATTTGGTATTTATTTAGGTCATGCATCCTCCTCCTTGGAATAATCCCAGTCAGATGGAAAACAAACTTCATCACTCATCTGACTCATTTAGATCTTTTGACTCGATGGACTGAAAAGTTTCACAGGCTTGTTACGGTACATAAAAGATCCAAACGAAGCAGGTGAGTGACAAACTGGGCGTTAATGTATGTGTGTCACGGCATTCTCCCAGGACGATGGGCCTCTTGAAAAACACCAGCATCCGTCTCCACGTTGCTCAACCGTGAGCCGCCAGCATTGACAAAGACTTCTGGATAGATGTCAAAACGCCTTCAGACAAAGATGGACGAAAGTTCAGTTGATTTACGGCGGTCACTATCTATATTAAGAGTGATTAGTGGAGCAATAAACATGGGAGTCTATAATATTGCAAGTTTACACAAAACTGGATGACATGAAGAGATAAGAAGAAACTAAACTATAGAGAAACAGGGAGGGTTGAATAACAAAACATAGGACTAACTCAAAACATACAGAGAAAGTCCCACGGATCATCAGACTATACCTGTTTTGGACTTGCTTTGCTGTTTTTTTTCTTGTAAAGCAAATTGCGTTCCTGAAATTCAAAGTTTGATTAACTATCAATATTGTCCTGATCGGACCTTCAGCAACCGCTGAGATGTTCAACTCATCTGTCCAGTTTCTGAGCTGCTTTACACGCAAACTTGATAAAAGTCCTGATCTGTTTTTCCCCCTGATGTCATACCACTTAAACGACACAATAAAAGAGTGGCAGTCATTGTGACAAATTAACTAGAATGAACCATTAAGTCAGAACCACAAGGACTGACACTCCTTACTTAGGTAGAATTACCTCCATAGCATGTGCGCGTACTTGTTCTGGTTTGACAAAGAGTAATTAACATGTTGAACTATTGGTTTTATAGAAGCTGTTTAACTTGGGATTAATTAAAATTTCCACGTTTCTACTTCTTTTTTTTTTTAATTATCAATCTTAGTGTTATTCTAAGTATGCAATGTGATTATTATTCTTTGGAAGGCAGCTGAAGATGGATACCAGAACATTGGTTTCCAGATCTTGATTTAATTTAAGTCTGTGCTTCACCTACACCATTTTAACACACTAATACTCTTGATTTAAACCATTGTTTTCTATCTGGTTGTATGTTATTAACAGGCTCATTTATGATTAAAATCATCATGATTTTAATCATAAAATGATTAAAATCTCTGTTTTGAATATTAAGAGAACATGGCCATATTAATGTGACAAAGATCTGAGAAAGCTTTATAACAGAAATTAGTTTAAAATGAAGGAAGAAGCAGATTGGTTGTTATATCCTTCTCCTATTTAACTTTTCCTGTATAATTATTGCAGCAGCACATTTCTTTTTCAGCTTTCTTCCAGTATTGCCCTCTCTCAAACTTCACTGATATAAATTCAGAATTTAAAACTTTAAAATTCCACCTTTCTAAAATTTAAAAGGGTACTCATACATAAAAAGTTCTGCGTTTGCATGGCTAAATATATGTCTTCATGACTACTGTATTCAGTCCAGTATCAGCATCTTGACCAAGCGTTTCAAATGATGAACTAAGACCATGAGATTTGTAAAGAGGAGTTTTGGCAGAGCATTCTGGGAGTTTAAGTCTGTTTAATGAAATGAGTGAAAGCACAGCAACCTGTCATGTTGGGCTTTTAGCTGCAGACTGAAGCTCTTGATTTAATGCAGTAAAACAGGTGAGCAATCTCACCCCACAACAAATTACACAAATAAAAAAAAAAGAAAACCTGTGGTGACATTCTGCCTTTGAACCAACCCTGCATACATGGCTTCTCTAATTAAAACCTGCCAAGACTTGAATTCTTGGTATCAAATGAACTGGGACACAGTGACATCATACATTTCAGTTTATGACCCAGTTTCCAGCTGAAAAGAAACAAAAGTCTTTATAAGGAAAAGGGGAAAAACTGAAGTGCCTGAAGGGCAGGATATCCAAGAACAG
>NW_006800084.1:1520179-1527081 GCF_000485575.1 Poecilia formosa
ATAATAATAATAATAATAATAATAATAATAATAATAATAATAATAATAATTATTATTATTATTATTATTATAAAGGGGTGAGGTTAGAGCGCGCTCTTTGTCTCCGTGGGTTATTTCGTCATGATCCACGCATTCATATGGAAATGAATACATCTTTTCACATGTCTGTCAAGTTTTGGATTTTAAAATACTCGACTGAGGTCCAGTGTTCCTTACATTTTAAGACAGGTTTACAAGAAATCTAAAATATCTACATGTCAGCCACTGAAATCTGATAAGTTTAGCTGAAATACTGTGGAAATTCACATGCATTTCCTATAATAGAGCCGAAGGGGACTGAAGTACGTTTTTTAATTTTTAATTTTACATTCAACATTGTTGAATGTAAAATGACTTTGCTGAATCAACAAAGTCATTCCATGCAGAAACTGCGTGTCATTTAACCTTTTTCGTAGCTTTATGTGAATTTATTGGCGTTAACATAATTTGTCTTACAGAAATCAACGAGAAAAACATTAAAAACGACCCTGAATGCGCTCCCGCAGCGCGCTCCTTCACTGGCGCGCACCCGGCCGGTCTCACCCGATCAGTGATTTTTCAGGTCACTACTTTGCGCACAACACCTGGTTTGTTCTCGCTGTCGGCACCTGCAGCAGCCTGGGTGGCTCTTCTCAGGACGCTTGTGAAATAATTCAATTTGGAGAGGCACAGGAATGTTTTGTTCTTACATTATATTATACTACGAGAGATTTACGTGACATTAGTAATACGGGAGGACGGGAAATAGGGGTAAAATACGTTTGTTTCTCGGTCCAAACGGAAGACTCGACAGTCATGCTGACTATTCAGATTCACCTTAAACCAGCAGAAGGAGGAAAAAAAGAAGAACGAGTTGAGTTTTGTTCTACACCGACGGAACCCGCCTACTTTTATAAAGCTTCGGCACATTTGCCTCATAGTCGTTAAATCCATCTGAGTCAGGAGCAGCTCACGGTCACATCACATCTCTCAGGATTTTATTTATTTTTATAGTGTTTTTCTGTTTTCTACTCTTCTTTTTTGTTCTTGATTTGTTGGTTTTCACCGATGGCTAATAAATCCGGTGTTCTTCATTCACTGATGCTGATCTTCATAACCTGGAGGGGGAACATGCGCTGCTGTGCAATCACAGGTTAACATCCTTTAACATGATTAAGAGAGCTGTAGTACGCATGATTATGTCTAAAATGCCGTTGTTATGATTTAAAAAAAAGAAAGGACAGAAATGCTGTAGAGGCTCAATAAGCGGAGATGTCCTCTTTATTTTGTAGTGGATCCCCCCGAGGATCTTGCAGTACTGGACTCTGGTCGCCTCGGACAAATGCAGATTACTTGGAGTCCACCAAGCTGCCTGACGAAAATGACCGAGTGCCGTCCTCAGTACCAGCTAGAGTATTTCAACACATACAAGAACAACTGGGAAGTGAGTGCTGATCCCATTTCCATTTTCATATATACATAAACTGCAATATTTTTTGAAATGGTCATTTTATAGAGATTGTTCCAGAAGACCCAAAATTTAGAGCATCACATCAGTCCAACCAAAAACAGAGGTTTTAAGCACAAATGCCAGTTTTAAAGTATGTACATTTCTATGCATTCAATACTTGGTTGGGTTTTCTCCTGCATGAATTAATGCATCAATGGCTGTGGTTTATTAGTGCGTTGGTGTAATTAAAGCCCAGATTGCTTTGATAGTGTCTGCCCTTATTAGGTATGGTTGATATTCTATGGGGTTTAAGGTCAGAGGAGTTTGTTGGCTAATCAAGAACAGGAACACCACAGTCCCAGCTTTTGGTACCTTGTGGGCAGGTGGCAAGTTCTGCAGGAAAATAAAACTGCTTGTCAGCTGGGGGAATTTCTTGGTATTTGGCTGTGTTGAATGTGGACTTTAGAAAACCAGCAGATGATATGGAACCCCAAACATGCAACATTTGTAGCCCATGTCTAGTATTCGTCTGTGTCTGGAATGGATTTGGCAATCCTCCCAAGGTTGCAGTTCTCTCCTTGTTGCTGGTGCACCTATTCCTACCAAGCTTCTTCCTTTCACTAAATTTTCTGTTAATATGCTTGGATACAAAACTCTGTGAACAACCAACTCTTTAACAATGACATTTTGTGGCTTACCCTCCGAGTAAAGAGTGTCAGTGACTGTTTTCTGGACAGTGGTGTTGAAATTGATTAGTAGTTGCTGGAGTATAAATTGTTGTTACAAGTTTTTTATTAGAACTCCTTCAGGCTTTGCAGGTTTACAACTTCATTCGCTACGTGATGATTCACCACTCTCCTGCTGAAGAGCCAATCGGTGCAGAGCATCTGAGGCCGCAGGATCTTATTTACTTCATCCTTGATCAGAAAACAATCTGATACAGCAGCAAAATCAAAAATAGGGGTGGAAAAAATAGAGAGATGATACTGGTGACATTATAGACGTACCCCACAAAAGATAACCAAATTTTAGATTATAGATTTGGATATGGATGTGAAGATTAAAAATAAGATTAAAAAAAAAGGGACAAAGTGCATCTAAAATAAATTTGCACCTCTGTTTTGGGTCCAACAGAGCCTTGGACTGACTTTCTGGATATTGATCTTTAAAATAATGCAGTTAAAAACGATACATAAGTTAATTAAATGAAAATATTTTGGAGACGCAGCGCTTAATTGAGTGGAAACATTTGAATTGCTTAATGCTATAATTTAATGTCATGTTGTCATTTTGGCTCCTTGAAACGTGATCTTGTCTGGCAATGGAAAATTACTCACACTTGTTTGGGCCATCAAGACGTCATGAATGAATGATTCCTTCACAACCTTGTCATTAGTGCTGATCTGAACCAGGCTGGCTCACAAGCATGCTGTCATACAATTGTTTCCAAAGAAAAATGACACAATAGCTAGATGACGCATGGTGCAAGTAATCAAGACTTGTAATCACTGTCAAGGACGATAATGGCACAGCAGTACAATATTGGAAGAGACTATTTCATAAGGCTCTACTGTCAAACCTGTTTTGAACAACCGTTTGAAGGATTGGCGTTGTAACTTTGAGGTAAATAAAAATAACTGGATATTCGCCACTTCAACTGTTACCTTCTGATAAAAAGTACAAAAAACTCTTTGCTTTGCTGCCAGTTCTGGACTAAAGGCCACTCCATCAAACCTGGAGACAGCTAACACTAATCCCTTTGGTTCAACTGTCTTTGCACGTAAACGTACACCAAGTGTTAAAACTCTTCAGGTGTATGTCTGATGTGTAACAACATGTCTGGATGTCTGGCTTGGCAGATTCTCAGAACCCCGAGCAGGACCTACGGCGCCCAGTTTGACCCGTCCAAAGACGTCCACATAAGAGTTTACACCATCCTGAATGGAGAGTGCACCAACAACACCATGATCATGAGCGAAAACTGCACTGAGATGATTCTGAAACCTCCCAGCACAGGTCAGCTGCTAAATGCGTGCTTCATGTCTGCAGCACAAAATGCTGTGCTTTGCAGACGCACCGACACACCTTGAATTTGATCACAGACATTGTAACTTGACTGCATTTCATTGTGAATGTATGTAATAGACCAAAATATATTGGTGCATAATTAGGAAGTGGAGATAAAAAACTTTTTTAGCAGATATAAACAAAATGGAACAATTTGAGACAGATTCGAAATGCTGTGGTGGAAATTGGACGCCTTCAACACAACATTCCCACCGTTTCACATGCCACATGACGGTCGCATGCAGAACATGCCAGCGTGTAAAACATGCAACCGTCATGTGAAACATGAAGCGGGGATGCAGTAGAGACCGGGAAGCTGGTCAGAGTCGATAGAAATAGATAGAAATCAAATATTAGGTTGAACTCTTTTGCAAAACAAAATTAGCAAAATAATATTGACTGATTATTGGACGATGAATACTAATATTCTGCACTATTTTGTGATTTCCTTTTTCCTTTCCTTTTTTAAATCCATGCATCAGTTTTCCAATTAACTTCACAATGATGATACTTTGTTGTCGATTTCTCACGTAAAATCTTACAAAATCCAAAAGTATTTCTGGCTGTAAGTTTTAAGAGACATTTGCTGTGTGCCTTTTTTTGTTATTGTGTTTAGGACTTCTGGGTACAGAAGCCAAAGCGTTTATTTGCGTGTACCATAATATGGAGAATCTGGAGTGCAGCTGGACACGCGGCCTGAAGACACCACCCAGCGCACTGCAGAATCTCTATTTCTGGTACGTAACCTGCTTAAATAAGACAGCTTTTTGGCTGGATGCTAGCTTGCTCACAAATAATTGCTTTTACAGCTAGTGGTTCTCGCTAGTGAAAAATGACTGCATACGAACGTTTTGGAAACTTTCTGAATGTGACTCATCCGTCATGCCCCACAAGTTCTTCCACTTTCACTCCTTCATTTTCCCACCTTACACCTCAATACTTGTCTTATAAATCACTGCAGGTAAATATTGTACTTTGGCGGCAACTCTTTTGTTTTATTAGTCATAAACATTATGTCCTGGATGAATGGATTGTTTTGTTTGTTTTTCTCCCAGGCATAGGTCCCTGGATCAGGCAGTTGAATGCCCCAGCTACATTTTGTCAGGTGGAGTCAGGAAGGGCTGCAACTTCCCAGGAAAATATCTTCCTGAATTCACTGACATCTACTTCTGTGTAAACGGCTCCTCCCGTGAAGGGCCCCTGAAGGCAACATTCTTCTCCCTGCAGATTCAAAACCAGGGTGTGTACATGACAGCTGCCATGCAAGCTCCGTGCTAGTTTAGTATCTCATCCTGATATTTTGATTCTGTCATTGTTTTTTTTTCTTCTTCTCCTTCTTCTTCTTCTAAACCAGATTAGGTTTTCCTTCCTTTCTCCTTTTGATGATATGTTGTACTTGGCTTTATTGTTTTTGCAGTGAAGGTTACAGCTCCAGATAAGCTGCATCTGCAGACGAGTTCTGACACGGAGTTGGAGTTTCACTGGGAGAATCCCACTGGGAGGCTTCCTGCACACTGCCTGGAGTGGGAAGTGAGACACCATCATGTGGGGGCTGAAGGAAAAATATCTTTGGTATGGTTGATCAGATAAGAACCTTCTGATAAGACTCACTGCATCAGCTTATATGTTCTTTCTGGAAATCCTGTTGAAAGATTCTGCACAGGTTCAGCACATTTCTATTTGAATGAACTTGAAAACGTATTGCTTATACATGCAGCATTAGAGTGCTGAAATCTCATGTAAACTGTAGCGCTCAGCGTTTGGTCTGCAGTGCATTTTGAAGAATTTTCCAAGCTTGAGCCACTTTTAAATTTTTAAATCACATCAGATACTTGTCTTTAAGCTCTTAAAATGACATTTTTTCATATTACTTCCCCTTGTGTCATTCATTTCTTTTACTTGTTTTCCTGTGTGACAGAACCACATTCACACCGAGAAGCCCAGCCTGACTCTGCCTTTCAGCAACAGCAGTAAGAGAAACTGCTTCAAGGTTCGGTCCAGACTGAACTCTTATTGTGTGGACCAAAGCTTCTGGAGTGACTGGAGCCTTGAAACTTGCCATCCAGGTTAGCGCTTCTAAAAACTGTGCACCCATGTATGAAAGCCTATTTAGATAAATAAAAATAACAACAAACAATCTTTTTAAATGTAATTTGTGTTATTCTTTAAGTCTATTGAGCTACTGTTAAATGATCCAGACAGATGGAGTCTGAGGTACTAAAACTGAGAAATATCCTTTTAATGTAATAAGCTGCAACAGACGCACCTGATGAAAATTGTTGTGCATAAAAATGGCAAGATGGACGACTATCAATGTTGTGCTGCAGATTTTTGATTAAATCAAAGTGTAAAATACTCCTCTAGAAAGTTAGATTTACTGCTCTGCAAAGATGAAAATATAAGCATTTTAAATCCATGGGAAACATTTATGTTTTCTGGAAATAAGCCATTAAACGTTGAATGGTTGCTACCAGAGTGGGTTGATCGCAGAAAGTCCCAATGATGCTGTAAACAATATTTGCCCTAAAATGATTTAGGATTGAGCATAAATATAATTTTCCCTACATTTACCAAATCTGCCAAATATCTGGGTTGGCTTCTTTGGGGTGATTCTCTTTATAATAAATCAGAAATTTGCTTCAGTCGCTTAAATGCGATCTGTTTTGGATTTAACCGTTTGTGGCTACATGGGGCAATGCAGCAAAATTCTGTGTGAAACACCTGAAGTTGAGATTTTTTAAAAATGTTTTATTGTCTCTAGTGGCCTTTATTTGAAAGTAGTTTAACAGGAAAGACAGGAATGTGGCAAATCTCACCAGGCTGGGAATCAAACCTGCAACCACCAGCATGAGAACTAAGGCCTTAATACGTGGGTTGTGCTTTGCCCCTGCGCCACCACAGCACCCAAGTTTTAATTGTTCCTTAATTCCTCTACGAGCAGACAACCTGCTGCTGTAAGGTTTCAGATTATTGTGGTTGTGTGATGTAATCCAGCATGTTATATGAACCTGTCTTACAGCACCACCTGCAGGCGGTTCCCTCTTTTACTGGATCAAAATCTTGGATTTCCAAGGCTATTGAAATGAATATTTTACACTTTGATCAGGCTGATTTGCTTTTAGGTTTTTGTGGATTTTGTTGCTTAACATGTGTTTTTAATCAAATATTATAATCAAATATCTCTTTGTAACAAACCTGGTTTTATTTGCTTTTGTTCTAGATGTGGATAGCAGAGAAACCACTCTGGGACGAGAAATGAATTCTGTGTCGATCTACATCTACATCGCTGTCGTCATCATCGTCGTCCTGGTGGTGTGTCTGTGCGTGTGGGCAGCAGTCAACATGTGAGTTTAAACACACACACACA
>NW_006800084.1:1527091-1556107 GCF_000485575.1 Poecilia formosa
GAACTAAGGCCTTAATATGTGGGTTGTGCTTTGCCCCTGCGCCACCACAGCACCCAAGTTTTAATTGTTCCTTAATTCCTCTACGAGCCGACAACCTGCGGCTGTAAGGTTTCAGATTATTGTGGTTGTGTGATGTAATCCAGCATGTTATGTGAACTTTTCTTACAGCACCACCTGCAGGTGGTTCCCTCTTTAACTCGAAGTGCAGCGTTATGCTTTGCTGTTGTTTTCTAACATATGATTTATTTCTTTGTTTTTCATTCTTTTTTCATATCTGCCAGGTTTATGTCTAGACTAAAATTTGTGCCCATTGTTGGAGCAAAATAAGCTCAGTCTAATTGAGAATGGAAAACATCTGTAAACATCATTCTGTCAGAGATTCTCTATAGGAGCTAGCTCTGGACTTTGACTGGGTCATTCTAACAATGTGCTTTGTCTTGACAGGTTTATAGTTAAGCATAGTGCAATACTCGATCCATTAAGATGTCCAGAACACATTTTATTGTTATTATAACCTAGTGATCTTTAATAATAATTGGTTGGAAACTGACTGAGCACAGATGCCACATCATCCAGAGTTTTATTTCTGAAAGACTTAGAAAGTCTTACATCATTTTCCGTTTGCTTCACAATTGTGTGCACTAGTTGTTCTTGGTAATTGAAATGAAAAACCCTGCGAAATAAGTTGAAGTTTGCAGTGATTAAATGTGAAGGAGGATCGTTACTTTTGCAGGGCAACAGAATATAAAATAACCTAAAGACCAAACTGTGCTTTTCATAACAGGAGGAAATCAGGACCACAGAAGAAAGTGGACTCTCTGCTTCCCAAGCTGCTTACCAACAACTTGAGTCAGAGAGTTTCAAAGATCTACAGCGGCAAGAAAACCTGCACTGATGTTGTCATTTAAAAACATTTCAGAACTCATCTTTTTTTATTCTTTTTTGTTCATTGTTATTGTTGCACTTCTACTTATGTTTGACGCTGCCTGTCCAGATAAGTTAATTGCTGTACTACTCTGCACAGCGTGTTATTTACAACACTGTCTAGCATTCAACAAATGTGTTAAACAGAACTGGAAAGCTATTTTAGAGACAATAAATCAAGAGTTTTTGGTTTATTGTGTACTTTTTTTTTCTTTTTTCGCCAAAGCTCTTGCTGGAGGATTAAACATTCTGCAGTTACTTAACCAGGATGTTTTATAGTTTGCCAAATCTCTTGCCAGGTGATTTACGTAACAGAAGTTCCAAAATTGTTGCGTATTTTATATACATGTACATTTATGTATTTTATCATGTTATTTACTTGTTTAATATGGGCCTCAAACCTTGCCAGAAACCTGATAAAACAAGTATTTTTTTATGTAACTAAAAAACAAAAACAAAAAAAAGAAATGTGATGGTTCAGAATGTATTTGTAACCGTCTCTGTTGCACACTTTGAACCAGAGAAGTTTTTAATCACCAGCCTAGTATTTCTAATGCAACTGAAAGTGTAACATGACCAGTAGAAATGAGTGTGTCAGTGTTTTAATGCCACAAACTTTGCCATTTTTGGGGAATTGACCCCAACAGGACTTTTACCTTGGTTGCTTTATTCCGGCACAAGCGAACGTGATTGGTGCCTTGACAGTAAGAGTTAAAAATCACCACACTCCCTCCTGGTTTCATTTGAATTTTAATGCTACTTTATGTTCTAATAACCTGAAAATGTAAATAGAAGTATATGAATGTATGCCTTCATATTCACAATGCATCTTGGTTTGTTGCATAATCAGATTGTGGGGATAAATTGTTTGTTTCTATATTTATCAATTTAGCACTTAATTAAGGAGTTTTTATTTATGCTCCTATGCTACCTTTTTATTGAGAGACAATTTAAGGATGTATTTTTGTCCATGTTTGTTTTATGCCGGACATATCAGTAATTTTCAGATGTGAAACATTTTAGATTTTGTTCGACAAATAAAGTTGAGTTAATTTTTTTTTTTTTTTTTGGTCAATTTGTGTCGTGGTTTGCATAAAAAGGAAAGCACCAGATATATATATATGTATAGATGCTATTTTCTCTTGATGTAATTAAGAACCTGACATGTCTTAATACCCACATATATGGAAGTGGGAAGAAAATATGACGGTCTGCACATAAACATCTGCTTTTGTGAAGCTTGGAAGAGATTTGTATATATTGCTTTTTGTAACCTATTTTTAATAAAGTATGAATAAACAATATATATGGTATTTCTCAAAATGTCAAGTTTTGATTTTTAACTTAATACATGTAACAAATGAAAAAGAAACGCAGAACTTCTGATGGATAACATCTGCTAAACTTTACACCATCTTGCCTGATTGACACTCGTCTTTCCCAGGATCTCTTGAAGACAAAACACTGACAATAGAACAAGCAAGATGTCTGAGTCTAAAATGATAAAGCAAGAGAAAGTAGATCAGCAAAGTAATTAAACAAAGCATGATTAAACCCAACCGTGGCTAGGATGACAAGGGATCCCAAAAAAGTAGGGAACACTTAAAACAAAAAGTAAAGACAGTATGCAAAACAAACCAGGTTGACAAAATATGCATATTCAAACATAAAGAGTGCAAAGATTCAAAGTGTAAAAATCAAATAATGCCAAGGCAAAGTACTAAAGTACAATCCTGCTCCTTCTGAGACAGTTCCTTGCAAGGAGGATCAGGTACAAAAGCACAAATAAGTAGTTTGGGGATGAAGCCTAGGCGAGGCACGGACTGCAGGAGGGCGACCTGAAGGCAGCAGGAGCCAACGTCAGAACGCAACATGAAGCCTCAGGAACTGGTAGTGAAACACGTGAGGTCAGCTGGAGATCAGGAGAGAGAAAACACCGGAGCTGAGAAAGTTGGGTTTTTATTATCACATTTGAAAATGTCTGCTTTTGAGAAATTAAAAAAAAGCAAAGGAATGCTGGTGTGAAGCCCTTCTCGCGAACAGTAATTTCACAACTCAGTAGTAGCGATCAACAGGAACGCATGTTTCAGTTTCCACAGAAAATGTTTGAGGCCAAGAAAAAATGTAAACTCTCTAGAGCAAGACTATTTCCTCTTTCTTCACTTTCTGCAGAGATAAACTCGATATTGATTCATTTTGAACAGTACATGCAGGAAACCTAATGAATTCTTGTGCACGTAAATAAAAACTGTTATAGTAATTTTTAACTTTATGTTCTTCTCTAATCACTTCTCTTTTATTTTTAACTGTATAAGTGGAATAATTCTCATTCTGTAAAGGCAAGAATTAATTACTGTAATTACTGCCAATGTGGATAAAATATGTAATGGGTAACAGTAAGTTGTGTGTGGGCTAATAAATATATTGAGAAGATGGCAATGGTAAATTAGGACCTTTGGAGATACATAAATAATGTCAGACGAGAATCCTCCCTTCGTCTGATAAGCCTGGCAGGAGGGATGCATTTCTCCTTGACAAGGAGCCAAACTCTGCAGCCAAAGCAAAAAATACATTCCAGAGAAAAATGTAGACTGAAGAGTTAATGAACTGAGAATATCTTTCAGCAGTCTGCATGGCTGCATGACGAAGAAAACCAAAATAAACAAGAACACTCCACACTTTTAGTGGAAGAGGAATATTCAGATTTGTATACAAAAAATCTCAGCTACCACTTTCCCTGGCTGCTGTAATTTGACTTAACTTTATTACATTGTATAACTATGTAGATTTGATTAATGTTGTCATGAAAGCCAGATAATTTGTTGTTTAGAGTTTTATATATGACAAAAAAGGCTTCCAGAATAGGTTGTAAGAAAATTTAGGCTTTTAATTGCGTTTTAAAACAATATTTCAAACTAATTCTAACTGTTCTTTTTGTCAGATTTGAATGTCTTACAAAGATAACCAAAGTAAATACAGAAAAAAGAAATTGAAGAAAAGAAGAAGAGTCGTCGACATCAGACTCAAAAGGGATTTAAGACTTTGAGACTCCAGTGAATCATGGTGAAAGATATTATCTAAAAATGGCGGACAATGATGCCCAGCTCTTTCATTTACACTCTGAATGAGTGTTTGCTGCTGATGTATATTTCTGACCACGTTATAATAACTTACAATAGCAAATAAGATAAATTTGTTCCACGGACTGTGTATAAAGAGCGACATCTGCTGGCCAGAAATCAGTATTGCAGTTCTGTTGCTCGAAGGGAAATTTGAATCATGTAAAATTAAAATGCATCACATGTGCAATAATATTTCATCATTTAACTCAGAATAATATACATTTAAACTGGTAAAACATTTTCAAAAAAGATTAATTGGTCAAATAATTGAAAGGAAATAGAGAAATCTATTTCTGTTTTGTTTGCTAATCATAAAAAGATGCCTTCCTAAGATTTATTAGGAGCATTTTAAGCAATCTATAATGGGTTAGTTTTATTAAAAATGGATTCGTAACTTACTCACCAATTCAATTCAGTTAAAAAAGACTTTATTGATTGCAAAGGGAACTTTGGGATGAATAAAGTCATATTAATTCAAATTCTTCAAAAAGGTTTTGTAGATTGTTACGGCTTTTGGCAGGACGGATCTTTTGCAGCAGTCTGTATTACAGTGAATCTGGAGAGGCCTCTGACTGAAGACACTGTTTTCCCAAGATAAATAAAATCCAAAATTGTTCTCTGTTTTACCAGTGTGTTCATATTAGTTGGTGGAAGTCATAAAGTTGCAGACTTTAAAGTAGCCGCCTCAAACCACAGACGGGTTTGAGACGGTGAATGTTCTTCAGCGTTTAAGTGCTTCAAGAAACTTCAGTAATTAGTCTTTAGCTGTATGCTGTTTAAGTAGTTGAGTCAGATATGTTGGATTAAGGACACATCGCCCTCGAGGAATAAAGATTAAGACACAAGTTTCAATTAAATTAACTTAAAATCTTTTACAATACCTTGTGAAACATTTTAATGCTTTTATTATGATTTTATGTCAAATGTTAAATAAACTCCAGGGAATCACATAAGTTTAACTGGCTGGTATAATAAGGATACATTAGATGATCCACTGGAAGATGACTGGAGACACAGTGGAGTAAATAAGTGTTTTCCGCTTCCTGATTTCCTGCTTTTTAGTTACGTTTTTCAGGGTGAGCAAAAAGAAAACAAGAACGAAGAAAAACATATTGTGAAGGCAGGGTTTTAGTTAAACATGAAAAGATAAAACATTTAATAACTTTCTAAAGGAAATCGATTATATGCAGGAATGTAGATTAAGGATCTGGATTAAAGAGTTGGAATCACAAAGCCTCCATGGTTGTTTAGAGGGCAAGAAAGGATCTTATTTAAACTCTAACCAGTTTATTAAATCCACTGGGACTTTATGTGGACTGAGCTTATTTTAAACTCAGCTTGAGTTTTTCAAACATGGTCACTAATTTGTTTGCTAAAGGATGAATATGTGGAAAAGTACCACATTCCCTTGTTAAATATGGTGGAATATTTGCTCTTTTCCAAATGTCCAGGGAACCTCAGTGATCATTCCCTCTCTGAAATACTGAGAGATTACAGAAGACTGTAATGATTCAAGAGGATCATCCTGTACACATCTCAAATACATGTGCAGCACTAACCTGCTTGCTGCATGATACTTTCTCTCTCTCTCTCTTCCTCTCTCTCTCTCTATCATTGAGAAAATAACCATCTGGCTGTAGGTTGACCACTGCTCTGTGTTTGATCCAGCATTTATTGACATCCTCAAGGTCAGCCAAGGCAGCTGACTGCTTCCCACACCGGTGTTGTCAGGTTCACACAGCCCTTTTCTTCTGATCTCTGCTTAGGCATGGATTTATTTATGGGCTTAGATAAATGGTAATAAGAGTTTGTGGATAAGAATTGTGCTCACGCTGCGATTCGTCTTATCTAGACGCTGTAATACAAAGTGGAATATTATGCAAGATATTCAGATAATTTTATTACACCTCAAGAGATAACACAAGTTACATGAGTGCAGGATTTGTACCATTCACAGCCCCCAGTAAAAACACATGTAGGTTAAACGGGACCCTGGGGGCTGCAGAGTGGCGATAGTAGAAGAGAAGCAAGTAAAGTTATTTGGGTTAATGTGTAATTTTGGCGGAGCCAGTCTTGATAATAGATTGGTAGGAGGGTAATGTACAGCCCAGGTGTTGCTGCTCAGTCAGTTCATCAGCCTCACAGCTCGCTGGCTCTCATCTGCACAAGATGAGAGCCTTCATGAGGATCAGCAGCGCTGGACGGCTGCAGGTCTGATCTTTAGATTTTATGCTTGTTTTCAGAAAATCTTATGCTTGGGTAAAGCAATGACTTTGTTACTCCTCAGGTGACGGCATGCCAGAGCCGATGCGTCTCTGACCCCCGGGTTCAGTAACTGGAATCTGTCCCTGCAGGGTGAAAGCGTGCAGGGCCTGGCTGGTTACTGCACCCAGGGGCCAGGCTAATCTTCTCAGGACAGACTCCCTTCAAATTCTGACTAACTGGATTTTGCAGGATTCACCATCTACCTTAAAAGCTTTGGTCTGTCCCACTTGCTGCCGAGCTGCAGTGGTTCTGCTTATTTTCTGTCGATAAAGAAAACACTGTCAAGTAAAATATATTCAAAATGAGCAGAATACAATAAAACAAAACAACAACTAATACATAAAAACAATATACCGAGTACCGCTTCAAGCTATGGTAGAAACAAAGAAAAGAAGATTAACAAATGTTTCTCTCCCAGGACCAGATGTTAATTTTGATAAATTGAAATCTGCATTTGACCAAAAGTGGCTTTGCGTGTGTGCTACAGTTTATGCTAGACAACTTGACATCACATTCATCTGACCACTAGGTGGAAGAATGCGACCATTATTAAGGCTGCTGTCAAACACAACACCCACTAAGTGCACTTAGAAAACAGTCCGGGCACCTGGGAATTTAGCAACCAGCTTTTCTACCAGCACACAGGAACTATGCCTCCGTTGAGACACTTCATGCTGTTCTTATGACTTCTCTATCCTCAGAGCTACAGAAGAGAAGTAGGAGTATCTGTGTGGGCAGAAACCTGAGGGTGAAAGCCCACAGGCATTCCCACCACTGACCTTTAAGACAGATCACTGTAGTGAGATGATGCATTTTACAGCCCTCTGCTGCTGATTAAAAGTAAAGAAAACCGACTGCAGATAATGAATGTGCATAGTTCAAGGATAAACAAGGTTACATGGGGGAGTAGGAGAACGCTTAATGTTTTTGATCACTGCTATGTTAAAAAATGCTCAACTTGCTCTCTGACATGAAATCACAATCTGTTCTTAATGTAACCAAAACACACTGCCTGGAGTCATAATTTGTAAAAACTGAATCATGAGGATGGTCTAGAGCGCCTCACCTCTAACCTTTAAGTCACATTTCTAAGATCCCAGGAGGCTAAAGTGCTAGGAAGCATCATTTTTTTAACAACCATCCTGGCTCGTTTCGATCATTGTGATGTTTACATAAATGCACCCACCGCCTGTTTTTACATATGTTGGATGCTGTCAATCATGGTGCATTAAAGTTGTAAGGCTTTTACTCACTGTAATTTATATTTTTTGGTAATGCATTGGTGCATTTTTATCTATAAAGCTACCCCAGTCACAGGCTACACTTTCAGCTCTCCTTCGGTTTTCCATTAGTAAAGGTCAGAACTTTTTTTTTTAAAAAAAAAAAAAAGCATTTTCTCACTCTGCTGCTTTAATGTGAAACACTAAAGCAGGATCTGAAACTATCCACTTTGATTCCTTTGGAACAACTCAAATTTCTTAAGACAAAAAGAGAAATCTTCTCATGAAAGCTACTCTTGTTTTTACCTAATTTAATTTAATATTTTTATCAAAGAAGGTCTCTCTTGTAAATGAGAGCTTGGATCTCAATGAGATACCGTGCATAAATAAATAAAAACACACATTCAGAAAACAGCAGTGCACAACTCACAGAGCCCATTTATCAAGTCTACATGGTGAAATAATTTTGATTCCTTTCCCCCTTGGGGGCTGTTGATTCTGGTGTAAATGCTCTTCGCAGCTGTTCGGTTTTCACACCGCTGCAGCTGTGGGAAATGTTTATCCCTTTTCAGCTGCAGCAGATTGAAGGCAGCCTTCACCAGCCTGCTCAAGTGTGACCATGCTTTTTCCACCAGACACGGGAAGAATGCCACCTTAAACTTTTAACATCTTAAATCGCACCACACACTTATTTAATGAAAATAAGATTTTTAAAAATTATTTTGTAAGCTTCCGCTTTGTCCATTATGTATTTCTGGTACAGTACAGCCTTCATGGTTAAGATGTGCAAAAATTGTCAAACTAAATTTACTATTCACCACAGTTGCAAAAATAAAAAAAGACAGAAAAATACAACTTTTGAACTAAGTATCTTTAATTATTTGGGTAAAAATACAGCAATTTCACACACACACAAAAAAAAAAAACGTGGCTGCAGTTGCACTCCTACAACTTGTATTATATAAACATAACTTTTTCTATTTTTTTTCTGTTATCTTGGGGTATAAATACATGACAGACAACCATTTTCTACGTCACTTTTCTAAATGAGCAATCCAAGAGAACATATTCCAACAAGAAAGATGTGTAACACTCATGTCATGAATTGGTTACAACAACAAAAAAACCTGACCTGCATACATTTATTTGGACACCTGAATATAAATTACTTTTTTTTTTTGTTTTCCTAGGTATTCTGGTTTTTGGATGCGATACTTTCTTTGTTTTTTAAAATAATAATAATAATAATAATAATAATAATAATAATGGTTAATTTGTATTAACTTCTGGATAAATTGTTGCCACTTCTTTCTTAGATATTTTTTTGTTTGTTTTTATATCTTTTATTTTCTTCCAGTTTCTTTTCAAAGTCTATTTGGCAGTTAGACTTCAGTCACATGAAATAAATATAGATTTTGCTATACTTGTTTTTTTTCTCTCGAGATTTGGTTTGTCTCATATTTTCTAGTAAGAGCAACAGTTAAAATATTTAAAATAAATTTAACTGTTAATGGAAGATGACCTATTTGGTGGTAAAAAGGTTCACTAGCAGAGAAGCATAGCAATAAAAAGGGATTTATTTTCAGGCTTTGCAACCAGGTATGTCAGTGAATGTGTCAGTGAAATGATTTCCCATCCTAAATTCATGAGTAAACTGTTAAAATGCTGTAAAATGTGGTACTGAACATGGAAATGTTCCATGTATCTCTACATTGTACACACTAGCTAGCTAGCTAGCTAGCAGTCCCGTGGTACCTCTTTAAATAGCTTCCGCCTTCCTCTGAGGAATGTGTTCCAGATAATGAAAGAGGTTCGGTGGCTCAGGGTTGTTTAGTCTGTACCAGGGCCGTCCACCTCCAGTCCTCAAGGCCCTAAAACACTGAGTCAAGGCCTAGTTTTACGTACCTGCTGCAACACAGCTCCTTATCGGACTGCCTTCTCACGGAGCTGGTAACGAGCTTTCATTTGATTCAGGTGAACCAAGGTAATATAAACGATCACTGGTTTAGTTACAACTGTTAGCTACGTAATAAAATCTCTTGTTTTTTGTTTTAAAGGACATGTGTTAAAGTTAGGAAGTTTACACTAGACAGAGGCATAAATACATGACATTAGAGTTTGTGTAAACTTTCAAACTACAAAAAGTATGTCAAATGTTTCATGTAGTGTAGCATAATTCAAGTTTACATATTAGCCAGCTGACTTTATGCTAGCCACCAGATAGTGAAAGCAGCTCGTCTTCTTCCAAGTATTAAACAATAGAAAGAAAATATCTATACATTGATTTCATAGAAAAATGTATTAGATAATTTGTAGATGGGGTATTTCTGATTGAAAATTTAAAGAAATATACTTAAATATTGCCTCCAACAATAATATTAAAAACCAAATACTCCCAAACTAGACATAATTAGTAATAACTTAGAACTGCTTTGTACACTTTTCAGAATTTGAAGGATAAACTATTTTTAAAGGTGCCATGTTTAAGATGTTAACTGAAATAGTAATGGGAATGAGCGCAGGCGTTATACCGCATTGCATTGTGGGATTGCTGATGTCTTAGTTTCAGCTCTGCTAAACAGGAGTCCATAGGCAGTAGTAGTCAAAGAGCCAGACAGTGCCTGGATAAAAATAAATGGATGAAGGGGAGACTTGAAGGAAGGTGGTTGTATTTATCCTAGGGGAGACTATGGGCTGTAATCATGACAAAATTAGACTTTAAAAAGGTTTTTGGGTCCAGGATTTTCCTCCTGCAGTTTTTGGTTCTGTTGACATTCTTAAGGGATTTGTCTATTAATATATAAAAAATGAGTTAATATAACTCATGGAGGGCTGATGTACACCCGTCTTTGTCCCTTTCAAATTTAGTGGATTGTCAAAATACCTGTAGGACACAAACTGGCCAAAGTCCTGGCATCTGTAATAATTTTGTGGAAGAGTATCTATTTTGCTAGCAAGGCTGAAAAATGAACAAAAACCATTTATAAACAACAATTATCCATGATTCTCTTCATTTCTCTGGAATCTCACTGAAAATGTCGATTTGTTAATGCAATCTTATTCTCTAAACTGGTTTGTATTTTTGTTTCTGTGGTGTACAGTCATGACAGTTTGCAACAAATATGTCGAAATGTTTCCTTCAAACAACACACATAGAAATATTTCATATTTATTTGTAGATTTTATGGGACAAACTACTGTGATTTTTTTTTTTTCCAGAGGCTACACATCTATAAAAAATCTAATTTACACTTATTAGATATGTTTTAGATTAAACAGAGGGGAAATTTACACTGAATATCAGGAAAGAGAGAAATTATGCCATAAATACACTATAAAAATAAAAAAAGGAAATGTGGAGATCAGTCAGTCCTGGTGAATAGTCAGCCCCAGCACATTCAGGTCTGTGTCATTTCTAACAATAAACATCCTGGAAACGTCCAGCAGCCCGAGCCAGTCCAGAAAACTCTGTGCTTTAGTGTTGCCACCTCGCCCCCTCCACCAAACGCCACCGGCAGCTGAGTGTGACTGCAGGATGGGGGTGGAGATCGACTCTCGCAGCCCTAAATAACACCTTCACAACCTGTCTAAAAATAACAGCAAGAGCAAGACAGGAGGCAGAAACAAGACATGGGGTCTGCTCACGTACAGGCCCTGTGCAGAGCAAAGAGAAGTTTCTGTGGGTTTAGGTTTGCATTTCAGCAGCGCGGCAGGGATTTCACTAGTACATGGCATCCTCGTAAATGTCCGCCCGCAGGCAGAAGAGTATCCCTCCGCCCAGCATGAAGATGGTGGCTCCCCAGCCGAGTCCGTAGCCCCAGTTGAACTCATGGTAGGTCTGTAGAACCGTCCCGTCAATAAACTTGATTGGGTAGAGCACCAGGGCACAGGCCTGCAAAACAACTGCAACCAGAGACGATCATGAGATTACGCTCGTTAATAAACAAAGATTTTACAAGCAGCCCTTCACGTTGCATTACTCGCATAAACTGAAATGTCTGAGCTGATCGTAAAAGTGTTTTGTTAGTTTTTTTTGTACCGTAAAATAAGAAACTTATTCACCCTTAATTGTTAATAATAAGTAACACATTGTTATTTAGTAGGATAAACATCCTACAGCCAATTAGTAGGCCACAACTGCACTTTCTGTGCTTTATAAAATCAAAACTAGTGAAGCTAACTGCTTCTTGCAGCAGGATCTGCACCAGACAGTATTATATGAAACAGACAAAATTCAAAACCTAAACACAAACATTTTCTATTTTCTATAAAATGGTTTGAGAATCAAACTTTTTTTTTCTGAATTTGACAAATTTTTGTGTTGCCAAGCTAACATGTAGCAACAAAAATGTCTTCCTAACCATATATATTATTGGGGCATTGAATATTCTAACCAGAAAAACAAGACTCATTGTTATGAGACAACGCCTGTAATGTGATGGGGATTACACAGGGAAATGCAAACAATAGCACATTCACAGCAGCATAGATTAGGAGTCAAACTGTTCAAAGTGTGTTAGAGAAAACGGAAAACATGAAAAAAACCAACAACGGTTGTTCCACGCAATGTAGAGTTCCCACATATGTGGTTTAAAATAGGGGGAAATTTTCCTTAAAGAGCTCTGCTAACAGCATCAAAAATTTTAAAAATAAGCTTGTGAGCAAAATTGGTCAATTTTCTGCTTCACTGGCCATGATTGCTGGCAGACTGGTTGAAAACCTTTTTTTTCCCAGTCAGTGAACACTGACTGGTTGTGTGTGGAGGATGTTGGAGGAGGAATCAAACTCCAACTTGGGCTTTTTCAAAAAAACAGTAAGGAATGAAATCAGAGGAAGCACAGCGACGTAAAAGGATATTTAAAAGGAAACAGTGTTATGTAAGATGAGTCGAGACGTTTCTGTGATTCATTAAGCAGAAAACGAACCTTAGTCAAAGGATCTACATTCTTTAGAAACAGAAAGCTGATTTATTAATACTAATAATAATTAATTACTAATTACTGACATTTCAAAAACTGTTTTAAGCAGCCATTTCCACACTCAATCTAGAATATGTGCTCCACTTTTTCTGTTTCACTGAAGTCTTTCATTTGGCTTATTCAGATATTTGCCTAATTTGTTTGATAGTTTTCCTTTCTCTCTGCCTTTATGCCTTTTTTCCAAATTCAAAATCTAACATTGGTTATGGATTAATCCTTCTTTTTTTGAAGTTTTTTTTCCTCCCGTCTTTCAAACTAAAACTCTGTAACATGTTAGCGCCGTTAGCAGTGGGAAGCCATTTGATGTATAACAATTCTTGGTTTAAACAAGGAAATGTGATATTAATGAACCTGAACATGAAAGCGAACACTAACAGCTTCCAGGATGAAATGATGATTAAAAGTTGGCAGTTTGACTTTTAACGGGACCTGATGATAAAACCGGTCGGATGTTTTTCTGCATTTTCAAAATAAACTGAACATAACATGCTTATGCAATGAATGATTGATTAATGATTATTAACTTATTTGTTCTGATGCTTGAAATGATCATATTCTGATGTGCAAAATATTTAGTTTACCTTAAGTCTTTTTTTCTTTTACATTTTGTCTCAGAAACTTCAATGTATTTTATTGAGTTTCATGGAAAACCAACACAAAGTAACCCACGACTATTAAAAAAATGATCCTTGGTTTTCTGCATTATATATGAAAAAATTAAGAAACGCTGAATAGTGCGGCCTGAATTTGGATTCATCGCCACAATTCAATACTGTGTAGATTATTCATTTACCGCTGTCAGTCCCATGTAGTTTGTCTTCAACAACTCTCCGTATTTAAAACCACAAATTTCACACACGGTCCTTAATATTCATTCATTAATGTAATGTACCATTACCATGTACCTTGTTCTCTGATGTAAAATGAACTTAATAATAAAAAACATGAATATAAGTGCAAATTTTATCCCGTTCTTATCCGTAAAATATCAAAGACAGTCAAGATTCTCGTTATTTTCTTATGGTTTTAAAAACTGCAGCTCATGATTCATTTTGTCCACTAACCTTCTCAAACAATTATACATTTGTTAACAATTCTAGGATTACTGTACACAGCTGTAAAAAAATGCTTCTAGTGGCAGCTGGTTTTATTTCGGGTTAAAAGAAATCTGATTTTAATATATGGTAAGAATAAAAGAAAATACAATCATAAATCAATTCCCTTCTGCTTCACTAATATGCAAAGCTTCACCTTGGTTTGTTACCTAAAAACCCAATAAAACAGGGCTCTAATGTGAAAAAAGATGCCAATACTTGCAAGGCACAAAGCAAAAAAGGCCTTAAGAATTAGTTAGGTGTATTGTGAGTTATTACTACTCATACCTTACAACTTCACAGATAAAAAAGGTTTTCTAAAGACGGTGGATTCTGCGGGTTTCTCAGTGGAAAGTGAGGCCTGGTTGAAGTGGCTTCTCCCCGACAGCGACAGACGTTTAGCGCAGATGTTAGCACCCACAACATAAGGCTCCTTCAGCTCTTTCACGCAAAAGAAGTGCGAAGAGTCGCAAACATCATTCTCTTAATCTCCGCCTCGCATGTGGACGAAGGTTTTTGCGGTAACGTCTTGAATCATCCTTTCCTCCCCACCATTCACACCCAAAATAATTCGCACTACGCTCGCTCCTTCGCATGCACGCCGCGCGACTCTTGAGGACTTTAAAGGTGTTTCCACCTTTCCTTCCTACAGGACGCAGCCCTGGGTGTTTGGGTGGAGACCCGGCCCGTGTTCACTGAGTCCCGACGGAGTGAGCTGAGGTCATATTTCTGGAAAGAAAATAAATACCAGAGAGTCACAGTCCTCCTGCCAAGAGGCTTTTAACAATCCAGCCCTTCTGCTGAGGACTCCTGAGTCTGTGTGGAGACATTTTCTCTCCAGGCTCTTAAGGCAATTACACACAGGAAGGAATAACACGGCATTCCCACGCTTGGCAGTAAATGTGTAACAGGGAAAGCCACAGCCACTGACAGGACTACAGTGCTCCTTTGTAGCAGCTGTTTGCAGAGAGGGAACAATACAAAGCTTCCTTTTCAATGCCAGTCAGTGTTAGAAAGTTACATTTTGCTCAGTTTTACAGTGGCTTGAGAAAGTCTGCTTTCTTTTGACCACTTTCACATTTTGGAGGCCCGTCGCGATAAACAATAAATCAACGAATTGCAAAATATATTTGAACAAGCTCAATAATTTCCATTTGCATGATTTATCGTTTTTCCTCTTTCTACCAAAAAAAGCATGATAAAAGCATTAATTCTGGCTCTTTTTTAGAATGATTAATTTATTCCATTTGTTGTTTTGGATATTTAAAATGTCTTCCAGTTCCAGTGTTAAATATTCTTTAGAATTTAAAGTTTATTCATCTTTGAGAATGTGTTCTTGCATTATTTCGCTATTGCCTTTACGTTACTTGAAAACGGTATAAAAAAAATCAATATTATCGTTTATTGCAATAACAATTTATTGTCCAGCAAATTCTTATTGTGACATTTATTGAGTATTTTATTTATTAGTAGTGAATAATTGTAAACCAGAATGTAGATGATTTGTGGTTTTAAAAAATGTTTTGCAAGTAAAAATCGGAGAAGTTTGACATGAATCTGTAAGAAGTCTCCCTAGATCCACTAGATCCACATTTTGCTGGACTTTTGAGGGAATCACAGCTGCAAGTCTTTTTGTTTTTGGGGATGCTTCTCTTTGCACATCTGGAAACTGAGAATTTTGCTCATTATTTCTTGCAAAATAGATCATTGGATTGTAAAAAAAAATAAAATAAAAATCTGCAACTCTTGTCACAGGATTTCAATTTGATTTAAGTCTGGACTTTGACTGGGTCATTCTGAATACGGGTTACTTACCCTGTAGTTGTAGTTGTATATTTGGAAATGCTGTCATTTTGAGAGATAAGCTTTTTGCCCAGCCTCAAGTGTATTATGGCAAACAGGTTGGCACAGTTAAACTGATCCATTGAATATGAAAGATATTATAGGGTTCCTACAAATTTTCATGAATAAATTCTACACCTTTGCAAACGTATACTTCTAAATTTATCATAAATTTGATTATTTGTAAATTACTCTAAGAAATTAGCTTCATTTCAAATATAGTTTGTACTAGTTCAATAAGCAAGTTGAGTTTAGACTAAATGTAGACTATTTAAAACATGATTTGTGAACTTTGGTACCTTTTCCTAAATTCCTTACCATCCACTGCTTTTGGAGCAACAGCCTAGATAAAAAATTACATTTCTGAGCTATGACTAATTTTATTTCATCAATTAAAAGCTAGTGGCCATTAGCGCGTACTAATAGTTAAAAAGAACAAACGGAAATCCTTTCTTTGCCAGTAACAACAACCATGTTTTCCCAAACATTACCCAACTGAAGTGGTTTTGAGTCTTACTGGCAAAAGCAGTAACTCTTGAGTAAGAGATGCTTGGCAGCCTAAACACTCATTAAGATTAACTTGCATCAGTTGTGGGTCTAGCCCATCAATTAGATTTCATTTATTTAGAAACCAACCTGTCTTTTTTTTTTTGAACTATTGTTTTAAAAACCTGCTTTCTCCAAGTTTCCTGCATGTGTTGCCACGGTTACGGCCATTGTTTACTCTCCAAGATGACCGCTGGGTACTTGTTGTGATGCCATTGCAAACACCCCATTAATTGTGGTTGATCAAAAGGAAACCAAGCTCGTTCGGGCAGCAAAAGCTGTTTTTTTCCCCCTCCATATTTATGCTGATCATGTTTCTTCACAGTTGTAGTTTGTTTCAAACTGTGCCAAATGTTTCTGATGAGTGATGGTCTGAGCTCAGGATCCAGAGCGTTTCAGTGCAGACTCGTGTTGTAATATGTGAAATATGTGGCGCGAAAGCCTGGAACGGCAGAAATTTGATCTCAGCCTCTGAGCTCAGATCACTGTGAAAGTTCAGTGACCAAATGTTTTCATAGTAAAGTCAAAGAAACCCATTTGATTTTTAAAACTTTGCCTAATTATTTCAGTTTGAATTCTCTACAGGTTTTGTACAAACACCACGCTGGAGTCCATGCTGGCTGCAAAAACATTTTGAAAGACAAACAGCCAGGAGCGTCACGATGGCCTCTTCGGTCCAGCTCGCTAATTAGGCCAAGTGTTAACAGGTCAGTAAACAACCTCGGAGTAATGTCATAAGTGTAAAATTGCCAAGAATTTGGGAATTTCATCATCAGAAGAAGTGGAGAAAGCTGTGATATCTCTGTATGCATGGTGGAAAGCTGAAAAATGGTTTTATGTTTGCATCATAAACACCGTGGAACAAGGCAGGAAGCTCAAGGGGACGTTTAGAAAAAACCTTTTCACCGCCTTCACACTCGTAATTAAAAGAACAGAAACATTTTCAACAAATAAAAATCTGAGAAGGGTGGCCTCCACTTGTATTCAGCTCCCTTTAATCAGATACCCATAAATAAAATGTAGCTCCACCACGGCATACGTGTAATTTAATCTCACTATAAATCCAGCTGTTGTGTGAAGGCCTCAGAGGTTTGCTAGAGAACATTAGCGACCAAACGGCATCATAAAGACCAGGGAACAAAGCAGGAAGCTCAAGGGGACGTTTGAATCAGGGCTAGGATATAAAACATCCCAAGCTTAGAAAAGCTTTCAGAGAACCTAATTTATCTGAAAATGGAAAGAGTTTGCCACTGTTGCATATGAGCTGCTCACCTGATCTAACAGGCTTATCCCATGGTTACTTTAGAAGAAATCTGCAGCTCAGATAGAAGAATTGGTTGTCATGGCAGCCATATCTGATACACAGCTAATATGTAGAAGAAAGAGGTTCAGGAGAGCAAATATTTCACTTACGAGAAGACGTTTCTCCCATATTATAAGCTAATTTATCTGCCAATAGAACAAGTACTTTTTCATCAATATTAAAACATTATTTACTTAAAACAAGTCTCTATATCTTGCTACGTTACTCGTAAGTTAGTTTTGTCTTATTTCAGTTTTACTAAGATATTTGCACTAGAAACTAGACCAAAACTACTTGGTAGGATTTTGTGTTTTTGCAGTGTAGAAATGGGGGAATTAATAGACTTTTGACTCTGGACTTAATTTAGCACATAATAAACGTGTCATAAAGTCTCCATGCTGAGAAGCATAAAGTTTTCTTCACACTCTGAAACCGTTGAGGTTTATTTGTAGTGTGCTGGACGTCTGTTTCTTGTATAATTTGACTTTATTTTGGAAGCTGCCATTGCTTGAAGTCAGTGTGAGTAACGTGCTGTGATAGTGAGTGGTTGGGGTTTCACTACTGCTAAGCTAAATGAGGCTTGAGTTATGACTCAGTCATTACAGTCTCTATATTCTTCATGGAAGAATGTGTCTTCATTATTCTTCCTAATTACACGTTTCAGATTTAGATCCTCCCTCCTCCGCTACGGAGTTTGGTTTGGCCCAAGAGATCTTTCTACAAAGCAGGACTCCATCTTATGAGGCAATGCTGGCTGAGCGGTCTCTAATGACTCCCCCCGCCCCGTCTCAATGTGACTTTACTTTAGCTGGTAAGGTTGGAAATTCTGCGGCTGCTGTTTCTTGGCTCAAGCAGCAGCAGCAACTCTCCAGACTGAACCTCGCAAAAATATGAGCTCAACCACCAAACCTCATTCTGACGGTTTTCTTCTTTCCATTTCTGCATCGCCTCTGTTTAACGGGAGCATAGAAAAGAAAACGTGCGAGCATGGAAACTATTGTGGCGAATGCAAATCAGTTTGGCCCTTCCATCCCCAAACGCGCTCACTCAAAGGGAGTCGTAAAGGCCGACCCACCTGCAGTGAAGAGGAACACCGCCACGATGCGGTAGTGCTGCCTCTTCGTACCCCAGCAGAGGGAAATGAGGGCCACCAGGAACGCCACCAGAGTCGCGACGGCGCCGGCCCCCAGGAGCACCAGGGTGGCGATCTGCCAATCTGCAGGGCAGGAAACAGGCAGGTTAGAGAGCAGCATCCCACTCCGACAACAAAAAACACCTGATTCAGAGCGCAGCGCGGCTGAATTGAAGCGTTGTGTCGAACAGCACAAAGGAAGTGCTAATCCTACACAGAACCGAACAGAGCAGAACAGACTCAAGCCTGCAGGAGAGAATCAGGAACATGAGTAACAAGCCGCAAACGCAATGCATTACTGTGGAGAGAAGGTAATGATACAGGGTTCTCAACATTTTACTTCAATGCAATTAAAATATTAGGAAAACAGGATATTGGGTTTATTTGAAGGGGTGGGCATAAGACTGATATGAGACTGTCATGAACATGACAAAACCTGTCATGGACATGAAGGAGTCTTCATGAATGCTTATGCCTGTTGTCATGAAGTGCCATTTGGTAAATAGTGACAGACTTTTAATGCAGGTTTTAATGGAACCTGCATTAGGTTCCATTAAAACCATTAAAATTTAGGAAAATTTTACGCTTCTATTTTCACCGTAGAAGTCTGAATATGTATGTAGCAGAAATCTCTGGAGAAAAATCTCCACTGCTGTTCTTCATCCAGCCAGGTAGAGTCCAAATGTTTCCTCTAGCAGGAGGAATGTGAACAGTTTGCTGAAGCTTGTTTAGCTCTGAACCTGTGGAGGATTGTGTATGGGCGGGTGCACAAAAAGAATTGTATCTTTTGAGATGGCTCTGAAGGGGTGAACGTGGGAAAGTTTCACGTCTGTGAAAACGTAGCACAACTGTAACTACCACATGGAAATCAGCAAGTTTAGGACTTTCTACTTGAAGATTTTGGTTCTCTAGTGTCTGGAAATCCTTGGTGACTTTTAAAACAAAATTTCAACGTCTGCTCCACACCAACTGCTGTTGCTCCTTTCAGAAAAGTACAACTCAGACATTCTTTCCATCGTAACATATTTTTCCTGAGAATCCCTCCACAACCGCAGGCGGATGAAACTGCACGTTTACCCTATTTTTCTTCTCTTTTTATTTTAAGACTGGGCCATAACAATCTAACCAAGCCTTGTGCTCTGACCCAAACCATAAAAGGATAAGTTGACTTGTTTTTACATCCTCCTGTTGTCCTCCAAAGGAACATTTTATCACTGCTCTCTGAACGTAGTTTGCTGAAACTCCAGAAGATATTTTTTCAGCATCTTTACTCTATTAAGTGGTTACATATTTGCTCAGACACACAGAGAAACGATGTTCTCACATTACAAGTATGTCTCTCTAGTCCTTTCTAACATTGTTTTTAATCAACCCAGTCACCTGCATGCTATTTCCTTTAGGACAACAACGTCACTCCAAAAATAAATAAGTCAAAGAACCTTTGAGTGAGCACGAGGACATGTGGATGATCACCCTTTGTTGCCTTTTGCAGATCTCCACCTTTGACCCCACTCCACTGTTGTTTTAATGAGCTCAAAGCAGCGGGCCCGCCTCCTATTCACCCCAACACATTCCACAGGGTGAGAGGGAAATCAGCCGCCACAGGCTGCAGGTCCCCGTTTGTTTCTGGAGAGGATTGTGAGATAAACTGGTGCTGGATGTTGATTTAGCAAGTCCAGGTTTGGGCCCTCTGAAGCCAAAAAGGAGGAGGATGTGGAATGTGATAATTTAAACGGTTTTAAAGCCTTCTGGTTGTTGGAGTTTAATGTGCCAGAGATGCTTATGGTGGAGTTTGTTTGTTTTTTGTTTTTTTAAAGGAATTCAATGTAAAATCAGTTAGTGATTTTACATTGTTTGTCTAATCTGTGGCTGTCCAGTCAGAATTAAAAAAAAACAACAATCAGCTTGATTAACTTGGAAATGGTGGAAAACTTTTAGATTTAAAATAAGGATCTATATTCTCCAGGGAGTACACACCAAGACAGCAGCTAAAGCTAATCATGCTAGTTACTAACATCAGATGCTGAATACAGTTTATGTCAATTTCAAATCCTTTTGTCTTACCTTTTTAAGTTTGTTTTTTTGCCTGTCACAAAGCAAAAGTTCAATTCAACCTTTACTGTCTCTTCCTAAAACCAGATAAAGCAAATTTCACCTGGCCAGACGAGCTCTTAGAAAGCAACTTAGTAGATTTCTGAGAGAAACAGCAAAGATGCTACTTGAGTTAAGAGCTTTCTTTCAAACTTAACACTGAAATGTTTGGAAGACATATTTACTTTTCTTAAAACTACACCAATAAGCTGACAGGGATTTTGTCACAGGTGCATCTTTTTCAAAATAAAAAAAGGTGAGATTAACTGTTTAGTAAATAACATCACACCAAATGGCTGCCTAAATGAGCAGCAAAGGGTTCACACCTTTTCCCATCAAACAACATTATTCAGGTCCTGCCCTAAAGTTTTTGGAGGCTTTTGCGCCAAAAATCTGATTATATCAGAAGCTCCAAGCCAGACCAGAAAATTAAAGACAACAACCTCCGTAAAATAACCCAGCAGGCGCGAGAAACAAACAACAAACAAAAGCCTCTTCCTCCTCCTCTTCCTACCAGATGTGAGGGTGGAGAAGCAGCTCCACGCAGCCTCCTCCGCCGCTTGCCGAGCCTCGGACTGGGAGCAGGACTCCCAGAGAGACAGGGAGAAATGCTCGGCGGTGACCCAGGCTGGGCTCAGCAGAGCCACCACGTCCAGGCACAGCGCCAGGAAGACGCAGAGCAGGGCGATCAGCTTGAATGGCCGGAACACGTACACGTCGTCCACAGACATCTTCTCAGTCCCCGTCAGCAGCAGCTCTCCGGAGGTCGATGCGCTTCTTCTCCTACCATAACCCCCTCACTGCTTTGTCTGAGACCAGCTGGGAAAGTTGCCTGGGACACTTCCGGTTGCATGGGCTTTTCACAATAAACGTTCTCGTGGATCACGTGAAGAAGAGTTTTTGTTTGTTTTTATTACAGCCGCCTCCGCTGAACAGTGGTGATGTTTTATTAATTTGTGAAATGATCGAATGGTTTATGAATCATTTAGTAAGTAATTACAACTAAATGAAAAATATTTACTACTACTAGATAATAATACTACTATTACTACTACTACTAATAATAATAATACAACATATTATATTTGTAACATTTTCATCTGCTTTGTCAAATTTAGCACATAAGTAGAAATATTTGTAATTTAAAAAATGTAAGATCAAATTAAACAATTAATTAAATAACCAATAACTTATTGAACTACAGCCAGTATTCCTGCAAGAGACAAAATATCAACAATAATGATATTATTTTTATTATATTTATTTAAACCTGTCCAGTAAAAATGAAATCAGTAATCCAGAAATAATCCTGATGTTTTTCCAAAACAACTTTCCAGCATCAGTCATTCCAAATAAATTTGACTGAAATTAACGAAAAAGGTAATAAAAAATTATGCCAAATTGCATCTGTGCTAACTTAATGTAAAGAAAAAATAAAAATGCGAGTGATAAAAAGCAGAATCCTCAACACTAACCCTAAAGCATTGCGGTTGTAATATAATTTGATGGTTTTTTTTATTTATTTTTTATTTAATTTTTTTTCATTATGACAACAACGGCGCCATGACAAGCATTATGATGACGTGCTGAAGAAGGCGTGTCGGAAAGAGAAAACACTGTAGGCACAATTTCAAGGCGTCAAATTAAGAAGTAAAATGTCTTTAATTTCTTCTATTTGACATGTAAATATGTTTCAAATCTATATGTAAAAGTGAAGCACTTTTAACAAATGAAGGTAACAAATAGTTACTTGACTGTGCTGTAAAACTGGACTATATGCCTGGAAAATGCATAACACCCATTTAAGGAACTTCCAAGCAGATTTTCAGTCAATAATTTCATTTTTATACAACTCACTAAATCAGAAACACATAGTCAGAGTAACCTCTACCATTTATTGTTAAATGACAAAAACATGAGCACCTTCTGTCTTCGGACAGGTTGGAAAAAAACAAAAAACTATTGGTTTTTTCTTTAAATAAATAAATAAATAAATAAACATCCAGCATGAATCCATCATTCTTGTTCGACTCTGAACTCCCTCTCGATGCAGCTGCTCTGCACCGCTGACAGCGTCCAGCAGAGGGCAGCCTTGTAACATTTTTTTCACGCCTTTTCTTTTAGCAAATATAATTTACTAATTTACTAAAGCACCGGTTCTCATGGTCAGTGGTTGCTGAAAAATGTTAAGAAACTTCAGCAGGGCATATATACACTACTACAAAAGCAGAACATAAGTCTTTTAAATTTAATGATTAAAAAAACAGATTCATGGTGGAAATGCACCCATATTCAGGCATAGGAGAGGGAGCCTTAATTCGACATTTTATTTGAAAAACTTACAGAGAAAGAAGATCATGGTTGAGAGTCATAATTTTTATGAAATTAATGTCATGTTTTATATATATATTTGCTGCACCATAGTAGATTTGGATTGCATGAAAATGCATCAAAACTTTCTTCCTTAAAACTGTCTTGGTGTTTTTGGCAAATATGCACAGAAGCAAGTTTAAAACAATATGATGATCTCTGATAATCTAAGGAGTCTGCATGGTTCTTACCTGATGAGAAGCTCACAAATGTATTCAGGATTCCAGGTATTTCTCCTGGTAGTTCAGTAATTGTTGATAATTATGGAGTTCAACAAAAACAAAAGTCTAAAATGTCACCTAATTTACTAGTACTAGAGTTTATATTACACCTTATTTGTACCGGTTGTTGCTCTAAATCCTGTTTTGGGGATTCAAGTTCTTTTCATAACTGAAAAAGAAAAGTGGACAAAGATCAAAAACTGCAGAAGTACAAAGAGAAGCAGAGGCCAGGAGCTGTGATGCTTTCTTGGGCTTCACTTTTGTTCTTGTTGTGCCCTCATGATGTCCCCAGTGCTTCTATAAAAGCTCCTCACTCTGTTTTCTATTCTTAGTCAAGGCAAGTCAATACCTCCCAGTATATCCACTCTGCTTGTGGGCAGGCAAGCAAACGGTGGCAGGATCTCTGTTTGCTTGTCTTGCTACCTTTTGTACTCATTATTCTTGATTCAGTTGCTTACACCTCGACCATAAAGCACAGCAGAAGACATTACACTCGACATTTAGGAGTTTCGTTGACCTGAAAGATTTAAACAGCAGTTGAGCAACACATACATAAAATACCTGTAACATAAAGGTACTGTCTGCTGAGATTTTTATGAGATTTCTTTTCTGTACTAAGCCACTAAACTTTTAGGGACTAATATTTACTTTCAGTCTCACTGTCACGAACACTCGTCTTCTTTTCAGTTTTGCTTGCAGGTTTAGACAAATCTCTGCTGTTGTTTCCTGTTTTTCTGCTGCTACAGAAAGGGACCAGAAGCTCCAGACTTTGTGCCCCATACCAAACAAAGAGACTCTGAGTCCTACAGCCTTGTTGTCGAGTTTTTCTTTCTTTCTTTTTTTTAAATCCTCCCCTATCATTTGGAGCCTGGATTACAGGTTTTCAGCGTATCTGACATAATGAGAGTTTCAGACTAATACCACCCTTCTCCATCCTAATACTGCTGCCAAGCTGCCAGCAGGGCATCTGAGTAGGGGGGGATCTGGCGTTAAGTGTATCCATGAGCAGCGCGTCGCCGGTTTATTTTGAAAGCCCCTCCTCCCTGACAGAGCGGACAGAGTGCCCTGTCATCCTCCTCCAAAAGCCCCTCATTAGAAAATCTGCAGAGCAGACAAAGCTACTTGAGACAGCAAAATGGTCGCTGCCCACATGGAGATTTAAATGAGCCATAAAGAGAACACAGGTCTTGTATTATGTTTTTTTGGATTGTCTTCTGGGCCACCCTCCTACAAAACCCCTGCCAATCTGAGGCACACTGAAATCATGAAGATAAATTTGCCCAGACTCCCACATGCTGCCACGTGTATCCCTGAGATAACTGTATGAATAAACAAATGTATAAAAGACAAAGAAGAAACCAGGAAGGAAGAGGAGAACTGGAATGTGAGAGTCGACATGTTTTAAGGTGGCAGGTTTACATTGTGTCTCTGATGGGGACCAGGCTTCACTATGAACGACTCATCACCTGATGCCATCCATTGTTACTCATCATGGATTTCCTGAAGTGGCTGATTACATGACAGTAAGCCTCTCAAGCCTTTTTTTTTTCTGCCTGCGAATGAGCTTCCATGGTAACTGGTAAGGCCTTGTTTAATGATGGCAGCACATTTTAACACATCACTGTCCTGCTCATCTCTTAACATTGAATCACGAGGAGCCATGCTGCTATCTGGCTCTACAAACATATGTCCTTTTAAAAAAATACATATATAAAAATAGGTATTTCAAACTTCCTGTAACTCAGGATGATGTGCTGCCCTGATTTATTACTTGTCTTCCAATTAAACATCAATTTCATAAATCTTAGGTAAGACGTAATTGTAACCACTTACAGGAAAAAGTGCATACATTTTCCATTTACACACAGTAAATGTTCTGCCTGGTACTTCATTTATTTTTGGGCATAAATGCAAACGAAACCAAATTAATTTTGCTCGGAAAATGTTTAAATATATTTACATGTCCAAAACAATCCACTGCTTCAGGTGGAGATCATATCACACTTCTTATTGTATCACAAATCAGACATTATTATTGTTTTTAAAGCAGTTTGTTGTTTTTATATCAAATCAGTGTTGATAAACTCTGCATACATCTAAAATAGTTGTTTCTCGTATTGTACAGTCTAAACATAAGTTTGTTTTTGTTGTTTTTACTAATTGTTTTAGTTATTAAAAGTTGAAGTCTACACTCGCTTCAAAAATTTGGTTGTTGTATTTTTGTTGCTAAACAAAATGAAACTGTTTCATTTGACCTTTTATTTATTTTTTTAATTTAATCAATTACTACTAATCATCATTTATCAATAAGCTTTGAATTTCCACATTTTTATTCGCTGATCTTACAGTGGTGAGAGTTGGTTGTCCTGGATGTCCTACAAGGACAAGGATGCGTTTCAATTAATAAACCTATTTAGATAAATAAAGACATGCTTTAACAGACATGCAATATTTTATAGCCTCTCAACAGGATATGCCACCCTGGGCAGTGAGTCATATCTCCCAAGTCAAGAACCATAAGTTCATTGGAGTCCACTTTCAAAGTTTTATTTCTTTTTATTTTCAGAGCCCAATGATTTATATATCTTGTACTCTAAATGTATTATTTGTTTCCGTCACATATGGATAGTGAGTTTAAAACATTTCACAGTAACATCTCACAGCAGCTGGGTTTGAAGTGCCTTGCTCAGGGTCATGTTGACATTTTTCGCAGAGGGTCGGCGACTTTGTGTCTCCTTGTCTTCCAGGACTCAGAATTAGCAGCTTAAAGGGGATTAAATTTGGTCTTGTTAAAGTTTTAAATCCTAACTTGTGACTTTGCTCAAAACGCTGGAGTTACGTCCCAAGAGCAACGGCGTAACTTTGATCAGAGCTGCTGGGATGAAGGAGTTTCTCACAGCATCCTGTCTGAGACCAGAGAGTCATGCTAAGATTTTGACAGGCAATTTATTTGAAACGAGAGGAAATGTCGCCATGATAAGGAATAGATTTTTGTCTGCTCCCACTTCACATATGGACTTTTTTCTGTTTGTCTATCCCAATAAATGACTGAAGTTTCATAAAGTGTAAAACAAATAAAAAATCAAGTGGTAATAAAACTTTTATTTTTCTTTCTTCACTTCAAAAACCATGACTATACTTACTTAAAATGCTCCTTTACAGTGAACAAAAGTATCTGCATTGGTGGTTCGTTCTAATTTCATCTACGCCAAAACAAAAATTTAAATCTTGTTTATGTTATGTCCTCCAAATGAAACGGCAACAGATTTGTTTGTGAGAAACTCGACTGTTGCTGTTGCAGACGGGCGTCCATGTTGGCGTCGCTCTGCAGTCCCACTGTGTTTCTGGACGTCCACCTGTCTCTCAGTGTCGAGGCCACTTTGGGCCTGTCTGCCAGCTTGTGGACATCTGCTTACTTTCTCCTCCATCAGTCGCCATGGCTGCAGCTCCCCCCAGTCCTCAGAGCATCCACCACAGCCCCTCCCCGTGCCGTCCGGCCCTCCCCGCCCTTCTCTCGTGTTTCCCCAGACACCAGCTGTGAACCACTTATGCTTATCCCGCCTGCAGCCCACCTTATGCAGCTCGCCCCCAAAGAGGCGAGCGTGGACCCGGACCGCAAACGTTTTATTCAAATATGCACCCTGAGATCTGTTTCCTGTGGAAGTAACAGATAACTCAGGTTTAAATTACTGCTTCAGTTTGTCCTTCTGCTGCTACGATAGAATGACCTTTAGCTTTGACCTTTTGCTTATCGCCAACAGGATTATATTCTCTATCGAAATGCTTCTGTCGAGCAGCGTTTCAATAGCATTACATGGATGTCTGCTGCAATACCTTCGATTCCTGTGCGCTCATTAAATGATATTGGTAGGGTCAAACTCCCTGAGTTAAAATGTCGGCTACATGCTGTCTCAGCGTCAGATAACTGGGTTCACGGTTGACCTGGATTGCTAATTTTAACGGATTCAATGTTATTATTGTTCTTTGTTTCTATTCTTCTTCAGTAGACAGAAGGAATTGATGCGATTTGTTTAAAATCCTTCTCTTTCCCTGTTGAAGCATTTGTTTGAGCGTCTGTTTTACGTATTTATTGATTTATTGATTGGTTTTGAGTGGCTTTCCTTTGTTTACAGCCTCACCTTCATTTGTTGTAGGTTTAGGTGTTAAAAACTGTTTTGTTTCAGTTGCAAATGAAATGAAGCTGAAGCAGCGGTGACTTCTGTACCTTTTTAGATTTTCTTAATTACATAACAAGCTTGTAATTTAGCGTTTCCTTCTTTTTTCTTTTCTTGTTTTTTTAAGTCCCGCTTAGTTGCAGCTCAAACCAAGTTTGGTTCTACTGGAGGCTTCTTCCTGTTAAAGGCGATTAATCTCCACATGCCTGCTCAAATTGAGGGATTTATGCAATCGAATGTGTTTTCTTTGATAACTTCTTAATTAAAGTACAAATATTGTCCATTATCTGCATCAACTTTGTAGCATTGTCATTTTACCTTGGGAAAAGCGTGAAGGCTTACATGGAAAAAATGAGTGGGCTAAGTATTAATCCTTGGGGCATGCCATAAAAGATGAGAGAATCAGTTGACACATGATATGTTCAGCCAGATGAACCTGTGGAAAACTGTTTTTGGGGAGTTGGTCTGAGTCAGCAGCTCAGTGTTACTCAGCGGTGATGATTCTGCTGTGAAGCCAGGAGGATTTACTCACCAGGTTTTTCATTTACATAAAAAAATGATGATGTGTTTCCTCATAACAAAGTCTGACGAGCAACAAGGAAACATGGAATCAGATTCTGGAAATTCCTGGAGCTTTTTTCCCTTCCAGGAGTCTCCAGGAAACGCAGCGCCCAGCTGAGAGCCAAAACAACAAGATTTGCTTTCTTCCCGCTTGATGCCTCCAACCCCACAAGCTTCACCCTGCTTCAGCTCGCAGAGGGAGGTGTGTAGCAGCCCGTGATCAGAGTGAATTAGAGCTATGTGTGACATGCAAAGGAGAGGCTGCAGAATGTGACAACAGCTGAGTTATAAAGTGAAGCTTTCCTGCCTGAGGGGAGAGCAGACGATGACAAAGAGGCCCCAGCCTGCTGCTGTGAACAGTCAGCTTCTTTTGTAGCCTCTTTAAAACTCAGACCTGCATGTGGGCTGTAAGTTAAAGCTACGGGACTCAGGCATGTTAAAGGAGAAAGGTTAATTAATGACGAATGATGATTACCGTCCTACAAATCAGATTAGCTCTCGACAAAACGACAAAAATCCTCACATCTGCAGTGGAGGACATCTCAGAGGTAATGTTGTAAAGCATAAAATTAGCAACTGCCGTCAATTTTCATGAAAAAATTTGGATTTCGATATGAAATGACTTCAGAAAAAGCAAAATTTCACCAATTTTAGCAAATAAACATAGCTTGTTATTGAAAATTGTGAAATTTTTAAAAGGTTTCTCAAAACTCAGTAAACACCACATACCTAATGTACGTTAATCTGAGTTTAAAAACAAAAACGTGGTTTATTTTTCATTCACTCAAATATCTTCCTCAGAATAAGAGAACCTTTTTTTTCCTTTCATGATCTTCAGGTTTTCACATTGTGCTGTTTCAGCCCCACAAATCATTTTTAGGCAATAACTTTCCTGACACAAGAGTTCATTTGTTTTGCTTTGTTTGGCTCACTGTTGCACTTCTTGCCACATTTCAGCCCATATTAGGTAAGCACTGTAAAGCGAACATCTCACCTTTCTTCCCCCGTGTAACTGACTGTGGAGCACAAACAGATCTGAGGTGATACCGCTCTCACATTGCCAGCACACACATTTATTTCTCTCTTTCTTTCTTTCTTTCTTTCTTTCTTTCTTTCTTTCTTTCTTTCTTTCTTTCTTTCTTTCTTTCTTTCTTTCTTTCTTTCTTTCTTT
>NW_006800084.1:1556941-1599760 GCF_000485575.1 Poecilia formosa
TCTTTCTTTCTTTCTTTCTTTCTTTCTTTCTTTCTTTCTTTCTTTCTTTCTTTATTTATTTCCTTCTTTCTTTCTTGCTCTGTTTTTACAAGCCTAAGAGGGATTCCAGCAGAATATCTCTTGCAGTCCTCCTGAGCTGTGAAACACACAAAATAAATCAAAAATGCATAAACATATCAAAGAAACCTAAATTCAGAATTTACAGGAGAAACAGAAAACACTTAAATTTTAGAAAACAAGACAATAAATGAGGTTCTGTCAATTTGTTTTGCTTTTGCTTACGTCTTTTCATAAACTATAGTCGGGTATGTTTTTATTTAACGTGTTTCTAAATAAAGTTCTGTTTTCCACTGACTTGGTTTTAGTTTTTATATATTAATTTTAAATGTATTTTCACGTCTACAATGTTTACAGTTTTGTTTGACCTGATATCTTATTTCTGGCCAATGTCAGAGTCTTTTAATCCTCATGGTGTTGTGGCTTTGTTTCAAACCTCATATCCACCATGAATTAAATGTAACCCTCGGTAAAATGTGAACAAACCTTAAAATATCATGATCGCACATTGAACATAAAGTACATTTATTCACAGGTGATAAATCTCTTTTTCCTGTCGACCTTTGCTGCGTTGGCTTTTTGCACAGCACTCTGTCTTGTTTTATCACATTTCACAGGTTTGGAGCTCACAGACAGATGGGATTTTTTTACACATTTTGTTCTGGACTCTTGCTTATTCTCTCTTCCCATCGGCTCACTCCACCGGTTTTTAAGTAAGATTTAGATCTGGTGACTGAAATGGCTGATTATGAATCCAGCCTTCCTACACAATTCTTGATTCTCATCTCCCCTCCTGTGCTTCGTCTGGACTTTATCCCATTGATCTCGATCAGGATGGATTTTCATCTCGACCAACCAGCGATCAGAGTTTCTGCGCCGTTTTTGAGTAGACGAAGTGGACGAAGTTGTTCAGTCCGTGTTTTCCACTCTTCCAGATATTGAGCGATTAAAGTCAGAGCAGTATTCTCTATGTAGATATGGTTTAGCTGAGAAGAGTTTGTCTGACTTATAAACTTTAACACAGCTATACCTTAGCTGAATAACATGTTCTTTTGCCTTTCCAGGAAATTATTTCTTAATAACCTGAAATTAAAGGTTGACTTTTAATTTCGGTGTCTGGTTATGTTATGGCTTCTTATACATCTTTTTCTGAGATGCCTATAATTGCCGAGAGTTATGTATAATTCTCTTCATGTGGTTACCTTTGTGGAGATATTTTATAGCCTCATCTATACATGATATCACTTTGATGCGTCTTTTGTATTAACTCTTTCATATAGCCAAGCATAAACACTCAATCAGCCCTTCCATTGGGGAACTGGTTGTCTTTTCCCATCATTAATATTTCATTATACTAGTTGTTTCTGCAAGCAAACATAAACTCACCAAAGGCAAAACACAATAAGGTCCAGCTGAAGCCATGGGAAACATTTTCAGACTACAGAGCCCATGTTTTTGTGAAAAGCAACAATAAGAAAGCGGGCAGACTGTGTACCAGGAACAACTTTGAGGTCCTTCACAAGCTTTTGCCGGTAGAGGACACAAGTCATACGGACCAGTGAGAATGAAACGGCTCTTTAGTGCAACAAGAAAAGGGATGGGCACAAGAGATGAGGTAATCCGGCTTTCATGTGCTCCCAACAAAGAGCTCCGACAACGCTGTATCTATGTGTGGTTTTTATTTAAAGGGACGCACTACAGCTTCTCATCAGTCTGGTGAGTTAGCATGAAATCAGAATCTGAAATCCAAGAGGAAACGATGCTTTAAGTAGCCGGTCTCTGCGGCGGACGGCTACGTAAAGGCTATTTATGTGTGTGTGGGTGTTGATAGGTGCATGAAAATAGGTCTGTCACAATAACAAATTCTGCTGGATGATAAATTGTCCCAGAAGATATTGCAATTAACAGGAATTTTTTTAAAGACAGTTTCCAAGTAATGTAATGGTATGATATAATAGAATTTAAATGTCCACATTTTAAATATCCACAATAAATAAACAAATCCACCAATAAAATGAATTATGAAGTCTTTGTAAACAAAATTGTCCTTCAAAATAAGAGCTGAGACCAAAACACATTTGTTGAGACTTTTGTCATCCAGAGTTTGAGAGAGAAAAGAGAAAAACGGCAAAATACACAAATGAAAATTAAGCTTGTTTTAATTTATCATGTAATTAACCGATTAATTGATTTATTGCTTATTGTGATAGGCCTACATATAAGACACTAAATTTGACTTTAGCGTGTCACTTGATCCATGTGATTATTAAAGTGGACATCATGCATCACTGATTACATTTTAACTTTTTTTTTTTTTTTTACCAATAGTAACAAAATTACATTTTTCAAAAGTTACTTTTTCAGGTGTAGCCAATTTATTTATGCTTAGGATACAACTTTCAGTTTTCGAGTAGTTCAGTCTTTTATTCCTTAAGGCTGGTTGATGGACCGTTTACATAACAGAAGATGTTCTAAGAGATTCTGTGTAGAAATATCTTTTTCTCGCTGTCTGACGTCAAATAAGACAGAATCTGTCCTTATTAGGTCAGATGCGATTACCCAAATTATTTCTGTTTGTTCAGTGATGGAATACGAGACAAACGTTTCAATGTAAAGTATGCGTTTTCACTCCAGAACAAAAGCAAGAGCTTTTAGAGATCCGGCTGATCGAGGCTGGTGAAAATGTGCCACAACCCAAAGTGAAACCAGTTCTGTACCAAGACAAACAGCGAACAAGCTTTACTCCAAAACCAAAAGTAAAAACCACACCAAAGATTGAATATGCACTCGGAAACGCCTTCGTTTTTGGTGACCATGTCCTGGGAATTGAAGAAACTAAATACAAGTTTTTGACCCTAATGATCATTTTTATATTTGGAGAAAAAAGGGAACGCCTGCAAATCTTCCTAATTAGGAAATATGGAAGTGGCAGCATCATGAGGTGGTGAGAAGGAACCTGTTTAAGTGTATGAGCCTTATCTGTCATTTTTCTAGTTGTACTGACAGATCTTTATTTATCTATTGATAAAAACAACATTTTTGTTGTTTCTGTAGAAATGCTGTTAAAGATCAGAGATACTTTTTTATTGCACTGAATATTAGAAAATGGTAAAACATGTGAACCACAATTATCATTTTATAACTTTGTACTCGTAAGACCAAAATTATTCATACTCCTGGCAGGTATGCATTTGAAGTAACCAGACACACAATTTTCTGAGTCGGAGAAGGACATGAATAATTCATGATCTGGCACTTTAGAATAAAATTTAGATTTAAAAAAAGTGCTAAAACCTGCTCCTACGTACACTGCTTTATTTTATTTTGAAAACTAATATCTCATTTACTATCAGAAACAAACATTGGTCTAAATAACAATAAAAAAGCATAATGTGAAATCTAAATCTGCCAGTTGTGGGAATAATTTGGGGCTACAAATATTTTCTATGTGAGTGGGAAACTATTTGAAAATAATTTTTAAAAACTAGTCATTATTTTTCATGCAAATATAAATGAAAAAAACCCAAGAAATAATAATAATAATAATAATAATAATAATAATAATAATAATAATAAAGTCCTGGGTGAGGTTACTCAGGCATAACACTGCATAAAAGCCACTTTCATCTCCCAACCAGAACTGAACAAAACCTCTAATCCATGCAGGACTTTCCTGGTCAGACCGGCTACACCTCGAGTGACCCCTGACCTGAGCTCCACCCACTCCAGCCCACGCTCACTCGCACCTTTATTTCCACGGTGGGCGGCACCGCAGCTCTTTAGGACCCAGTGGCTGCTCCGGAGAGGCAGGCAGCGGGGCTCGGCTCAGACTGAAGCAGACAAAGGCAAAGCGGAGAGACGGCGTGCCGCTATCCTGCTGCATCGACTCGCAACACCCTCACATCCAGCTCCCCTCCCTCTCACACACACACTCACACACACACACACACACCCTTCTTTCCTTCCTTCCTTCACTCCAGCTGCGACGCAGGTGAGTCCGCCACCGGCTACTGGGGATTATGATGCTCTGAATTATTGAATGAGAAAACGTTAAATGGGGATGTTTTTTTTGTTGTTTTTTTTTATACTTTGACTGGGACAAGTTGAGGTGTCATTGCAGCGGAGTGCGTTTGGAGTAGGTGACTTTCTGCTTCGCCTCGGAGCAGGTGGATTTGAGTAGGTGTGCGCACACCCAGCCCCCTCTTCATCCAGCCGGCGAGAAACTCACATTTTTCAAAGCTGCGGTTGTCTGCCATGTGGCCGGGCTCATTCATCATACATGAGACCAGAAACTTTTCTCTTTATTCCCGCTTTGCGCTTAAAAATAATCTCAGTGGTGGATTAGTTTTGGAAATTAGTTTCTTTGGAGAAAAGCCAGTGGATTGTCTGGGTAAACGTGTGTGTGTGTGTGTGTGTGTGTGTGTGTGTGTGTGTGTGTGTGTGTGGTCATTGGGTGTTGTGTGGGTGGTTCAGCCAGGAACACAGAACCAGCCAAAAATATCAANGGGGACAGAGATTTATTTCACTTTATTAAACTGTGTAATTGAATTATTTGTCTTTTAATGGTGATCATGTAGTTTAAGATGAAGAAAATCAGATTTTTCTTTCCTCTGAGAGGAGGATGCACTGGGTGAACCTGAGCCGGCTGCTGCAGCAGCAGCAGCAGTGATGGTGATGTCACTCTGAAGCCAGGCTCCCTCCTTCAGACAATGGCCTGTCCTGGTTGAGTCTCCTCTGGGGAAGGGTCACTGTTGGCCCTGCCTATTAGTGCAGCAGATGGCCCCGAAACCTGGCCTTTGTCAGCTGAGGAGCATCCCCTTCCCCAGAGGTCCCACCCCTGTCACAGCGGTCCTGTCATAAAAGACGCTAGTCAGCAAGTCAGCCATGTGGTTAGCATGACTGGAGCGACCCTGCCACATGGTGACTGCATTTGTTCTTCTGAAAGTCCGAGGAGTGCTGAGGTGTTAAACGGAGACGGATTACAGTCAGAGCCGGCAAAAGATTATTTAGGACCCTGAGCAGAATTTGACATGGAGCCCCCTGTTGCACCGCATGTGGTTTTTGTGAATTGCTTTTCTAACATCTAACATTTGGTTTGGTATTGTTCAGAATTTAAACCAAAAAATTATTTGCCAATTTACTCATGTTTTTGAAAATGTTCTTATTCATTTAGTGGCTAACTTTTTTTTAGTCTTTTATCTTCAGTCATGTCAATCATCTCTTTTTTTAGTACAGTGCACTTTATAAATTTTACTTTTCAAGTTTATCTTTACAAAGAGTAAAATCAATGACAACAGCTACAATATTTTAAAGTAGATTGAAAGATATTTTTTTTTTTTGAAAATTCAGGGCTTTTTTTTTTTAAAATCTTCCATCAGTTTTAAAATTCTTTGTAAGATCTTTCTGAGGTAGAGATGATCAAATGTAATCCAGATTCCTTTAATAAAAATGGTAAACTGGCCCTTTAATTTAGAACAGAATTAAATGCTGTGATCATAAAACTATATTTTCTCACAGGGCACCAATTCCCCATCAATCGCACAGAAGAATGAAATTGACAAATGACTTTTCTTTGTAACAAACTCAAAAATGTTTCAAAATTATAAGCATGAAAAAAGCCAATTTAAGAGGATTATAGGTTTTGAAACATAAGGTTTCGTCTCGACAAATATCACTACAAAATTGAAGTTTTACAGTTTTCAGTGGATGAACTCACAGGCTCACAGGGCCCCCTGCTGGCCTGGAGGCCCCAAGTTGCAGCATTTCTTCAATCTTTTGTCAGCTTTGGTTATGTTTAATACATCTTTGATTTAGTATTTGTCAACAACAAATTAAGAAGATTTAGAAAAGAACAAATGAGTAAATTTTTTTTTCCAAAAAATAAAAAAAAAGTGTGATAATTTTTAGAATAGTGAAGACACATTTGTGTTTTAATAATTTTGTGTGAAAAACTGCAGAAGGAACATGGACTAAAGCTTTACAATGTTTCATGTTTAGTTTTGACTTGCTCATCTGGTAAAACTCAACTCTGAAACAAACGGGAACCTAAAAAGAAAAAAAAAACACATTTTAAATCTTTGGTCTTTCTTCAAAATACAGATCTATTCACATGCAAAACTGAGCGTTTGGTGTTTTGGTTCACCGAAGACAACATGCTAAAGTTAACGAAAGCCAGTTTTTTGACTTCATATTGCTTCCTGTCAGGTTCTGTTGGGTCATAATGACCTGTAAGAGATGCATGAGAGATTGCATTTCTAAAGTTAATCCCGGCTTAAAGGTTTTAAAAAGAAAAATAAACAGAAGCAGATGAAATCGGTGAGGCGCATCGTTCATCTTTGCGCAGCCAACTTCCTCCTTCATGTGGTGGTAAGAGGGGGGCTGTGGGTGTTCATGGGTGTGCACCATTGTTTGATCATGTAAACGTGAATTCAAAGAAGAAGTTACTTTTTTTGTTAGGAAATCTCTCACATTTAGAGATTTTGTTTTAGAAAGGCTTTCCCTGGCTGCTGCACAGGGGGATTATTGTTTTACTGCTTTAACAGGTGTTACAGGTTCTTAAGAGAGTTAGTTCTGGCTTTTTATGACTCGGATCATGTAGCATAGTGTTGCAAAGAAAAATCTTTTAATGCCACAGTTTGTGCTCTTAAATATTTGATACAGCTTGGAGATTCCAGGTGTGTGTGTGTGTGTGTGTGCGTGGGTGTGAGCGCGCGGACACGTGTGTATGGTGAGCCGTAACTGATATGCAATATCCATCTGGGTATCTTAAAAGGAGGCACACTGAATTGGTGATCATATCTTGTTAAAATCACATTTTAGCAGTTTAGAAACCCTCAAAAGAAGTAATTTCTGGATTTTGTTCTCTGAACATCCCTTTTTTGTGCGTGTTTATTATAAGTCTGATGGCGATGGGGTTTTAATTCCCGTTGAAATTTTTAGCAGATTTGAGCAGTGAGAGACGGGTTGGGATGTCCTGGTCCTTGTTGATCGGTTTCAGGTGTTTCCCTGCTTGTCCACGCTTGATTTAAAGGGTTCTGCAGAAATGTGTGCACACAGTGGAGCCAGTCTAAGCATCAGACAGGACGGGCTCTCATCACGTCAATCGATGCTTGTTCTACCAGCCAGAAGGAAGCATGACCGCTCTGATCATTGACTGATGTGTACAGGGTTTGTTTACCAGCAGGATCTAAAAAATTATAGTTTCAAATCAAAATTATGGTCTAAATAATGAAAATCTGTGACTCTGCAGAGTATGCTTATTAGGTGGGAGATTGCATCTTGCTGTTTATATTTTGATGTTTCTTGTTAGTTTTTGGTGTGGTGAGCTTGAATTGCTGTCATTGAAGGAGAGACAATAATTCAGTTATTTACTGCATCTAAAACATGTAAAACACAGAACCTTAAGATATGTAACACCATCATGTGGGGGTGAAAAATGAACCAGCCTGCTGTAACTTGGCCATCCTCACAGAATCTATCTAGTACTGAATATTTTCTGGTCTTTTTGGAAAAAGCTGACACGGCAAACCGTAAAAGTAAAATACGATTTTAAGCCACATGTGTAAAATTTGCTTTATGCTCATTTTACTTGGTTCAACTATAAAATCTTTCATTTTAATGTTTGTATGCCCTGTTAGAAAAGTTATATAAAACACAGGTGTAGTTGGCAAAAGCTCCACAGACAGGAGTTGAATAAAACGGATGACAACCTGTTATAATCTGTAAATGTTTTCACTGATTATAGTTTTCTTTTTTAATCATCCTTATCATAGGATCTTTGCTTGAGTGAGACATTTATTTGGATAAAAATGTTTGTCATTTAAGAGGCTTAATTATGTTTCATATTTATTGTTCTGGCATCAAACACTTGTATAAATCAGTGGTGTAATTCAGCCTGTGTTAAATTTCAATAAATGTACTTGCAGTGTGATGTATCACATTTTACCGTCTTCTGTAAAAGTGTCAGCTCATTTGAAAATTAATGACAGCAATGAATCTGCAGGGGAGCTGAAGTTCATAAAAGGTTCCTTAACATTAAGTGTCAGGAAGAAAAAAAAAAACTTCTGGTTGTTTTTAACATTTTATGATTTAATAAATGTTTTCAGTTGATGAAAAGAACATGATGGCCAGTTTCAGCACCAAGACTTTTTCACCACAAAGTTAAGTTTGCAGATTAGACTTTGCTGAAACATGTGAGGCCTGAAGGTGATCAAAAAGCTCACAAAGCTGAAAATGCACCAGTCAGGATTTCGGAGCCCAATTCAGGACCACAGTGTTTGTATTTTTACATTTATTTATTCATTTTCTTCAGTTTAAGAGGTACAAGAAGATGTGAGTGAGACACAAATGTTTTTTTTTCTATCCTTGCTGTTATTTATGGTCATCAATGATGTTGTGTTAGGGGTCCATTTTTTTTCAAAATGATGGCAAAATGTTTAGAATTGACATTTAAAATTGTGTTTTTAGCATTTTATTTTAGGTCTCGGTGTGTTTTCCCTACTATGAAACGCTTCTAAATCCAGGATGTTTCATAGAAGAATTTGGGAGATCAAAAGGTTAAAATAAATCAACTTTGCTGTTCTCTGTTCAGCCTTCCTGTTATCAGCTGGAATCTCGCTCTCTTAATGGTCTGCAGGCATGAATTGATGTAATGGAAAATGGTTTCCTTTAAATGATTTGTCTTTTCGTTTCATTTTAAACACTGAAAAGCCTTCATACCTCAGTATGAATGTTGACAGCATTGTTCCAGTTTGTAATCTGAATTATTTCCTCAGATTAATCTTTTTGTTTTGTTAGTTTGGTGTTAAAAGAACTAAAAGACATACTCTTCCACTGTGCCGCTGTTTTTCTTAAGATGGCATTTTTGTCCTTCTTGAAGATTGTCATGGAAGAATCTTTTTACTAGGAGTAATTTCAGAAATCCATGTCCATCCTTGTAACTTTTTATTGACTTCTTGCTGCCATCAAATGTAAGATGAAGCCACTAGAGTCATTTAAAGTTAATCATGCGAACAGGAAACGGTTCGACCACATGATCTCTTGAAGTGGTTCGGTTCAGTTACTAGCAGGACTTTCATTCTTGTACATGAAACCAATTTGCTCCTGCTTCAAGACTAATGATCTATACCAACCCTTTACAAATGCCCATAGTGATTAAGATACCAACAATATTCTATGAATGGATCTTATTGTGATAATTTGTTGTCTTCGGGTCTCCAGGACTGATTCCCCTCCGCCCCCCAACATCACATCATCCACGACCACCGCCGCCATCATGGAGCTGGACTTCGGGCATTTTGACGAGAGAGACAAGACGTCCCGCAACCCGCGGAGTGGGAGGATGAACGGACTGCCCAGCCCCACGCACAGCGCCCACTGCAGCTTCTACCGCACACGCACCCTGCAGGCTCTCACCAACGAGAAGAAGGCCAAGAAAGTGCGCTTCTACCGCAACGGGGACAGATACTTCAAGGGCATTGTGTACGCCGTGGCCAACGACCGGTTTCGCACCTTCGATTCTCTTCTGGCCGACCTTACGCGCTCCCTCTCTGACCACATCAATTTGCCGCAGGGGGTTCGTTTCATCTTCACCATTGATGGATCGCGCAAGATCGCGTCTCTGGACGAGCTGGAGGAAGGTATGTTTATTCTTAGCTTAACGCAATGAGAAATTTATATCACTTTGTCTGTTTTGGTTGTAATTTGGTACCCAGCAGTTCTATTTTCAGAGGGATTTTTTTGATTTTTAGCTGATTTAATTGTGTAATTCACCGTAGTGTATGGGCATAACCATAGAAGAGGAATATGAGACAGGAAAGCTGGTGAGAGTTTACTGGAGCAAGGATGGAGCGACATACAGGGCAGAACTGAAAGAAAACCTGCTAAGAGCATGAAAGGCGTGAGAGAGGGCCGACAAAGGCTTTGTGCGTTAAAATGGACTAGTCAAAGCAAAGTCCAGAAGAATATCAAAATGGTGTGACCTGCTGTTCAGATATTATCTGAGTCTGAGCTATTTTGGAAAGAAAAGGGGCAAAAAAAATCCCCCAGATGTTTACTTTTTAAAAACTTAGAACAAAATAACGCATCCATTTCTGCTTCATAAATATCCACTACAAGTTTGGTTTTTATACGACTTTCTAATGCATTGAAACGACTTTAAATGCATTTCAAGCTCAATGCTTCTGCAAGGTGAGAAACCAAGAAATGTGTAGTGACGAATGTTAGTCGTGTTTTCCATCCGTTCTAAACTTTAAATTTACAGGCTTGCATTCTTGTGGCCTGTGACATCAGTTTGAATGTTGGTGACTCGCAGATTCTTTAACAATGAAACTGCTGACTGGAGCCTGACTGCTTTGCACATGAGCATAAACAAATACAACTTCAACGGCATCGGCTGCCGGACGCAGATTTGTCTCTGCTTCTTTTAACGTTTCTCTGTCTGGTCATGCAGAGCCTTGTGGCATATGATGATGATCAACACACCATTACCACTTTATCATCCGTTTAATTGAATTATGTTTTTTTTCCAAGAAGAAACTGATTTTATTTCTAATATGTTTTATACTTTACATCATGTGACTTTTCTAAAAGTAGGAGCTGAATTTGGTTTAGTATATTCAAAATGAGGCGGTCGTGTTGAGCGGCTTACAGTTTGCTGCATGTGTGGCTCGTCTGCAGCGCGTCGGCTGGAGGGGCCATTTCATTGTGCTTCCTCTTTGTAGGATATAATTAATTACTCGGCCTCCTCTGCACAGAGTAATCTAGTTTTCTGCTCTTTGTCTTAGCTTGAGTTTCCCCACGTATAATGTAATTGATTCCTAATTGATTCCTTCCTAATTGGTTTCCCTTTTTTCCTGCATCATTGTCCTACTGAAATATTTTTTTGCGTAAAGATACCAGATGGGACTGTAAGAAAAAAAAAGTTCCATCTGACCATTAAATGCTGCTTGCTTGAAATTTGTGTAATTAAACAAAGTGACTTATGTGCACTTCTGGATTTTTGTGTGGCGATGTTGTGATAAGAAATTTGTGGGCGTCTGTTTTTTACTTTGACCAGTTAGTCTTGGTTTTTATTCTTTAGAGCTGTAATAAAACATAAGAACAGCATTCAAATGATATTTTTGTAATTTACATTAGCAGCTCAGTTATTGCCACACAGTGTGAGAGATTATTTAGACAGGCAACATTATCATGGAGGGGACATTTTAGACTTGCTTTACCAGCTTTTACTGGCATTGTGTGCACTGGTAGCGTTTCTAAAACTGCATCCTGAGATCACTGATCCTTGGTTTAACTAAGATTTCAAATGGGCTGCTAATAAATCCAAATCCAAGATATTGCAAGACAAATTGAGAGCTCATAAAGGTAAAATAGAGAAACTTTGCTGTAATGCCTTTAGCCTTTCTGTTTTCCGCTGAAAGTCTTGATCTCTAGTGAACCACAGACATGATTTGACATAAAAAATAGTTTCCTTTCTGAATGCTTTTTAATATGTTCCCACTGATTCTGAAATGGCAAAGTCTTCATTCAGTAATGGCATTTTTAGTGAGTCTGAATATTTTTGTTTTGCTCTTTCACTGTCGGGTTGAGCGGTGAATCTGCTGAGTGTTTGCATGAGACGATCTTTATCGCTTTGCTTGTTCTCTACGATGTATTTTTGCAACACTGACTTGCTTTTATTTCTAGTGACAGATGAATGATTGGAAACATGTCTGTAACAGTGAGCAGCTGTTAGTTTAGGTTATTTGATATAATCAAGACTCCAAAAAGCTCCCATTCGTCTCACATTTCAGTGTCACTGCACTGAACTGGATCAAACTCAACAAAGAGATCATTCCAGTTTTGAAAGTGTGAATGCAGAAAGCAGGCTTTTATTTACATCCTGACCAGTTACTTGCTGTCTAGTCTGACTTGAGGTTTATATTTGGCTCCAAAAGTATTTCACATGCACAGCGAGGGCAGATGGGGCCAAAAATAAGATTCTGCCAACTAAAACAAGCTTTTAGTAGCTGCTGCTGTGAATTGCAGGCGCAATTGAAATCTCAAACAAATCCTTTCTTCTGAACTTGTTCAAAACATGAAAGCTTGAAACCCAAGAAGTTATTTCAGTAATGTGCTTCAACATGATGAATATCGACTTCCGCAGTTTCTGTAAATGAAGTCCGAGCAGGAAGCAGGAAATTTTTTGTCGTGTTGCTGCACATCTGAATTTAGGTGAGCCAAATATGCATATGGAAAATTGATTATATTTCAAGCTGCTGAGGTCTCAAGTACTGAACATTTGTTTAGATTTAGGTGGAGTCCCTTCCTATGAGGAAAGATTAAATAAAAGTGATGCGGAGTTTTCAAAGCGTGACAAAAATGGAAACGAGTAGTAAAGCTGTGGGAGAGTTTCACATTGGCTCACCTACACGGCGTAGGGAAATGAATCCTTCATCTGATTAAAAAAATGCCATCATGTCGATTTATCTGAATAACCAAATTGTATTAAATATAAACCTTTGCTCTTAAAAAAAATTAAAGGAAAGCAGGAATTAAATTGTTTTGGGAATAAAACTTCCTGCTTTAAAAAAATAATTCATGAACAAACACAGTTTCTGTGGTATTCATTTGTAAATCCCTTAAAATAAATCCACACTGGGCAACAACAACCTAGAATATTAGAAATATATTTAACCTTTTAACTCAACTACATCTATATAATGGTGGAATAAAAATCTAAAAGATTTGTTTTAATGAAGTAGTCGGGCAATTTTCAATGCTTCTCCAGCAAGTCACATCGATGCACTACAGACGATTAGTATAGAAAAGTTCCTAGAAAATGAAAGTATAAATTTAAAAAAGTGACTAAAGTAAAGAGTAAAGATCTTGTTTTTAAATAGTTTGCTTGGAGTTTACAGATTAAGATTTTGCTACTGGAAAAGATTTTTAAAAGGCTTTTTACTAATTTTTTTATTTGGGTGTTCATGTATAACATTCTTACTGTGTAAGAATGTTATACATTCTTACACAGTAAGAATTTTATATTGCCTTAAAAGTTGATGCACCAGTATGAGTTTTGTGATGACAAATCATAAAACTCCTATTGGTGCCTCCTTATTGCTATGAAATCAGAATAGAAATCAACATAGTTGAGGACTGAAAAAGGAAACCCTGATTTACTGCACAAAAAAAAAAGGTTTCTTTAAAATGAAATGGATGCAGATTTATTAAATTATGTAATTCCTCCTGGATGGCTCATTGGCTTCTCAGGTGTCAAATAGCTGAGCAAGCCTCAATACACTAACCCAATATTCTCCTTTCCTTTCCCTCGCCAGGCGAAAGCTACGTTTGCGCATCCGAGAACTTCTACAAGAAAGTCGATTACACAAAGAACGTCAATCCCAACTGGTCTGTGAACGTCAAGGCCTCCGCCAGCCAGAAGAACATGCAGTCCCTGGCTGCCAAGGCCGCCGGCGATCCCAGAGAGGGCAAAGACTTTGTCCGGCCGAAGCTGGTCACGGTGATGCGCAGCGGCGTGAAACCCCGCAAGGCCGTGCGCGTCCTCCTCAACAAGAAGACCGCGCACTCCTTCGAGCAGGTGCTGACCGACATCACGGAGGCCATCAAGCTTGAAAGCGGAGTGGTCAAGAGGATCTACACGCTGGATGGCAAGCAGGTGCGTCACGCCTTCAGCAGGGGCTGCTTGCTTATTCAGAGAAATGGTTTGCATCGTGCTCTTTTCCCTGCAAATCTGAGCTGATTGGGAAGCGAGATTAAAGTCGGGGGGGGGAGAAACTGCCACCTCCTAAAATTCAAATGCGAGAATCTGCAGAGGCGTTCGTCGCTGATGAGGAATGGAGCTGCTATGGTGGAGTATGTAAACAAAGGGAAATGTGTGGTCAGAGCTGGGGACAGTTTACCTTTCATTCACCTGCGTTCAGCCAGGCACAGACAGGCGTAGAGATTAAAGGGCTCCATAGGACGGGCAGACTGTTTGCTCATAACCTCGGTCAATATTGACCCGGTGACTACATGAGAATGCAGAGTGCTGATGAGAGCAACCTTTGTGAGCTTTACATCCCATTGTCTGCAGTTTTTGTTCTGACTTTTGGTTTCTAGCCGTTTCCTCTCCTGTCTTGTGGTTCAGGACATCATCAGGTCTTTTGTTCTGGTTTCATTTTAGGCCATCTGTCATTGAAGGTCCTGGGGTGTTCTGTCATCTTCCCACAGCAGCAGCGTACAAAAGACCAAGCCTTTCATTGTTGTCTCAGCATATTGTCCCCACTGTCCCTTTATACGTGTGCATGGAAATGCACATGCTGACCTACTGAAAGGAAGTAAGGAGAGACTACAAAATGGGCCAACATTTTGGAGTTAAAGGGTCTTGTATAAAAAGTCCTGTGAACTCTTTAACATTTTGTCACATCACAGCCATGAGCCGCACTGTTTTACTGGGAGTTTAAGTAATAGATCACCACAAAGTGTTTCATTCCTCTGTTTGTGTTCAAAAGCCGCTCAACTGGAAACAATATTTCACTGGTGTGTAGTTTAATAAAACCAACCTTGGAGAACAAGCGAAAAGGTTTGGGGGGAAAAGTTCTGAGAAGCTTTGAATATCCCACAGATCCGCTTAACGAACGATCACTAAAGTGACAAAGCTGGTGAGAGTTGATGGGAAAGCAACTACAGTGAAATGCAGGACAGCACTGAGGCTGCAGAAAACTTCAGGCATTCAAAGATGGAAACAGATGCTTTACATTATCAGGTTAAGCTAAAAGTTAAAATGTGTCGTTTGATTAATCAGAAGCATGAGAATAATTTACATTTTTCTAAAAAGAAAACGAAGTCTGTTCTGGTTTTGAATAAAATATGAAAAATATTGGCATGCACAGGAAGTGCACAGCTTCTGAATGTTTTTATGTTTTGATGCGATTGTGAGGCTGAGAGAGCTACACCCTTACTGAACAATAATAACACAGTTTCTTATGTAGCATTTAATCTGCTGAATGTTTATTGGCTTGAAGTTGCCAGAAACAAAATGCGGGTCAGATTTTCCCACCAGTTTTAACCAGATCTGGCTGAAGGTTGTGGAAAGTCCTTCTAGATGTTGAACTCATCAGGTACAGTGGGTGTCAGGGAAATGGTAAGGTTAGGTGATTTCATGTGTGTTGCACATTTTTAGCAACAAGGCAATTCAAAGTGCTATAGAAGGAAATGCAAACCAAATAAGAAACCAAAGGAAAGGGCAAAAATAATAATAATAAAGTATAACTCTAAGTTTAAGAATAAGTAGTCTGTGATTTATAAACCAGTAGGTGTTTCTCTGGATTCTTGTTGCTCTAAAGTAATGATCAGTTTCTCTAGATGAGCTAATAGGAGTTTTTTGGATTCTAATTTTTTTCTAATTCCTGAATATATAAACTAGATGCTCCTGTTGTAAGTATAAGTACTCCATAGTTTATAAGCCAGAAATTGTCAAAACGTTGGTCTTACTGCTTCTATGTGAACTAGGAACACTAGCAGAATGCAATAAATGTGTTTATTTCATAGTTTTACATTAAATCTTTGTTTTAGGACTAACTAGATGAATCAAATATTCTCCAATCTGCTGTGAAGTTCTACAAATGAGCTGAGACAGAGATGAGGTGGATGTGAACATCTGCTGCTCTGATGCAGCTACATGATCTTCTGCAGCTTTACTTTAGGTTGGATCACGTTTTGGTTGCTGCGCTGCTGTCCTTTTTCCTCCTTCCTTTTGAATTAAAGCCAGAAACACGTGTTCAGGAGCAGGGGAGGCGTTGTGAAATGATAGATGGGAGGGATTTGATTTTAATGCTCTCTCCCAGGGGTGCAGTCTGGCTGCATGAGGCCTTGCAGTGGCTTTCTTTGGAGATTCTAATTACTTCCTGTCATCGGATGGTAATTCCTGGTCATGCATTTTTGATAATGTGATGCCACTTTGAATTAAGCATATTGATTATGATGTCACGTTATTGGCGTCCGTCAGAGTCGCTCCCAGTCGATGTTTGGTTTGACTTCAGGATTCGTCGGGTGCAGAAATGAAGGAATGTTGTGCCGGTTTTCGCAGCGCCTTTTGTCTGCAGAGCCACACTGCAGCTGCTGTGTGGTGAAGGTGATATGGTGGAGAGCTCGAATTGATGCAGTGCTCACCCCTCCCTAACTCTGCGCCGATCCTCCTCTTTTTTTTTTTTTTTTCTCCCCTCCGTTTGGTTGCTAGGAGACCACATCCCAGGCACAAAGAGAGACCCAGCTGGTGTGGACCGGTCTGTCGGATCCCACATCCTGCAGCGGGTGGGAGAGCTTCATCGCCATCAATGCGAGTCTTTGGCGTTTTAAAAGAAAGGAGGAGGAAAAACGTGTGTAATGTTTACCTGCATACATTCCATCAGTTGAGGCTTGAATTTGTGATGCAAGCACTGAAGGGTTTTTATTTTCTTTTTTAAAGTGTCCAAGAATGCACTTCTACTTGCATTCCTGCGATGGCGACTCATCATGAATGGCGTTCCTCTTTTTCCTTGTGTTGTGTGGACTGCCAGCCCTCCTTTCTCTGCCAGAGTTGAGGACAAAATCACTGCCATTTTCCTCTCAAATGTCGGTGCTTCTTTGCTCAATCAACTCAATAGAGGGAAGGGTGGGGCCGCTAGATTCAGGGAGCAATTTGGGATCATTTTATTTTCACTGATGGGGCATAATTACTCAGGCTCTTTAAAAAAAAAAAAAGAAAAGTGTAAAAATCTGCTCCTCCTGCAGCTAAAGGCCACCTATTAAATTGGAGGGAGCCATTTTATATTTATTTCTCATCAATGAATGCATCTGGAGTGGTACGAAAATGGGAACAACGTGAAAGAAAGTGGGGAAACAAAATGCTCCAGTAGATTTAAACTCTAATCATTTCAAACCAGGTTTAGAAGTTGAGCTTTTTAGTAAGAAAAAGCAGAATTTGAGAAGTGTCATGTAAGCACAAACTCTGTCAGACAATAAAGGATTTGCAAAATTTCAGTGTTGATTAGATTGGTGCAAAAAATTTTTTTTTTTAGTAGCTGCAGATTCTTTCGGGGCTTTTAGTGTCTTAAATGCATCCATTAACAGACGAGAAAAGCCATCTTTCCCCCCTGTTATCAGGGCTCTCGCAGTCTGCCTGCCTCTCACTGTGCTGTGGAAGCGGTTGTCATGGCAATGAGCTTCCCCGTGATGGATTCAGCTTGTGACAATGGCTGTGATACGCTGAGTGGGCTCTTTACATAGTCTTACCTGCCCTGCCCCCCTTAATCTGTCAGGAGCCCGCTACCTCCACGTCTTACTCACTCGCCCACCCACGAACGAACGGAGGCGACGTGGAAAGAGACGGGTGTGGTTCCCCCCCGCTGGAGTCCTGAAGCTTTCCCCACGCAGGCCTGTCCAGCAGCTCTGATTTCCTCCATGAACATCAACAAGTGAGCATGACCTGGAGCGAAGAGGAGGAAGCTCGATTTAATAAAGCTGAGGCCACATCAGTCAGCCAAATGGCTGCTTCCCTGGGGCTGGGGCGGGGTGGCCTGTAACCAGCATCGGGCACCAGCTGTGCACCATGACTGTGCAGATAACCCGCCTCCCTGTAAGTGGCTCATCTGTGCTCCAAATGCATCTGGAACAAACCTACTGAAATGCTGTGCTGCTGCTTGGGGGTCAAGTAGAGGTCAGAGATCTGGTCCAGATTAATCTCATCAGCGGTTTCCATCAAAAGATGCCAATCAGAATGTGTTCAGTTGTCCCCTACTTTGATTTTGATAAACTGGATTGACAAAAGAGCTGGTGCTGTCTGTAAAGTCCTGAAAATGACAAAAGATGTCTGGAAGAATATTCAACTCTGCATGTTTTGTTTTGGTTTTGTTTATGCCCAGGTAATGAATTAAAAATAAGGACCATCCCCTTCACACTCCTTTTATCGCTTCTTCAAACATAAGTTGGTTATGCCAAGATGGCAAAACGGACAATTATTTATCACTTTTCTGATTCACCTTGGATTTTCATGAAATGAAAATGACAAAAGAAGCATCCGTATAAAATGCTGCCATTCGCTGTTCGATGTGGGTTTTATGGAGGCACAACTGGAAGGAAGCAACTCTTCAAAGTCCCGAGGAGGAAGTTGCTCTTGTTGGATGAGACCAAAACGGAGCATGGTATCCCGAACACGCCATCCGTATGGTGAAACATGGTGATGCGATTGCCTTTTCTTCATCCAACAAAGGTACTGGGGTTTGAAGGTACTTGGTCCAGCCTGACGGCAACCCGATGCATCCAGTCAGAGCTACAATGGAGGAACGGTGCAGACCAGGGTTTCTCTAATCTGATGTCCTCTAGGTGTGTCACTGGTCCAACACACCTGGATCAAATGGCTGAATTACATCCTCAGTTTATTCAGGGTCTCCTGATTCCTGATCATTCCCTGATCATTCGACTCAAGGCTGTCATTACAGTCAAATGTTGTTTCATGGGGAATCAAAGCCTCCATTTTGTTTTTCTTGTATATGTAAAAGGGAAAAAAAGAAATAATTTTCTTTCCTATTTAAAACAATGTTCTACTTTCGGCCCATCATATAAAATCCTTTTGCTGCAGTTTGTAACCGTGATGTGACATTTGAGGAACTGTAAGGAGCAGCGTGTTTGTAATTTATTTGATTTATAGTCCATCCTGTGTGGTTTGAAACCAGACAAGTGTAAAATCAATTAGATAAACTGTGCTGGTTAACAATTTGCTGACTCATTGGGGCATTAGGGGGAAGTCCATCACTCAGATGTTAAATGGCTGCATGGAGATCAATTGATATGGCTGGAGATGAGATCTAATCATCTCAGTATTTTGTTTGGGGTGTGCGTCCTAAAAGGATGATCAGAAGTATTAATCAGCTGTTGGAAGCAAAAGTGCCATTAAAGTCACAGGTTTCCACATAAGATGTCTTATTGATGCCATTTATTCATATGCAACAAACAAAAATGCACTTATACTTCCTGCATGTCGTTTGAAATGGCAACAAATCTTTAATTCGCTCAGGATCAGTTTCATCATCTCGGCAACCTTTAGCCGAATAAAGGTTGAATAATTCAGTAACGGTAGGCGGATCGCTGCGCGTCTGATGGAGGGGCTGCTGGTTTTCATTGGGTCATGTGGTTCTGACAGCTGGTGAGGCTCAGATTAAGGATGGGCTCGGTGAGACGGAGGGTGGAGGGCACCCAGAGTCTGGACAGAGCCAGGAAAAAATTAAATCCCAAACCCCCTGCCTTAGACAAACACACCGGTGGGGTTAACGGATATGTTGACACTAATGTGTGCATCGTCTGTGTAACCTACTGGTGGATATGGTTGACAATATTCATCTTAAGAGAGGACGCTTCTTAAATTAGACCAACATTTTCCACATGGTATTTCCTGTCACATGTCGGGTTCTGGCAATTTCTCCCAATCATATTCAAAACAGGTTTAACTATACTTGCAAATTATAGTTAAAAATAACCTGCATTTCTTGAATGTTGCATGGACTAGAGTAGTGTCTTCTTCTAATTTAACTTACGGGAGCACTTTATTTGAAGAGGTGTGCATAAGACTGGCATGACTGTCATAAACATGACATTACACTGTCATGAACATGAAGGAGTCTTTAAGAATGTCTGACTGTCATTTGGTAAATAATGACTCTAGTAATGCAAAGTTGCATTAAAAGTGTAATTTACTTCACGACAACAGTCATAAACATTCATAGACTCCTTATTGTTTATGACGGTCTCGTGTCAGTCTTGCGCTCCCCTTCAAATAAAGTGTTTGCTCAGAATTGACTTTAAAAAATGTATTTCTCCTGCTATGATTTAATGTGGGACAGTTTACTGAAGTGATGCACCTTGTTGTAAAATATCTTAATCATATTACAAGTAGACGAAACTCTAAAGATTATAAACTGCAGCAGCCAACATAGTCTCTCTTTACCATGAAGTTTACTGGAATAGTGAAGGGGGGAAAATGTTTCTTTGGAAAATTCATGACTAGAGCCAAAAATCAAACCCCTTTAACACACGAGTTCATCTATGGTCTGACCTACAGTCACAATATTTTAACCTCAACTGGAAGTATGACAGCATCTGAAACTATAGATTTGATACTTGATTAGCAGAAAACGATCGCTGGTTGGTTGGATGACTGGATGGTTTCTTGTAGCCTTTAATTTATGTATTTGGCTAAAACCCTGTGATATGAAAGGCTCTGTGACTGTAATCTGTTTTGTTTCTGTTGGAGCTATAATGCAGGTAATTTGTAAACGTTTTGGCATTGAGGTTCCTTTCTGCAACGTTTCAAACATTGAACAAAAACTCATTTTGAAGCTGCAATTACAGTTTGGAAAGTTGGTTTATGAACAACCCTGATTTTAAAAAAAAGTGCCGGCGTTGCAATGGAAATTATTTGTACAATTGGTTTCTACAAACTTTATTTCTTTCTAACTTCCTGCTAAGACGTCTGAACGTCGGTTCCTGGGTTTTGGTTCCAACGTATGAACCAAATTCAAGGCGGGATGTTTATGCTGAAGATTAAACGGATTGGTGAACAACTTAAACTTCGTTTGAGTGGAGATTTAGTTAATGAAGACGGTGCATGTTTGGATTAGATCTCGATCCTTTTAATCAGCTCTATTGTTAAAACTATTAAAACGAGCTGCTGTCTGCCGTCCGGCCCGTTTCCTTCTCCTCCCCTTCGCCCCTGGGAGGGGGAGAGCTCTTCTTCATGCCTCCATTTTAGGACGACCAGGTGTTTCTGTTGCCACACGATGCTAACCCCATCGCTGGTAACCTGCATCTAATCTCCTTACACTGAAATCACTGGATAACACTAATGTGTTGCCTGTGATTTGGGGTTGGCAGAAAACCCAATTATCGTTTGATCCCTGGAGTCAAAGCAGCGTCTCGGTCTCCCAGCGTGGATCTGTATCCGGGGAGTTTATTGTGGGGGTGAGGAGTTTTTTTTTTTGTACAGCTGTTAAATGCCACGCCAACAAGTCACCACCGCCACCACACACTTTTAGCTTGTCTTGCAGGACTGAGATTCAACATGGCAGCTGGTGGGGTGGAGTGCTCTCAAATTATCTGTAGCTCATAGTTTAGGTCCGCATCACAAAGGGAAACCATCTCGACTGGGCCTGGCATCCACTCAGACTCGTAGCCGTGATTCAGTTACATTATCGCTGCTCAATATGTCTTTATCTCGTAAGTTGGTATTTCAACAGGTATTGAATATCGACAGAGTTGCTCCAGTGAGAATAAAGCAGCTTTTCGATTGAATGGCTCCAACAGGCATGTTGGGCTGTATAATGGAGAGTGGAGGAGAAGGTGTGGCCCACAGACATCTGTCCACTAAGGAGGCCATATTGTTTCAGCAGCTGCTGATTGAATAGACCCAGGGGAAGGAAGCAGAGGCATTTAAACATTATAGAAAAGGTGAAGCCTTATCAGCTTTGTTTGTTTTTTTTGTGTGTGTTTTGTGTTCATGTTTTGTTACATGAACAGATTGCGGCTAACGGCATGAAATACAATGAGAACTGAAGCTTCTGCTCACAGGTTTTTACTTGAATATTTTCACATGGATGGACACTTTTTGTATTTTTACAATTTAAATTTATTGCAACATAATTAAATCCCACAATATAAAATCTATATTTTTCATAAAAATAAGATTTTGTGATGAAATGTTCTTAGATAAATGTAAACAAACATTTTGGGATTAATTATTTCAAATTTTATGACTGATAATTTATTGTACATGTTGATGTTGGACGTATAAATTTAAATATTTTATTGATACTACTGTTGGGGCTCTACTGATCAAGTTTTCAGCATCATCCGAGGAATAAGACGAGTTCTCCACCTCTGTTATGTTTAGCAATTCAATTCCAATTCATTTTAACAGAGGAATGGGCTCTGGATATTATATAATGAGAACAAATTTGCATGTTTTGACCAAACATTTATTTTTGCTTCATAAATTGTTTTCTATCAAAATCTTTTTCAAACTATATTTCCAGAAAGGAATTTTTCCAAATGTTTTACAAAGTTTTTTTTTGCTTTTTTCCCCTCAAGGCAAAGTTTCACAGTTCACATTTATGAATCTCGAGTTTAGCAGCATATTCTGTTTGAAAATGTTTGCAAATTTAAATGTAATCCTGAACATGCACTGTTAAAAGTTGCTGAAGGAATATCTTTAACTCTATTAAATGCGTAATTATGAATATTTGAGTTGACTCGAAGCTGGAGCTCATTTAGCCAGATGGATGCAGTCGTCTGCTTTGTGATTATTGCCGATTGTTTCAAAAGGCAGTATGGATGTTGACTTAAAATATATCCAATAAAAACTCTGATTTTTGGGATTATCATTATGGTATTGTGAGAAATTGACATGTATTGTGGTGTTTAGGTTTGTCAATGCGTCTTTTGTTTCGTTTTTCTTTTTGATGGTTTCCAAGACGCCCATCTAATGTCTTATCTTGTTCCTGATTTCATTCCACTTGAGCTATCCAAAGCCTTCATGAGCCACGTTTCTATCAGCATTTTTTAACATGAATTTTGAAGTGTTGCATTTGAAAGGTTGACGGAAACGGCAAAATTCAAAATAACCTAAAAAAAAAGGCAAAACAAAAAAAAAAAGGATTTTAACACACTTGCGTAGTTTTTGGCTTTTCTGACGGAGTTAATGCAGTAAAAGGGAGATGAAAACGCATTTGCTGAATAAATTTGATGTAGGAAACTCTTTCATACTTTGACGGTTCTGTTCTAGAGGCACAAAACTTGGAGAAATTTATAAGTCTAAACCTTTCAACCCGGAGGGGACGACTCTCCATTTTTCTGATCTGTGATCTGTACTAGTTGCAACCTTTGCATCTTGTTTATCAAAGCCATTTGTAGCATTAACGTCTGAAATTATCCCGCTCTGTAGCGGGATAATTGTTTCCATCTACTGGTTAGAAACCAGTAGATGGAAACAAACCTAATTTGCATTTATTTTCCTCATTTCTTGTTTCTCAACTACCGTTTCCTCCCTTCAAAGGTTACCTGCCTTCAAGACTTCTTTGGTGATGATGATGTCTTCATTGCATGTGGACCAGAGAAATTTCGCTACGCACAGGACGACTTCTCGCTGGATGAGAACGGTGAGCCTTAGTCCAACAGGGATGTCGTTTATAATGCACTTTATTACCAAAGTTATTCACTTAACACACCATAACATATGGATTATGTGTGCCATGACAGACATAATCCATAAAGTTTAATATTAACTCACTCTTTGAAGCTGAAAAAAATCTCCAACTCTTCTAGGAATGTTTCCCACAAGGTTTGAGTATGCTAACGGAAATCTTTTATTATTCTTGATAACAAGTCCCATAGGGTGCTGCAATAATCTATATTATCGTTTTAAGACTTTTTAAGGAATATCAATTGCATAATAAATCAAGAACACGTTCTCAAACATCAATAAACTTTAAATTCAAATGAACATTTAACCCTGGAACTGAAAGATATTTTAAATATCCCAGATACTTAAAACAAAACAGCAGAAATTACAAAATGAATTATGAAGTCTCTGTGAACAAAATTGACGCACAAGACTGAAGACTTTTGTCGTCCAGTTTTTTGGTAGCTAAAGGGAAAACAATAAATCATGCAAATGGAAATGATTGAATTTCTTAATTTTTAATGCAATTAATTGATCGCTTATTGCAACTGGCCTAATCGTGTCACATCACCAGTCCTGAATTTGATAAACTGCTGTTAGCAAACCATTTTCTGCCCGTCTACAGCTTGGATGTATTATCTGAAAATTTGAATTCAATCATTTCGGTGATTGATTGAATACTTTTGGCGGTATAGACCAGGTTCAGACGGTTGCATCAATCTTTTTCTCTCCCAACAGAAATAAATTCGGCGTTGGCATGAAGTAAACAACAATCGATGCAGTAAATCGAGTTGGGGAAGATATCAAACGCGCTCAGAAGTATATTGGTCAGCTCAGTGAGGTTTATAAGCTAATGCCTTGGTCAGCGTGGTCGCTGATATTCAAAGCTAGGTGAGCGAAAAATGAGGGATACTGACGAAGAGGCAGAGAAAGATGGAGCTGAAGCAGAGCTTTATCAGCAGCGAGCAGCTTGGAGGGAAGCGGGCAGAAGTCAGAGAGCAATTAATCTGTCCAGTGACGGGTTTAGGCCAGCTGATCTGTCGGTGCTGATACCGCTGTGAAGTCGAGGAGAGGAAAAGGTAAAGCCAGTCGTCTTGCTGAGTGTCTCGCCTCCCTGCAGACCTGAAAGACCTATTTTTAAAGTCCCTGTTCTACATAAACTCCCCTCCTGGAAACATGCGGTCTCTTCCTCCGAACACAGTGGTGCTGCAGAGCTGACTTCTTGTTATGTTTTCCTCCATCCCTTCGCTTTGCCATGGAGATTCCAGTAATGATCTGTGTCCTTAATGTTCTACAAACTCCCCCGTGGACCCGAGCTAGATTGTTTCATTTAGTCTCTAACCTTAGGCCAATGCTGCAGAAAATGAATGAGGGTCTGCAGCATGCCGACATCACCGAGTCGGCCTCAGAGGAGCCAGGCGGGATGGGGGGGGGGTTGTCTGCTGTGTATCACGTGGACATTAAGTCTGCAGACATCATAAATCTTCCACACGAAGACAAATGAAAATGCTTACATTCTCTGCATTAAAGGAGTCTAGGTTCTTGTCTGAGAAAAACCTGGAATGATTTGTTTTTTTTTTTTTTTTGTTTTCTGACTTTTTAATGTCAAAAATAAACCCACACCTCACATTTAGTGGGGTAGAGCAGAACGTATTTGCACCCCGTTCACTTTTGTACCTCACAAACTAATTAAAAGTTGATTCTTACAAAAAGAAAATCCATGCAGATTAGCTCATAAGTGAAAACGTGTTTCCATCTTCATTTGGTTTACATTTACATTTCTGATTGTAAATCAAAAGTGCAACAGGCAGATGTGTGTCCATTTGTTGTTCACAGTTGAACTCGGGTGAATCCCATCAATGAAACGTTCAGTTGATTGCGTGTAATTTAGAATGAAACGAAGCACTCCACTCTGTATTGGCGCAGAAACCAAAAGTTCTCAGCTCTGAAGAAGATCAAGCAGTTTTCTTCACTATTCAAACACATTGTTTAAAAGAAACATTAAACATTAAATGCAAACGTAATTTCAAATTTAATTTTCTTCAAATCTAATCTTCGTGATCAGTGACCAGCTCATCGGTACCTCAGTCTTTGATTAAAAGCTGCTTTTAACAAGCATGTTTAGAACCATCAGTTTTAGCATATTTTAGATTCCCATGTAGTTTTTTGAGTCGATGAGCAGAAGCTGAATTTTACCTCCACTTGTTCAGTTCTGGTCCAGTGATCCGAGAGGTCAAGGTTCAAACTTAATCAACTCAAATATATTTTGATGCAATATAAGAAATTTAAATTCAAAATAGTTTTCAAACAAACCTTTCATAATGGAGTGAACAATGAAACCAAAATACAAACTTTGTGACCTTAACTCCAAACGCCATCATTACTGTGAAGCATAGTGGTGGCAGTGCCATGATGTGGGGATGTTTTTCTATGACAAGATTTAAAATCTATTTGAGTAATTTTGTAACAAAAAAGTGAGGCAGTGCGAATAATTTCTGGTGGAGCCGTTTATGCAGCTGCAGCATTTGCAGAACCAGGAATGTGATCCGACTCTGGGCTATTTTGGGAGACAGACTGCCAGTCTGAAGTACTGTCAAAGGAGCGCTGGTGACACACTTGCCAAACAATAGCGCACCAGTTTTTACGTCTGTATCCAGCAGCGTGTGAAGGTGAAGAGAAAGAAGACGGATATGGTGCGATCCCAGGAGATGGAGGGAGGACAGAACGTATAATTAGCATCAGAAGAGGGAAGGAGCGCAGAGGAGGGGGAGGGAAGGAGGAGAGGAGAGAGACTGACGGTATAAACAGAATGGAAGATGCTCTGAGGGAGGAGCAGGAATGTCTGCAGCCTGTCTGCTCTGATTATTACACTGACCCAGAATACCAAAATTTACAAAAAAAAAAATCCTGGAATGTATTCTGTTTTTTACATATCTGAGGGACGACGCTACGATCCGACACCCTGACCAATCTTCAACCTCAGTCATTCAGTTTTTATTAGTTTTGATTTTCCTTTTCATCTGTCCCGTAGAATGCCGGCTGATGAAGGGGGCCAAGGCCCAGCGCGGTTCCGTAAAGAGTCCCGGTCCGATCAAGCGCTGCAAATCTCCTGCTGACTCCAGTGAGTAACCGCCACCCGACGCCGCCTTTCCTGACCGCGCCCCGCAATGAGCGCAGTCGAAGATCGGCAGGAAAACAATGAGGCAGCCTGCGGTGTTGTAAATGAACTAACATAACAACATGTGACAGCAGAGGGATTTAACTGACCTCTGACCTTATTCCAAGAGGCGTGGTGAGCATGTCAGATCAATAATGTATGCGGGAAAGGTGGCTTGCATCCAATGAGCAAATATCCGAGATGATTGGGTTTTAATGCATTTGTTGTGCTTGAAGATAAGTCTTCCTTTATCTGCAGGAAGGGAATCGGGCTCGACTGATGGATTAAACTACAGGATCAAAAAATCTGCTCCTTTATCTTGGATCGCAGGACTGGATTTAAAAAAAAACGTCCAGTTTAAATCCAGCCTTTGCTTATAAGTAATAATCTAGGATTTAGTATAATTGTGTTTAACATGCTCCTATTGAATAAGAGAGGGAAAAAGCATGAATAAATCAAGAAAAGTAAACAAAGACAACATGAACAGCTGTCAGCTGTTTGTTGGACAGACGGGTTAATATTTAATAGTGTCCACTGAAACCCCGGGCGACTGGCTTATTAATTGTTTATTAGCATTTATTGTGAAAAAGGGCCTTGATAAAACAGGATTGTGCATCTGTCTGAAGACATCAACATCTTTCTGTTGGGATAAATAAATAAAAAGTACAGCAGTGGTCAGAACTGAACGTACGCGTTATATTTATGATTCAAAATTTGCCCGATTTATATAGACTTTTTTTATATAGACTAACAATTTGGAACAGATTTTTTATTTATTTATTTATTTTTTTGGAATGACTAAGAAAATTTTTGCTAAATGTTCAGAAATTATCTTGAAAACTGGAGGAGCCCTTTTTTTTTTTTCTTTTTTTTTGACTCAGACATGGCTTGTCTCCTTTACCCATTCTTAAACCAGTTTCATGTTTAACTTCACAGTCCTGTTGGAAGACCAATCCCTGTCCTAGAGCCAACATCTGGTTCAAAGTTATGGATTTGAAGGTTGTCATCCTTTATCATCCCAACCATTTTATGGAGTATATTGACAACTATATAGAGATTCTCCTCGTCATTCTCTGTTTTTAATGACTGTAAAACCTTCACACATGGATAATTTGGGTAGATCTGGACGGCTTGGAAAGCTGATTGTGAAGCTTTAGCCTCACTGAATCCTCGGTTGTTCTTGAACCGTTTCTTGCTATCTCAGGGTAAAAATTTAGTTCGGAAACGACAAAAAAATGATCCCAAACGCACATCAGGCTGGTTTTGTAAAACGTTTTAAGTCTAACATTAGTGATTTGTCATAGAATTTCTCTATGCACATTTAGAAGTGTATGGCTGTGAAACCTCTCCGTTTCAAAATTCTGTGAGCCTTACAAATATTAAAATGTAAAGTCAAACTTTATTTGCCTTTGTGGAGAAAACATTACTGTGTCTCCTCTGCAGGCGACTGTCTGGTCACTCTCTTGGCTTTTTGTCCCGTCTCTGTGGGAGAGCTGCCCATCTCTCGCAAACCAATTTTTAGGTTTTCCGAGGTAGAAGGGCTTTTGGAGCGAGTTTAACTTTTTACTTGCCCACTCTCCGTGTAGCCGAGCGTTTAAATGAAGCCAACGGGGGGGGAAAAAGGAGCTTTATCCACTGTTTGTTTTCAACTCCGTGGCTCAGACTCAAGCTGGCCATCTGCTTCGGCCTTTTCATCTCTTACAGACAAAACTCTTTTAAGGCACTTACAACACACAGCTACATCACCTCACACCACTCTCAGATCCAAACAGAGGTTCCTAGCAACGATTCAGGACACAGACTGCGAGAGTAAAATGTCGCCAAACTAAAGCGGCGGACTCGTCAGGCTCCCGGCGGGCCTTTAGACGAGAGCCAGGGGAGCCTATCGTTCAGCGCTGACTTTTATGGAGAGCAATGAAAAAAAGCGGTTTGGATTGGTCTTGCACGCTATCTAATCCACAGTACTCTCTTTTTTTTCCCCCCCCCCCCGCCTTTTCTTTCTGTCTGCTCCGTCGGATCCCTCAGCCAATGGGACCGGCTCCAGCAGCCAAATCTCCACCCCGATATCCAAGCATTCCCCCACCTCCACCCCCACCAGTCCGGGCCTGAACAACAAGCAGAAGGTAACGAAACCTTTCCAGTTTTAATCAGACTTTATATGAAAGACCAACACAGAGTGCTGTAGTGCATTTATGTGAAGAGGAAGGGGAATCGCACATTTTTAATGATGAAATGACATTTAAGTTTGTGATTTCTGACAAAATGTGAGACTTTATTTCTTTTTTTGAAGAAGCTCCATCTTTTTATTTGCCGACGTCTCGACGCCGAGCTCACAGGTAACCATGCTGCGCTCTGCTTCCAGGATCTCTACCTGCCCTTATCTCTGGAAGATGAGGACTCTCTGGGCGAATCGATGTAACTTCCTTCCTGCAGCCAGCCTTCGTTTTGGCCTGAAACACAGAAGTTTTACACGTCTGCTGCTTTCCACCTTCACTCACAGTGCCACCAGTCGAAGAGAACCGCTCTTTGTCTCTTTCTCTCTCTCTCCCTCCCTCTCTCTCTCTTTTCTGGGCCTTTGACACCATTTGCTGCTTGAGAATAACAACCGGTTGTTGAACTCAGTCTCGTCGGTTCACTAATGTTCAGACACGATGACCACTTGTTTGCCGTTTTGGATTTTCATCAGAATAAGTTATTTTAGAGATGTCCACCAGGGGTACACATTTTTAAATTTCCACTCAAGCAGCAAATGGGGGAATTTTCAGCCACACGTTGAACGACTTTTTTTTTATCCACTTTACATTTTTGTGACTGTCCTCCTGTCCCTCCGTCCAACTGTTGAAGGTGTGAATGTTACTGGTTCCTTGTCTGAGGAGGAGGGTCTGTTAATGAGGGTCTTTCTAAACCTGCTGTAAATACTGTGTACAGCCATCCGTCCACCATAACCTCTCTGCTCAGTGTCTGTTGCTGTGCTTCCATTTTGTCACTACGATGTTCAACCTTCACTCGACATGTAACAGGGTCACGGGGTCAAAGTAGACGAAAGAAATCAAGTGGTGATGGTTTGGGTTGTTGGGATTAGAGGGATTATCCGTCAGAAATGTTTTAAAGTAAATAAAGTATAATTTCAGAAAGCGGTAAGCACTGAGGCTTCATACAGTGTGCAATAGAAATTTATTGGCATGAATTTTGCCCAGTCGGACCGAACGGGAAGATGTAAAGGCGTCGTCTCCTACATCTCAAAATGTTCATGCTTCATCTGCTTTGACCTTTAGATGGTAGGCTATAAGTGGTTCGTACCCTCCGTGTTTTTCACAAGATGCAGTGCATGATATTGTATGAAACGTTTTTAAAAAGCTGATTTCTTTGTTTTTTTTGAAGGACCTAATGGTACATAAAAACAACCAAAGCAAAATCAAGTAGGCCCAGAATGCAGCTTTTATATCCTGAGCTGATTAATTCCCGTTTAAGCCACTTTATCGCCTCCTTTTTGGTTTGACCGCAACTTCTGGTGATTATTAACAATAAATGGTGTCCGGTAGAAATATCAAAACTTAGACTTTTTCCACTTTTTGTCATGTTGCAGCCACAAACTTGAATAATACGTCTTTTGGAACCAATGACAGGTTTTCTGCCCTCCATTAAGTCCATCCATCCCCACACCCTGATGCTGCCGCTACCATGTTTGATGGTGGTGGTGCCTTCACAGACCGGCTGGGTTAAAACAGATTAAATTACTCATGGTTAGACTCTAGTTTACTAATTGGATCACACTTCAAAGCACCTGGTTGCACTGTTTTAGTAGCATCACTGTACACGTTCACGCCGCACATTTAAGATTTTAGTTTGTAAAAATGTTAAATATCAACTTGAAACTTGCGGTTTATAGTTTCCTTTCGCTTCACAAATATGCGGCGCGACTTTGTCTTGGCCCAACAGAAAGAAAGTTTCAGTTTTGTGGTTGCTGCGTGTCAGAATGCAGGAAAGTTTGAGCATCAGAACCGCTTTCGACTGGCACCAAACCCGGTGGGGGCGGGGGGAATAAATCTCAAAGCCAAAGTGTTGTTTTGACCAAGAACAAACAAAACAGGAGGAAATGTAAAGTTTTGATGGTAGTGAAATACTCTGGAGCGAGCACACATGGAGCTGATGCATGTCGCATTGAAATAATAAATCATCTTCATCTAAGGCAGGTCGTTGCATTACGGCGCTAAAGCAGTAGTGGGATTTTTCCTCTTTTTGCATGGCTCGGCATAGTTCAGGGATCGTGGGAGGGTGGTGAAAATATGTTTGTCTAAATTTCATGTGTGGGCTTAAAAGTTTTATAAAGCTTATTAATTTGTATTAAAGGTACCTGTGTAGGATTCCTCATTTCCTTAGTTTAAACTTGCTCTGAACAAGTTTTCCCACGCTTCTGTGTGCAATTTTGTATCTCCATATTCCTATTTCTGTCGTTGCGACTTCTTACGCCGCGCCCACTCTAAGGTGGAGATGTGAGTTTTACTTGGCAGGGAATCAAGCCTGAGACGTCTCTGAATCGAATGACTGAAGCACAAAAGCAGGGAGCCACTAATTCATTTACGACGACAGATTTTTACCGGCCGGCCTCTCAAAACGCTTAACCACCGATTCTCAATAGTCATAAAATGCTGCACATGTAGCATATTTTCGATTAAGTACTATGCATTTGGATTCAACAGTTGCTGACGTTATTGTCTTTGGTAGAACTTGCCTTTTTATTAAAATAAGAAGTGTGATTAGAAAGGAGCCTAAAGTGAGCTTTTTTTTTAATTTTTATTTATTTTTTTCCATTGTGATGAATCGTCTGTCTGGAAGTCCTGTCTTTAGATGTGACGCTGCGTCCGCCTGCTTGATGATCTTTGGTCAATGTTTTTTCTCGTCAGCCTCAACGCTGAACACAAGCCATCACAATCTGGTGCTGTGAACTCCACCTTTCTCCAGCAGGGAGCGCTGTTACGCCAGCACAACAGCTAAAGTCAGCAGCAGGGGATGCGTCCCTTTGACTCCTATTTTATACCAATAAAAGGAAAAAAAAATAAAAATAAATAAAAATAATTTCCTGTTGCTTCTGTTAAACCTCACCCGCTAATATTCTAGTTTCCTTACAACTTTTTACATCTCAACATATTTAAGCAGAAAATGTTTGTCTCGAATGAAGCGGCTGACACCATTGAAGATGACTGGTGTGATTTATCACCATCAGTGGTGCCTTTTTCTTTTTTTTTCTAGATAAATGTCTTTTGATAAAAACAATAAATGGAACGTAAAAAGGCTTGTTCTTTAGAAGCTATTTGTAATACATTTTTTAAATGTCTTAAACAAAGAGGCCTCCTACCACACTTTGTTTTGTAGAGATACAGGACACTTTGCCATGGTGTAAATACACTTCTTTCCTCTTCTTTCATAATGTATGCCTTTCGGATCAAATTACTTTCTTTCTCTCTCTAAAATTTACACTGTTGTTTTTAGTGGTATTTTGCAATGTTACCGTGGCTTGTTTCAGTGCTTCATTCAATGTATTAACTGGTATCCTTTTGCAAATAAAACATTGGTATTTCACGTCGTGTTTTCTGTCGTTTACCCAATAAACATCTTTTAATTCCATTTTTTTAATTAAAATGCTTGAGGTGAATCTGAAGTGGGATGATTACGCTCGGTCTTGGTGTCTAATTGTGTAAATGTTGAGTCTGAATATTTGATTTTAAAGTAAACACTGGTAAGAAATGGGGCTCAAATGTTAAGTACTGCATCTAAAAGGAAAACAATATTTAAATGTTTTTTTTCTTAAGTAATTGTTTAGTGGTTATATGTGATAAATATTGAAATCAAAAATGCAAACTTATTTAAAACAAAAAGTATGCTAGTGGTCAAATCCTGGTGCAAAGGTTTTATATGGGTAACCATTTAAAATGTATTTTTCTTCCTCCACACAAACTTTCAGTGGGAAGTCTCTATAACATGTTTAGCTTTAAATATGTAGTTCTATCATTTTGTCAGATGTTGCAACAGTGAGTCGCCCCCTGCTGGCTCTTTCATAAAAGTTCGGTTTAGGCACAAACCGAACTTTTTAGGCTTGAAAAGATTGAAACTTCTTTCCTCTGACAACATAATCTGCATATTTAAGTTGTGTTCAATTCAAATCACTGCGTTACAAAATTTACTTCCAACGCTTATCAATAAAAATTAAAAGATACAAATTTGCAGAAGACCTGGCAAGGTCAATTAAAACCAAAGCGTTAGCTTGGTTGCTCTGCATTTAGCTCCATTGTGATAATGAAATACAATTCTTCCTTCACCGTGTGACTTTATTTTGTTTTTTCATTCATGTAATCAGTTTAACCTGCCCGTCATGGCAGAATTCAGCCATTCAGGCTCCATTAGCCCCCTCTTGTGGCCAACTGCTGAAGTGGCATCTATTCAGGGGAGGGTGGAGCTCACCTATGGTTGCATTGTCAACTAGTAAATTACAAATCCAGTTGTTTCAGCATTTCTACGAACTTATTAAATATATAAAAAGGTCATTATTGTTAGAAGCAGCTCCAGTGAAAAGTGGGAGTCAAATCTAGTGACACAAAATCTGACCAAAGTGCCAATTTTGTCAAAAAATGTGGAAGAGGGGCTGAGGAGTTTGGCAAGATGGCGACTATTTGCTTATCAGTTTCTGAATCATTTAAAACATTAACGGAGTCAGACTAGCTTGTAAGATAAATTAACAGGATTTAATTTTATGATAAATATATTTTGGCAGAGACCAGCAGTATTTGATTTGTAATTTCAAAACATACAAAAGAGAGAAAAGAACATAAGCTACTACATCGACATGCTGTAAAAATATAAGTTAACCTATTCAAGAAATATGTGGTTAGCAAAAGTCAGGTGTAAAAATTAAATTGTTTCGATAGATATATTATAAATTTCAAAATCCCTCTGAGGTCATAGAACAAAGCTGGGCTCCAGCTACTGTTCTAAGCACTTTGGGTTAAACATCCACAGATGGGACTGTCCTATCCAGCGAGTCTCCCACCTGAGATGTGGACCCATGCGGCTCCTCCAGAGTTATTCTTTTCTTCCTACTCCAAAGCAGAAAACACCAGTAAACAACGTTGCAGATTTTGATTTCAGGGGTACGGATACTTTCTGGTCCACTGTGGACCAGAACGGGACTTCTCCGATTGCCTCATCATTGCTGAGTGTGACTATCAGCCTGTCGAGCTGAAAAAACGGTTTCCTTCTTGAGAACCATCTCGTTTTCCCTGAAATGCTCCCTCAGAGTACACTGCCGCCTTTGTTCAGGTCATCTGGTGAATTGTTTTCTCCTGAGGTGTAATCAGCGCTTCCAGCATTCTATCACAGGAAGTACATTCGTCACATCATGCATCGTGAATGCTTTCTTCCTGTCTAAACATAACGATGTCCTCTCTAAAGTCTGCTCGTGACAAAACTCTTCACTCGTATCTTCAACAGTTGATCCCCTGAATAAATCCCCTCATCATTGTTGGCCCTTTAGAAAAGAAGTCGGCCTCTTGGAAGCTGGAATTAGCCTGAGCAGATCTGATGAGGGTGAGGGAGTCACAGTGCCTCTGTGTTCCCTAACAGAGAAGCACAGATCACTGGGCGCCTGCCAGTTTGCTTCATTCCCACAGCTCACAGCTTATTAGCTCTGTTTATTCAACGGTGCAGACCACTGGTGCAAAAAACATCTGAAAAACTGATTTAACACAGACAGGACACCACATAAAACGCATTTGTGAGGCTGATGTTATTACCAGAGTTTTGTGTGTTTTCAGACACGCTGAGCAGGTTTCTACTGGTTTTTACCTTCAGGGGGTGCTTAGTTTCGGTCGCCCCTTCCTTAAATACTTTCAGAGATCCAATCAGCCGTTTTCCAAAAGTGACACACTCTCCTATGCAGCGATGTAGCCGCCAGGCCAGTTTTCTGACCCTGCTGTTGGGAACTCCTCACAGCAGCAGAGCAGGAAATCTCATTTCATTCAGAGCGAGGTGTGGCAGACAGCTGTTTTGTGTTGTGGCTCCTGAAGCTGAAGCGTGGACTGACTTGTAAACACCTGACCTGGAGTTTGAGGGAAGATTGAAAGAATTTGGGTTCATCCTCACAAGAATAAGACTTTCTGGTTGGTAAGTGTTGCTTTTGAAATGTTTCTGTTCTTCATTTGTAACTTTTAAGAACATGTTACATAACTTTGGCTTAAAAAACTGACCACATCATGTTGAATTGTCTCATTTTGCTCCTTTCTGAACTTCAGTTTGATCTTTACTTTAAGCACGTTTTACGTTTTATTGCTCTGGTTGAAGTAAACATGAACATGTCTTTAAACCTATAGCTTCCCCTGATCTTCATGTTGGTTCATGTACGTCCCGTAAACACTGGGAAGTGCAGGTGGCGTCACCTGTAACAACCGGACAAAAAACAAACTTAATTTCCCGAGACTCATTTTCTGCTTTAATATTCCAATAAAGAAAATTAAAATCTTATAATTAAAAAAAAGTGAGAAGAAATTCTCAGCCAATACTAACTAATCACTCATTAAGCCGACTCACCGTTCAGGTCAGCGGTAAGTGCAAAACAGTCGAATGTACAACAGAAAACAGAACTGGGGTGGGGCACTGAGACGTGTGGAAATAGGTCAGTATTGTGTGGGAGGGCGAGTCAGAGACAGGTACGTACACGACCGGGAAACTTCCTTATTCTGGAGAACGAAAGTCTGAGCTGCGGATATCACAAAGGTACCGTCACTGGATATCCTCTCGTTTCTACCCTTATATTTATTTGCAGAGAAGTTCAACCTTAGAGTTTGTTTGGTAATTTCAGATGATCTCTTTCAAAAGCTCTTTATGCATTTTGTGCTTCTCTGGCTTTTCTGCATATTTGGTGTTTATTGCTTCCTGTTGGATGTGTGCTGTTGTGTGATTCTTGGCCATGACTGAAGTATCAAGATTCTTAACTAAATAATTAGTCTGGCCAGTACTGTGTAAACGGAGCACTGAGGGGTCAGTGTGGTGGGAAAACAAGCTTAAGTGTTCCTCCCTAAAGAATCAAGCTACGTCTCTCATCACGACTCCCGTCATCACTTGACTTTTTCTCTTCAACAAGGTTTAAAAAGGTGCTTTTCTGCTAGAGCCTCAACCAAACCACTGATCCAAGACCTGTGAGAAGTTTACATGACTCTCATGTTCATTTTCATGATGCATTTTAAATGTTATCACCAGGTTGGTGATGCAACATAAAATAACTGGTTGGACAACCTTGAATTCATCACATCTCCACTCCCTCCTCAAAAACTGTAACTATTATACAAACAGGCTCAAATGTAAACATGTAGTCCACAAATATTTGATTCATGTGAAGCAGTTGCTTTTTATGAGTCACCAAGAAGCTTCTGGAATCATTTTCACTGGATATTCAATCACTCATAAAAACTGGAGTAAATTTAAAATTGTTTGGGTTCCTTCCATCATTCCTCATGATCACAGCAGCTAATTTTAAATAACTTGCCATTATTAAATCTTAATATTAGCCAGGTAATTTTTCACAGGCATTTAGAACCATTATCCCGTTGCTTCGTCCATCCAGATATTAATTTTGAAGCATTGCTTTTTCTTTCTTATTCTATCCTCGTCGTGCATCCATTGGCAACAAGGTTAGCTCCACCATCTTTGTTGCGTTATTAGATCTAAAAACCTTTTTACTGCTTCAAAAGTATTTTTTTGAAACGGAGGAAATGTTTTTGAAATGTTTTTAACCTTGAAATGTTTTTAACGTGAAGTAAAAACCACAGAGTCTAATTTGGTCCTTTATGTTGCTTTTCAAGTTTTTTCAGATTCCAGAAAATGCAAAATGCTACTTAGTTGAAAAAGACCTTTGATGTAGTCCTCTGTCCTGAGCCAAAATGTGGCAACAAACTGCCCAAAATGTAGATTTTTAAATCCCAGTGATCGTAAAGGTTAGTATTTTGGTTTAGCAACTTTTATCTCTCAAACAACAGTGATTTAAAGTTCATGTCACATGGGAGAGTACGTGTCTGAGTACTCTCCCAAGAGTTTGCAAATTCATGCCAAAACATTTTCTTACTAGATTATGGTCGCATTTTTTTAAAGTCTTAAAATAATTGCACTTCAAACATAAACTCAATGAATTATGCTATGTACATATAAATACATATAAATAGTACATATAAATAGTCCTGAAGTTCTAGACACATAGATTTAGTTTTGTTTCTGTATTATCTATGTCACTTTGACTTAGCTATTCTAGGTGCTGTTTTTTTTTTTTTTGAGCAAAACTTTAATTTTTTGATCAAATTTCTTCTATGTAACACATTTGGTTTCTTCCATAACACTTGGAAAGAGCAAAATCCCAATTTACAAACATCTATTTGAAAATATTTATATCCCGGAGCTAGTAAAGGTGAATGTGTCAAATCTTTTGCAATATCATAACATTTTTCATCTGTCCAGACAAACTCGATGAGTCCACCGAGACTCACTCAGGGTCATGGGTCAGTCTGGAGCAGTACAGCAATCCCACCAAGACTAAATCATTTCTGATTCCTCCCATATAAAGACCAGAATCCTCTGCTGTCTCTCATCTGCAGCTGTGAGGCCTCAGCATCTCCACCATGTCTGTCGCTTACAAGGATCAGCTCTACGCTGAGCTGAAGAAGCAGCACAACCAGAAGGGGACGCTGTTTGAAGACCCAGAGTTCCCAGCCACCAATTCATCGCTTTATTTCCACAAACCCCCTCCTGGAGTTGTGCAGTGGAAACGACCCAGGGTGAGTTTATTCCACGTCAGGAATGTTAAAAGTGCCTTATGTCTCTGTATATTATCTTTTTTTCCCTTGTATTATTAAATTAATGTCTTTGATCGTCTCTGAATGGTCCTGAATGCAGACTCTTAATTTGAACAAATGAAATATTAATAGTGTTTTGTGTCAAGTAAATGTCTAACTCACATAAATTTTGCCACTTTATTGCTTGACAGTTCCTTTTGGGATTTATTTTAAAATCTGTGCTTAACTATGTTCAAGCCATGCACGTAATTTCAAAGAAGAAAAAAAAATTACAAATATGCTAAAAAACGTTTACAAATAAAATCTTACAAGTCTAGCATGTGTTTGATCGAGCCCTCATTTTCAAAACGTTCTACAACCATCAAAAATAATTAAAAAAAAGATCCAGAGGTACAAATACTTCTTTTAAACCCTGTAAACAGATTGTTTTAATTTGTTGATTTTTATTATTTGGCCATTTGTAAAGTCTTGGAAAGTTGTGGTCATCCATGTATTTCTTTATAAAAGCCACCATCTTTTTAATATTTTAGGAAATATGTGAAAACCCACATCTCTTTGTGGAAGGCATCAGCTCTCATGACTTGAACCAGGGGATTGTGGGAAACTGCTGGTTTGTTGCTGCCTGCTCCTGCCTGGCTTTAAAACCAGACCTCTGGGAGAAGGTGAGTTTACTTTTTTTAGCACTTCAAAATATCAACATGAGAATATTGTTAGAATTAATAAAACAGCAAAGAGTCTGACAAGACAATAACTTGCTGAAATAATTTGAAAACTATGTGAGTGATCTGTTCCAACAACAATGCAGCTGGTTCAGTTTCATTCCTTAAAAATATTTCAACACAACCTCTGTTACTGCAAAGCAGACACAGGTTACCCATAATGCTGTACTTCAAATATATATGTAAATGAGACGTTTGGTAAATTTATTGTGCTTGCATGTTTCCAGGTAATTCCTGACTGGAAGGAGCAGGAGTGGGACTCAAACTACGCTGGGATTTTCCACTTCAGGTTCTGGATTTTCGGTCAGTGGACAGACGTGGTGATAGACGACCGACTGCCGACAATCAACGGACAACTCATCTACTGCCAGTCAAAACAAAACAATGAGTTCTGGAGCGCCCTGCTGGAGAAAGCCTACGCCAAGTCAGTAAACCGAATCTGTTCCGCAGCATCCTGTACATTCACTGACAGCCCTGATAAAACTGCATAAAAAGCCTTAAAAGAATTCATGCTCTCAACATTGGTCAAATATTTTGAAGATGATCTCTTCTTGTTCTAACATGTTTGCACAAAACCGCACAAAGCAAGGTCTATAAAGACATATGAGTGAGTCTGGTGTGGAAGAGCTTGACTGGCCTGCGCATAGTCTTCAAACTGATGGGACATAATTCAGATGGAAATCAGGCCCGACTGCCCAACAACAGTGTCTGACCTCACAAATACACCTCAGAAAGAGTGGTAAAATAAAACAAAAAAAACTCCAAATTGTTGCTGGGAGTGTTCACGGAAGAAAAGGTCACAGAGCAAAATATGGGCAAACATCATGTATAAACTTTATGTATTTAAAACAGGATGTCACTAAAGGTTGCATATGTGAAGGGAGATGAGTACTTCTGGAAATATAGTGGAAATGTTTATCTTCTGATAAATGGGATACATTTGTTTCCAAAGCTCATTGTTAGAGAACAAAGACTTTTACACAAAGCCTTTGTTTCATCTGCGAGGATGTGGTTTTTATTCATCGTACGGTGAAACAAAATGTTTGTGTTATCTAAAAGTGTCTTCTTTGAAATAGAAAACAGAAACAGGACCTGAATATAACTGCAGTCATCTCTTAATCTGCTAAAACCTGAGTTGAAATTAAGGATCATCAACAACTGTTGCTAATTTTGAGTATTGTCTAACATCACGTGCATATTTTAAGTTGCCAAACTATCTTAACTGCCTATCAACTCTTCAAATGCTCCTCCTCCCACCGTGGCCAGGCTGTTTGGCTGCTATGAGTCCCTGGCTGGAGGCAACACTGGAGATGCTGTGGTGGATTTCAGTGGAGCCGTGGCGGAAGCCATCGACCTGCAGAAAGAGAAATACTACGCGGAACAAACCAAAGAAGATAAATTTTTTGAGGATATTCTCAAGGTGTGGAATCGCGGAGGAATCATCAGCTCCTCCATCAAGGTAAGTGACCATCTGCTCCTGCAAGTTTTCTCTGTTTACGCCTCTCCAGAGTCTCTGACTACGTCAAAATTAAAACATTTTCTTTGAAATGTCACAGCCGCAGGGATTTGGGCTTGAGTCGAGGACGGATAACGGGCTGGTGCGAGGCCATGCGTACTCGGTAACTGACGTGAAACGAGTGCGTTTGGGTCACGGGCTGCTGGCCTACTTCAGGAATGAAACCATTCCACTCATCCGCCTGAGAAACCCCTGGGGTAAAACTGAGTGGACAGGAGCGTGGAGTGACAGGTCAGGAGGGCTCATGAGGGGAGTCATTTTCCTGTCACTGGGTCAGAAAGACATTACAACTGGCACGGCCCCAAAACCGTCTTTATAAATCAATTTATTAACTGAAAAAGATGCCACACAGAAAAAGCAAGACAATCGATTTCATTGTTCCAGTTTGCTAAAATATAACTTGGGTTTAAGTCTGAAAAATCTACTATACAGCTGAGGTCAAGGATGGCACAAAATGGTCTCACATCAACCAGCTCCAAATCCAAACAAGATTAACAACATTTTTTCAGGCTTAAATATTAATCTAAAAAAAACTACTTTGGTGTTAACAATTAGTTCAAGCAATAAAATGAAAGTCTTATGTGTGGTTTAAATGAAAAAAGGAAAGCTCTCAAAAGGCATCATTAATATCTGTAGATTTTTATGGCACAATCAGAATCTACAACATATTTTATTGGGATATTGTTTTATACGAAGCCTAAAAGTGTTGTTTGCATTTGTTTTCGGCCTTTTTTCATCTGAAACCTCTACATAACATTCCTGAAACCTCTACATGGCTTCAGTATAATCTAATTAGTAAATATAGTTCACTTTTAATCTCAGGATCTTTACAGCTGTTCTGTGAAGGCCTCAGAGGTTGGTTAAGTAGCAATATTTGTTCCTCTCTTTGTAAGTTAAAGAACAAATATTTCAGGCTCTTAACTCTTTTACTGCTGTTAACATGAAACATATTGAACTACAAATGCATTTAGCTTAACTTTCTTTAGGTACCTTTCTCTCACCTTTGTTCTCAACAAACATGTAAACATATATCGAAACTATGCATTATTTTCTTCCCATGTCACAGGATCATGTATGTGAAACAGTTGTTTTCTAAAGTAGAATATTCTCTGCATCTTTTGAATGGCTCCTGCTAAATAACCACCTTTTTTGGCTTTGATTGTTGTTTGTCAGTTCTGAAGAATGGTCAAAGGTCGGTGACACAGAAAGAGGCAACCTCGGCATCACAGTGACAGACGATGGAGAGTTTTGGTGGGTCGGGGTCTCTGATTACACTCTGATTACATTTTAATTTGATTCCTAACTGTTCAGTATCGATGCGCTCTCTGTTTGGATCAACAGGATGTCATTCACAGACTGGTGCAAGAACTTCACTGATGCAGACGTTTGTCGCATAATAAACACCTCACTGATCAGCATCCATAAGACCTGGAATAAGGAAGTGAACTTTGGGAAATGGACTCGAAACAGCGACCCCCTGCTGAACCGCTGTGGTGGCTGTACCAACCACATGGAGACATTTCTGCAGAACCCACAGGTGCTGACGGCTCTGGAGACACCCTGTCCCTCCATCTCTGAGAGTCTGTCTATACGTAATAAAAACAAATAACTAACAACTACAAACTAATGCATTTCCCCTTCTCTTCCAGTACTTGTTTGATGTTACCAAAGAATCTGACGAGGTCCTGATCTCACTGCAGCAGAAAGACAGAAAGATCTACAGGAAAGAAGGTCAAGGAGACAATCTAAGCATCGGCTTCACCATCGTAAAGGTAACACAAATCATCCATACAACTCTCTGTTGTACAAAAAACAAGGACTCTGAGATTAATGAGGCAAAAACACAAGTTCACGGTGGTCATTGCAGTAGCAATTCAAGTGTGCTACTCAATGTACTGCCACCAAGTAGTGAGGTTATAATAAAATAATAACAGTAATAGTAATCATGTCACTACTAATTTCTTCAAAATTCTTGAGCAGCAAGAAATAGAATAATAGTAACTGCACAGTTTATATAAAAAGTTATGTAAAAATCATTACAATATAAAAACAGTTAATATTTGGGGAAAACATGTTAATTTCATGTTTCTTATTATAAAAGAATTTGGTTTGGCTGCAGTCCTTTCCTACTTCATTAAACTATCAACAGATGAGTGTTTCATTTAGCTCTTATCTGAACCCAAGCAGACCTTTTAGCCAGAGGCTGAACACATCAGTTTCAAACTGAGAGGCAAAATGCAGCCAAAAACCTTGATGATGATTTTAATTTTTCTCTGCAGAAGTTGAAGAAAGGTCTGGTTCCTTCGTTCAAGCCTGGTGTGTTGCACACGGGATATTTATATCTCTGGTGAAAGTTTACTTTCTGATAAAGTATTAACTTTCCTCATCATGTTGAATTGTCTCATTTAAATGAGGCCATGTGTCCACACATGTCTAAACTGATGGCATGTTTCCTCACAAGGGTCTTTAATGCCAGAGACCTGGAAACTTTCAAACGCACCACAGATTCTGTTATCACTCTGTTATAGGTGCTGCTGAAATGTGACATAAAGGGCTTGTGATAAAAACAGAAGAGTTGTGTGAACATGATATGTTAAAATACCAGCAGCACACTAAATTGAAACTTTGATTTGTGATGATTTTATCAGTGATTTGTCATGTTTCATCTGACAGAGTCAAGTTGGTGTTTTGCTTTTGCCTATTACATTTAAAGAGCGTTTCCTGTTTGAGATAAGCTTTGCATTTTTTCAGTCTAACCCTCTGCACTTACAGTACAACCACTTTCTGAGCAACTGCAATACACGTCCCCACCACTAAGAGGCAGTCATGCCTCAAAGTCCTGTAAAGAAATGTGGAGGTTTCTTTGCAACGCAAATATCTATAAACACTTATAAGGCGTAGTGTCCTTTTCAAACGTCTATTTATTCTGATGTTATGTAACAGATCAACACAAAGTAGTGCATAAACACCCACTATGTGTCTTTCTTTCAGCATTTGTTTTTACAGATAAAACTTTGATTTATTTTTAACCCATTTTAGTACAAACATGCTCTCAGACTGATTACGGGCTTGTAAAAAATACAGTTTTTCACAGTACATCAACTAAATATATAGAAATACGCTAAATCTGCAGTGACGAATGTACAACCGGGAATTACTTTGCAGGTGGAGGTGAACAGGAAGTATCGGCTGCACGACTTGGTGACGCAACAGCTTCTGCATACCTCCACCTACATCGACGCTCGGTCGGTGTTCATGAGATGTGAGCTGCCACAGGGCCGATATGTCGTCATCCCGACCACCTTCAAGCCTTTCACAGAAGGAGAGTTCATGCTCCGGCTTTACACGGA
>NW_006800085.1:0-85120 GCF_000485575.1 Poecilia formosa
ATATAACTTTTTGATGTTAAAATGCAGAGCCAATCCAAGGGTCCATGAGGCCAACGAACACACATATATATATATATATATAACTTTTTGATGTTAAAATGCAGAGCCAATCCAAGGGTCCATGAGGCCAACGAACACACATATATATATATATATATAACTTTTTGATGTTAAAATGCAGAGCCAATCCAAGGGTCCATGAGGCCAACGAACACACATTGCAGTGTGTTCAATTAGTTGTGGGAGTAATGTCACACCTGTGTCACACTTGCAAGTTGCTAACATTGTGGTGCTAACCGTTACTATCACAACAAAGAACTAACAATTAATATATTCTGCATTCAAACATGAAAGGGACATTGACAAATAAATGACCAAAGAAGAAGAAGATCTCAGGTCCTAATAAGCAACTGAACTTTTACTACGTTTCATGTGTGTAGGGTAAATATTTGGTACTAAACTTCAGTGTCCATACATGTTTTACACATTTATTCATTGTTATCTTGATTCTGAATCATGTTTGGGCCCGTTTACTCTTACAAATTATGATCCCGAATAAAAAGAAAATAACAGAGTCCCTGCTGGTTGATAGTTGTTGGAGTCATTTAACCACATTTAATTGCAGCAAAATAGGTTTGATGCTCGGCCGATAAGAAATGTCCTTCAGAACATAGAGATGTCATTATGACATGACTAGAACTGCAAATGTATGAATAAAACAAAAGGACTGAATTGCTAATGGGTCGCTGTTACCCCATTATTCAAACTATTCACTAAAATAAGATGCTACCTAATCATTTAGTCTTTAGAGAACCACTGATTTATAGCGACTGCTCCATCACACACACAATGTGATGTCACTTCTGGGCCTCATTCAAAAAGCCAAGAAGAATAAACATGAATGCTGTCAATTATGGTTTGTAAAGAAAAATCTAAATCAGCTAAAATGAACATTATCAGCTCAAAGCCATACGACAAAGCAGAGTTAGAAATGAGCCACAGGTCTCCAACCATTGCCTTTCTGCTTTGTACTTTTTTTTCTCTTAATGAACGTTCTTATTTACTGCTCTGCATATGCATCTTCACTTTGACATTTGCCTGCAGGCTGAAGCCTGTTAAACCTCCCACACATTTGAAGTAAGCAGATCTACATTCCTTCAAGATCACTGAGTCAACAGTGAATCATAATGGAACACTTCATTTACTGCAGATAAAAGCCAGATGCCAGCGCCTAGCATCAGAGTTACGAGTGACAGTTAAAGTCCTGCTTCGGATTACAAACAGCCAGCTTGGAAGAACGCAGAGCTGAAAAAGCATCACCTTAGTGGTTGCATGCCACGCTGTTGGATCCCAAAACCACATAATTTTACTATCAAATTTACTGCTAATGTTTTTTTTATTATTATTATTTACCAATTTTTCTTGTCCTAGTTAAATTTTTAGCAAAATAATATTGTGCATGACACAAGAATCCAGTTGGTGCTCTAGAATCTGAAATCCTATTAAACATCATTCTGCTGGATCCTATGTAAAATAACTAGAACGATATACAATTTCAGATATATTTTTTGATATTTTATGCATTACTTATTTATAAAAATAAAAAAAAAAGTGAATGAAAATGAATTAGACTTACTGAACATCCACTTCAAAGCTGGATGGTATGTACGTAGGATGCGTCAGGTGCCAGCTGCAGTAGAAACCTTTAGGGTAGGTGTTGGACCGACAGGTGACTTTGGGCTCCTGAGGGGGAACTACACAAAGCAGAAACAAAGGAGCACAGGAAAGGTTAACAAAAAATACATTTTTAAGCAATATGCACAGTTTGAGGCATGTAAGGGAAAAAAAAAAACACAGCAGAAGAAGAGATCTAATCGAAAATGCATTAATCAAATACAAAGCAGCTACGGCTAATTAAACATTACTTTATTGCATAATTCATTCTTTGATCTAATTTATTTTTTTATTAAAAATGCCACAGCTTCTTCGTTTGAATTAAGCTGTGTCTTTGGTACATGTTATTAGAGATGATTTCACTTTATTTAACTTCCAATGCTGGCACATTTTCTTGCACTGTGCATCCATTTTTAATATCAAATCAATTAAAGTTTTATGAGGATGTTGATGAAAGAAAGGAAAAGCTTAATCGTGTGCCTAATTAAAATTTATATGTGCAGTCTCAAATCCTTTTACAGTTCCATATACTTTCTATAAACCTTAAGCTCACACATAAAAATTGTTTTGAGAAAGCCTCCTGGACCTGATGTGTCGTTATCTATGAGTGTGCAGAAAGTATTGTATTATGCTTTTCTATTTTAGCATTAAAGCAGATTTATGATTTTGGACTTGCATACAAACTTTATTTATCTTAAATTATTTTTATAATAACTATTTTCTTAAGATGCTGGATGTTTTGTAAAGTGACATAATTAGCTGTGCAGCTGCTGGAGAAATCTTTACGTCAATATGTCATACTTAATAATTTGACAACAGCATACATTTTAAGGGGAAGTTTTGAAGAGACAGGGAGAATAACTCAAAGTTAAAAACGTAAGGTACATGTAGAGAATGGAGGACAATCAATCTGATACATCCATAATTGCCACAATGTTTTGCCTAAATTTGTTCAGCAAACGTCCCACAACCAATTATCCCTATTTTGTTCATTAGTACTCTAATATATTTACTCAACAAAGGAGCAGAAACTGTGCTTGATCGAGTTATTTGCAGCATTTACTGAAAACAGCCCCTTCAAGCTACACTTGGCCAAACACACACTTACAACACACATCCACACATAAAAGGTTTGCTTAATTGGCTGCTATGGGGTCATTTGACTGTCGCACACAATCAACTGCGTCTTAGCGGTCACCACAGCAACTAATTAGCCTGTCAATAATAGATAATAATGGATACCAGGGACGGTATCCAATCGCGCTCAATTAATCACAGAGACTAATTGGGGCCATCTCAATCAATTGGCTTTTCATCTGAGAGCTTCAGTCAAAGTCACACTAAAGCACACTGTCGCACACAAGAATATCACTGCAGACAATTACTGTCGGAGTGTGGCAACACATACACTGCTCCTTCAGGCTCTGTAGAGCTAGTGGCAATCAGTCAAACCATCTTATTATCTTTGGAGAAAAGGAAAGCAATGAATGACTGGTTAAGGAATTATTAACAGCAATGAGGTCAAGAAAACCAAAAGGGGGAACAATGTGTATATGTGTGTTTAGAAAGTACAAAATAATGCAATATAAAGAAAACAACGTATATGAAATAAAAAAAAAAAAAGAAGATAAACAGAAATATTTCCAAACTAGCATCAACACTGCAGCTACTTTCAAAACGAAGTTGGATCAAAAAGCAATTTAATATTTATTATGCTATTAGCATAGAGCTAATTCACAACAAAAGTCATCTCAAGACACTTTACAAAAAAAAAAACAAAAAAACACTTCAATTCAATCACACAGTTGATCCTAGTTACCAAACAGTACAGTATGCTCAATTGATTATTCAAAGCAGTTGTTAGCTTTAAGAGCTTCTTAAAAGATCAAGTCTGTAAAAAGCCAGTAGAGAAAACTTGACAGAAGCAGAGCTCAAAGGGTTCGTCACAATGAAAAAAACAGGACATTTAAGTTATTTTAAGTGACATGTCATGGTTTTTAGTGCCAAATGAGCTGGTCTGAGTACGTCAGAAGCTGCAGATTTAAATCGATTTTCACTCACAACTCTTAGATGCACACAGAATGGCAGAATGGAAACATATGCAGTGGGCAGCAGTTTTTTTTTTTGGATAAAAATGACTTTTTTGATCTCAATGGTCAGAGGAGAACACCTAGATGACACTACTATCGTCCAACAAACTGGACAATAGTAGATTAGAGAAAACATTGTCTGGTCAGGCAAATTTTGTTTTCAGCTTGAGATCCAGATGACACCTTCAAAGTTTGGTGCAAGCAACATGAACAAATTGGCCGTCTGGCTTTGTTTCAGCAGTTATGCTGTTGTTGGTGGTTATGGATATTGGACACAGTCATTTAACTGGTTAATACCAAGGTACCTAATAAAGTGGCAATGTGTGTAACAAAAAAGGTTACTATTATTTGACTTATTGAGCTATTTTCCAACATACAATGGTGGTGAATGAAACTGCCAAACCAGTGCAAGAAAGGTAGAATAAGGAAATTTTAAAGAGGAGAAAAAAAGAGGAATATTGAAAGCTGAAACATGAGAGCAAAATAAAAGTTGGGGGGGGAAAACAGACACAAAGGGAAGCATATCTGAAAAGACGAAAGGAAAAAGGGACAGAGCCAAAACAGCACTTACTTCAAATAAGACAAATGTGCTTTTAAAAGTTTTTTTTTTGTGTGTGTGTGTGTGTTAGACAAAGACAAATGCATGGATATGCACAAAAAAACACCTGCTGCACAAATGCGTCAGTTACTTGAAAATATCAAAAGCTGTCCACACACACAGGGGAAATAGATATTAAACAGAGAGCTGGAAACAACAAGGGAGAACACACCAGTTGGATAAAACCCCCCCCCAAAAAAACATGAGAACAAAGACAACATGAATATTAAAGCCCATGAAACAATAATTCAAATTAAAATTACATAGTGCAGGTTTCGACCTCTTTTGTGAACTGTGCTGACATATTACCTGAATCAATGGCACACAGGACACCGCTCATGAATAAATGTTATTTGAATTAGCCTACTTTTATCATCTGGTTTGGATTGTGGTATCAAATGGGATTGTGAAGATGTTTTTTGTTAGCCTCATGAAACCTACACCTGCACATGTGCACACGCGCACATGCACACGAGGCTGTTCGGGTTACTTTTAAGTGGTAATAGGTTGCAGACTGTGGCTCATAAATGATAATAAGGCTTAAAAAAGATGGGGGAAGGTAGAACGGGCACATATGCATGCAAATCTTTTCACATCTTTTTAAAATTGGTAGCTATGTCATTTTTTTATGAATAAGTGTCTAATATAAAATAAAGCTGTAACGTGAACACTGGAAGTTCTGTTTCAATTTTGCTTTACTTTGAATAGTGTCCATTTATTTTGCAAATTGTCACAAAGGGAGGAGATTAAGCCTAGCAAAGATGAGCGAAGCTGGAGGATTTTATTGACTGCATTTTAGGGGATTGTTGCCTTTCCAATTTTCCTATTCCTGAGGCTCAAATTAGGGAAGGTTTTAGAAATGGGAGACTCAAACCATATATTGACAATGTGGCCCCTAATAAACTTCTCATGATCTCTTTATTTGTAGCTTCCAAGTAACCAGATTTTCTTGTGATCTTTGACAAATGCCCTAACCAATGGCTATCTAAAAGTAGTTTAACATTACTGTGTTGACACAACATTGTTTTTCTTTCTTTTCTTGTAGCAATGATTCACAGGTCATAGCTGGGGAAATGAAAATTAAACACTTTCAGAAGTTCATAGGGAAACTTTCCAAGGAAAATACAGTGGAAGGAAAGTATTAATAAATCTTTTTTTTTTTCCCACTGAAAGTGGAGATATGATCGTATCTCCAAATATGTTGTCTCTCCAGTGTGTGCATAAGAATTCATACCCTTTGAAACTGTTTAGCTATATTTTACTCCAATATTTTCACAAAGTTGTTCATACATTTAAAGTAAAAGGAAAGTGATGCGTTATTTATTTATTATTTTTTTTGCAAATAAAAATCAACAAAATAAATTTACATGTACCCAAAAAGAGGGGGTTGAGTACATAAATTCCACTAAATGCATTGCAGTTTAAGTCTAGGACTTGACAAAATAGCAAAAAGATCAAGGAATATCTTTGTAAGGCATGTCTATTTTGTTTTAAATAAGAGAAGGGCGTTTAGTTAAATCCTCTCCTCCTTAAATGAGCATACATTTTAAATAAGCAGACATGCTGAACACATAATAAGAACAAGGAACAACATTTGCTGAAGCCGGAGAATAACACAGACGTTCTTCGTATACACGGATTACATTGCATGATCAAAGTCAGGCTGTAATTAACCTCAGAGGAATGTATTTTTTTCTCCCCCCCTCTACATAATAACATCAGCCAACAGCTTCTTATCATTCTCTCTTTCTTTCCAAACTTTCTCTTCCTCTCTGCCATTAATCCAAACCTGTCACACAAAAATACCGGGTCTTGGTATAAAGGATTTTTTTTTTTTTTTTTGGCACAGAGGGGTGTATACAAACATACACACTCACAAGTCAAGAAAAGTGATGAAAGACAATGACATCCAGCAACCTGGTTGCTAGGATGCAGACAGAGTAGTAATTGCTATTTAGTTGTGTTGGTAGCCTCCCTGCTGCTTTGTTTCTTGAGTGTGTGTGTGTGCATATTAATTTATCTCTAGCATCGAGAGTGTTTGTTAGCGGTGAATTCTCTTGACGTTGTAGTAAAGACAGATGCATTCTTCTTCTTGATTGAAACTTCTCTTAATTGATCAACTTTGTAATGAAAATAAGATTTATCGCATCAACAGAAGCGGAACATTACTACTTTTCCCAAACCTATCATGGATAATACTTCTCACTTATGTTTCCCTTGACTGAATTTTTGCATGTGGAGTCAATTTAACTTTGACTAACACGGTTAAGCGTGCGATAAACAAGCCGTGGATGTTTCTAACAACTAACGTATTCACCTATCAGTCCATTTATCTACTGTGTGCATCCTTTAATGTTTGATTCGGTGCTTTGTTCTTCTTAAAGATTACTGGATCCACTTGAGCCTGTGCTGCGTAACTCATTTAGGCACACGGCTCCACTCTCTGCGTGGCTTTGCCTGCCAACACCAGGCATTCTGCATTTTAGATCAGCTTAGCTGTGTGTGTGTGTGTGTGTGTGTGTGTGTGTGTGTGTGCGTGTCATGGGAGGAAGAGGAATGTAAATAAATTTGCAAGACAAAGTCATAAAGACACCGTGGTGCCTTTTGGTCCAGACCAGCTGCCATGGTTAAAGGTAATGTAATTGTAGTATAATATTTTTTATCTGGCACCCCAAAGCTATACAGATCTGCTGTGAGATCATCTATCTTATTTAAATTCTGCAAGTCATTACTGTGTAAGTGCAACATGAAGAGCAATATCTCAAATTGAAATCAGACCAGTTTCTGCTTTTAAAAGTACTTTTGCAGTTGTGATGCATTTTAAAAGCATCTGGACTTTGTCCTCACACACAAGGACAGCTTGCAAAACACTTTTTTTTTGTAGTTTTTGCACTGCTCATCCACATAAAAACATTACTCCAATGAAAAAAGTAAATTTTTCCTACATCTATTGTCCATTATAAGTTTATTTCTACAAAGCACTATTAATTAAAAAAATGTGAAACTCACTTTCTAAAGATGAAAGTGTTATCACCTTATTAGCCAAGTTTGTGAACACAAGCAAGGGAATTGACTTTTTTTGTTTTGTTTTTACTTTTACTTTTTTCTTGTGAAAATGTATAGATGTAGCACATTTACAGGTAGCGAGGAGGCACGCTGTTCAAATGCCCAACAATTTCCACTGATTCTTTCAATGCGGATGAGAAGCGGCTCGACTTCATGCGCCGTTTCTGATGACCCAGCTCCTCATCTTATCTTAAGTGCCGAGTCCGGCTGCCCTAAGGTGGAAGCTCATTTTAGCTGATTTTTATCTCTGATCTTTGCTCTTTTGGCCATGATCCATGTCCTTTGACCATAGGTGAAGGCTGGAATTTAGACAGGCAGGTAAATCAAGCAGCTTCTTGGGTCGGCCACGACTCTTTGAAACATAACGGATTCACCTCTGCCCCAGTCTGTTCGTCTCCACATGAGGCAGAAACCGAGGGTCACATTTGATTTAGTATGTTAGAGATGCTTACTTGTCCTGTTAACTTTATGTACTCTGCTGTTTTTTGTCTTTCTTATATACTCTTGGCTCAGAGCTAGTGTTTAGCTGTATCTCCTTCCTGGACAGAGAAATTTACAGACTATAGCTGCCACTGACTATGTCTCCTTTCTTTGTTTATCTATTACATAGACAGTAAGCCTGGTTCAGTGCAAATGTTGATCAGAGAACTTGCTGCGAACCTTCTTGAAAGGCTTCCCCATATTCCAGTTATATTCTATAACTCTGAATTCATGGCCAGTGGATATCACTAAGCATCAGCATATAGGCAAAGAGATCGCCAAAGTGAAAACCCTAAAAATGGGATTTGGCAAAAGCAGCCTAAGTTCTTCATTTTTATTACCTTTTCTTTGTCTCCCTCTTTATCGGCATCTTTTCCCCAGCCTCCCATCTAATCTAACAGCCACCGTTCTTTAAAATCAGGGAGTGAATGATGGATAATGTGGGGGTGGGATGCAGCGACACGTACACACACACACACACACACACACACGTACACACACTGCACAAAACAGTGATGCCCTGGCATTCCAAGAATGCCTCTAAGCCAAATGGAAACAGCCGAGTGTGAGATGAATGAATGGAAGGAGGGCGAAGACTTTATGAGAGCATCACAAGCTGATAAGTGAGAGGTAAGAAGAGACGGATAGAACAAAAGGCTCATGCGAGCATGTCGGAGAAGGTCAACTATCTGTTAGCTTTGCTCTGTCTTCAAAGTTCACCTGTTTAATGATTTGGTCCTGCTCCCTTATCTCTAATTATCTGTGCAAACACAGAAGTAATTATCAAGCCAAGATCCAAGCAGCAACAGGCCTGAATTATCATTTAAAAGCATTTAAAGAAACATGACAGTAGAGGGGATGTTGAAAAGTTTGCACTGATCTCTGCTGCTCTGAAGGAAGGTGAACATTAAGGCTTAGATTACTCTGTGTCACGCGTCGCCGTCCCCCTTTCGTAAAGACGCACTGTCTCAATCAGCAAACACTGGAACCATTGCTCAAAGCTCGAGACGAGCCGCACATTACAGAAAATACAAGACCATTTTAAAGCAGCTTCACACTTGGTAACAAAACCTCACCCCGAGCATGCTTCACTTGAAATTGTATTGACTTTTCAGCTATTTCCTGCAGCAGGGAAGATGTCTGATAAGAAAGGTTAGGAGATGATCGGATAGTTTCCATGACTTCAGAATTGCACAAATACTCAAAGAAGACTAATTCAAATAAATCAAATAATCTGACTTGTTAGAAATGAATACACCACAAAAGAAGTATCCAGAACACAAGGTGAACAGAAACAATCTAGCAATTGTCACTGAAGAATTAAAATAGCTTACTTTAATTGTTTGCTACTGCCAATTTTTTAAACTCTATGGCCCTTTTCACCTATTTGCTTTCTATTTTACAAACTGTGTAACTCTAAGAATCACACACTAGTGGTATCCTCATGCAGAGAGTTTGAGCATGGAAAAAAAAAAGACAACAACAACAAAAACACTTACTCCAGGCAAAATGTCTGTAGAATCACACACGGTAAGAGTCTTTAAATATTTGCTCAAATTTATATCTTCTGTCTGTGTGCACTTAATTTCCCTCGGACCTCTGCAGAAACTAACCCCATTTAATCCGGAGGCTTTAAAGAGGCACAGAATTCCTTTCCTGGTGCTTCTTTTTTTTTAGCAATGGTTTATTTTAATTTATCTTGTCAGAGCTGCATAAGCTACCAGAAAGAAAAGTAAAGAAATGGAACAGTGGTTATCCTGGGACCATTTATCCACCTGTTGTCTACACTTGCTTCTCCTTGCAGGGCTGCAGGGAGGCTGGTTCCTATCCATGACCACTGAGCGAGAGGCAGGGTACAGGTCACCCGGGCAACACATGGACACATAGGACAAACGAGGATAATTTGTCGAAACCAATTAATATATTAGTCATGTTTTTGGACTGTGGAAGGAAGCCGGAGCACCCAGAGAGAGCCCACGCATGAACAGAAAAAAAAAAAAACATGCAAAAATGCCAAATCAAGTACAACACAAGCAAGTTTTATAAAGTCAGGCTGAAACCACGGAAAGTTTTGGCTGCTTGAAAAGGGAAATACTTTCAGCTGCTCAATTAGTTCATCTTTTTATGTCAGAAAAATCATGCAATCTCAGAGTAGTTCCTAAAATGTTGGGCAGTTTCTGAATCCATACATGTTCAGTAGTGAATGCAACAAGTCTTAGAGTAGATTTGTTTCAGTGAATTATTTTGCATTGAATGAATAATAAGATAGCAAGAATTTGAAAATATTTTTTTATGTTTATTTTGCCTCATCTAGCAATTTTTCTGTCCTGTTGTCTCAAAATGTTTGGTTCCTTCTAGTGCTGTACATCTTTACTTTTAATTTGTTCATAATCGCTGCAGCAAACAGTCATCTTTCAATATGCAAAGAAACATTAAAAAATTTTAACTTTATCTATCCCAATTTGAGGATTAATTAATCTATGCTCCAAGCTTCTCTGTATAAAAATAGAGGGAAAACATGAGACCACCAGACTCATGGTGAATAAAACACTTAGGGAAAATTGCAGATAAAGAGAATGGATTAAAGAGGCACCATTTGAGCTGGAGACAATGGAAGGGTCCCACTGAAGTCAGAAATGACTCAGAATGCTATATCAGTGCAACTAAGCTCTGTGCAGCCTTTTACATCACAAAACTAAAATTTGAACATTTTAAAGCTGTTGAGAGGAGATCCATCTCGTCTCAGTAAGAGTTACAGCTGTGTGTCACCGTGGCAATGATCGCCTGGGGGGGACTGTGTCACTGCTCTGCAACAGTTGTCTCTAAGCTGAACTGTCCAAGGTGGTGTGATGAGCGACAGGCAGGGATTGACCAGTCAGACGTGTCAATCTGCCACACGCACAAACAGCTAACTGCCTTTCACAGAAAGTGAGAGATGATGGAAGGCAGGTATCGCACGAATTTCTGGCAAGTGAGACGGAGGAGCTGACTTCTTTAAATTCAGCTGTCAGATTCAAAGCTTTAGACAGACAAAGAGACAAGCGGAAAGAGATAAAAACTGTCATTTCTGTAAAACTCAGATATGCTGCTTCTAAATTAGCAAGAATCTGTGTGCAGTAGCGCTTCATATTCTGCTTACAGGAATTATTAAATGTGTCACATAGGCTCACAAACATGAAATGATTACAATGGAACTGAGAAAATAGCATAAAAGCAGCTGCATTCACCGCAAGAGCCGCTGAGGAAAGAAAAGAGTGGTTAGTTACAGCACGGCATATATCAATGTGGGCAAATCAGCCAATCAGTGCTAAGGAAAATTAGCAGTGCTCCTGGATTGGTTGCTTTGCAAATGCTAGCCAGTAGCATGTCAAGTGGCATGCATTGTGCCTAGGTATTTCAGTTTCTAAAGGTGACAAAGACGACTTGGTGAGTTGGTCAAAACAATCTTTAAGGAGGCTGGTAGTCCGTGCAAGTCTTCAAAAAAACAAACAAAAAAAAAACCCCCACTGGAATTGAATATCTATTCTGCTAAAAGAAAACTTTCCAAACAACAAACCAACCAGTTTTCTGACTGTTCTGGTTTGATTTCTTCAACACATGTCTGTTTCCATTCATTATTCATTATTTTAGAACTGATCATTTCTAATGCAAACAGAATGAAAACTTGAAGGGCATCACGCTCAAGCTTTGAAAGAAAAGAAGCCAAGCAGACAGATGTTGAACCACTTCCAGTGACAAGTACAGATTGGTGTGACTTTTCCAAAGTCAAATGGGGAAACTTGAGCAAGGACATGGCTTTACAACCCTGAGAAATCATAGTGAAAAGTTAGATATAGTTAAAAAAAATAGGGAAAGTATTTGAAGCCATTATGTTCCAAAAAGATCTCATGCAAATAAAATGTATTCTGACCTCCCAAGGACAGTCAAGTCAAAAAGAATAAAGCTTTACAGCAGAGAAACAAAAGTGTGAACAAAATATTTTCATTGCTTAAAATGCTGTGGTTTTACGTTTTTAGTGCCGTGGTACCAATAAAACAACAACAACAAAAAATAGCATAGAAGGAAAGCTAAAATAAGGAGCTAAAACTGAAAGACGGCAGTCTGTAAGGTTCAGTTGTTGAACAAACAGTGATCTCATTCCTTCAGCACTTTGGCAGAAGCCCACATACAACATGATGCTCTTATCTAACCTTTCTTCATTCCTCCTGAGAGCTGTTGGACTGAGCAGCCATAGAAACAAATAAACACATAAACACAGACTTTGAGTTAAGGTATGGAGGTAACACACAATTCTACTTTTGCCTGGTTTTGATCAGGTTTCTGCCAAAAGCTGCCCAAAGTGGAGACAAATAACTGCAGGCTTGAACCCAAACAGTAGGTGTATGTTGCTGAGACATTAAGCAATAATGATCAATGAAATAATACACAGTATTTGGTTATTTGAAATGAGATGATAAGAGTTTTGAATTTAAATCATTTCAAGCTGCCAATTTCAGTGTTTACAAAATCTAAAACTAAGTTGTTGTTTTTTTTTTTATCTTAAAATGGATTGAAAAGGTTAAACTTTTACATACACAGGTGAAAAAGAAAAAAAAAATCACTATACTGAAGAGAACAATAAAAACAAAAACATGACAAAACTAGTACACAAACAGACTAATCATAATTAAACGCCTAACAATGAAAGAAAAAAAAATGTAGGTAGAAGCACTAGCTTGTTCTACCTTCACTTTGGTATACATCAAAAACAAAAACAAAACAGCAGACTCTTTTCTTTATATTTTTAAACACATCATGGAATTACAGCTAAGTCAGTAGACAAACGCATACAAGAAAACAACCACACCTTAAAGGTTTTGTTTCTAATTACTTGTTTAGTGATCTAGTTCAGACTCGTTCACTCTAACCAAGTCTAATTCAAATTAGAGTTTGAATTAAAAATGAAAAACATGCAATGCAGCTGAACAGATGAAACTTTAACATTATAAGCCACGAACAACTAAAGACTTAAATCTTATAGAGCTTATAAATCATTCATTCATATTTCTGCTTGGGAGCTAAATTGCTGCAACATGAGCAATTAAAAAGTGTGGTTATAGATTAGCTAGAAAGCTGTACTTGTTTGAACATAAGATTTTCTTGCAACTGGGTCTCCGTCAATGACTATATAACCTGCATTAAATACTTATTTAATTTAATTTAGGAGTTTTAACTAGAGACGCTCAATGAGAGGACAAAAATATGATTATTTTAACAAAATATTAATTAATGCATTAAATATTAATTTTGTTCTGTCTATAGGTACTTTTTGAAAAAAAATATCCTATGAGGTCCAAAGTACCATCCGCTCCTCTTAGATCGTTTCAGTTATAAACAATTTGTTTTATGGTAGTTGAATTAAACAGTTTGTCATTTTTGTGCGTTTACATTCTCTGTTGTGTCTTGTTATCAGGGCTGTGGAATTTTGCCAGTTTATGGTTGGACTCAGTCATTTTGCAGCCATTTTTCAAAGCACCACATGTTGAGTATTTGACAGGAAGATCAACACGTTCTCTCTGTAAGAGTCAAAGAAAAAGGCTCTGGGCAGTACACAGTGTTTCTTTCATGATGTCCCTTTGTGTCCCTTTTCTGTCCAGAAAATATGTCATGAAATATTTCTCCTTCTTTTTCTGCTTTCCACTCATTTTGTCATAGCTTTCCCTTTCCATCCCTTTGTGTTTTCTCATCTGTCCCGAGTTCGAGTCGTGAAAGTCAACCAACATCAAACCTTTGATCTGTTGATTACAAACATCTCAGCAGTCTGGGCCTGCACTACGTTACAGCTGTTGAAGATGGCAACCTGTTATTAGATTCTGTCCAAGCTGTTTTTAATGGAGGAGCAGCTGAGGAAGGAGAAAAGCGACTTTTTTTTTTTTTTCTTGTGAGAAATGATTTGTATGTTTATTGTTTCACTTCTAAAAAAAAAAAAAAAAAAAAAAAACTTCGACTCAGTATCGGAATTTAACCACAAAAGACAAGTCGGTGTCAGAAATTAAAACTAAAATGACATAAAAAAAAGAAAGTGAGTGGGAAAGACTGAAAAGAGGATAAATGACACTTATTGTTCCTTCCTTTTGCTGTCGGTTCTCAGTAATGCTAATCATTAGGATAATCTGACAGGATGACACACACACACACACACACACAGCCACACACACACACTCTCTATCCCCCCCTCTTTCCCTCATGCTGCATTCCAGTGCCCACTGTCAATGAGAGGGAACCACCACATTACATGGTTGTTTGTTCCTTTTGTACGCTCGGCCGCAATGCTATTAGACCTCGAGAGTATGTATATGCATGTGTGTGTGAGCGTGCTTGAACAGCTATTTGTTATGAGAAACAGTTTTGAGTTTCAGAGTGCTGATTTTCATGAAAGTCCCCAGTTTTCTCACACAGCTTCAAAGGGCTGTTTGAGGTTTAAGACTTGGGTTTGGGATTATGGTGAGCATTAAACTAATGCTAAGGTTAGAGGAAGGTTTGTGGTTAGGCACTTAGTCATGACACTTATGGTTAGGTTTAGGGGGTTAGTGGATGCATCATGTCAGAAAACGCCGCAAAAAAAAAAAAAGATCGCAATGAGAACATGTGTGTGTCTGACTTAAAGCACTTTCAAGATGAAACCAGAGATGAAAAATGATTCTTAGATTCTAAGTTTGTGGAAGTTATGGCTTTTTTAATAGGACCACATTTTCCTTTGCAGGGGACAACAGCTGCAGTTTCTCAACCGAATGAGCAACTGCTTAATAACTGGCTTTAATTTAAACTAAACAAATTATATAAAAAATAAATATAACAGTTTTACATAAACTTGAAAATTTGAATCAGATTTTTCAGCAACTCAAGTCAACAAACAAAACTCATTTGTCATATACAATACAGTCATAAATTATGAACAAACTTTTTAAGTGTTAAAGTTGACAAAAAAATACACACTTTAAACATGTCACTGAGTGATACTTAAATTATGGAGATTCTCTTTGACCTTAAAGGGGCGCCATTGCTGCAAATTTCAGCCTAAAATATTATTTGCAATCACGTTCTTAGAAGCATTGGCTCAAAGTAAACCGGACAATTGCTCTGAAATATGAACTGTCACAGTGTACCACCACTTCCTGCTATGCTTGTCTAACTTTCTGGAGACAAAGCCCCAGACTCCACTTTCTCACCTTTTCTTTTCATCTCTTGTTCTTCTCAGCTATGAGGTACAAAGGGTGCTTGCAACAAAGGCTTAGCTCCACTTGTCTCACTACAAGTTCAGCATTTCAAAAAGCCAAGGTTCACCTGCAAGCCTGCTTCATTCTCTCAGTTTTGTTTTCTCCAGCTGTACAAGTTTGGGTTACATCCCCTCAAAAAGCTGACACCTCCAACTAAAGTGGACTTTAGAAAGAAAGTGCACATGACCAAGTGTTAAAGGTCAAGAAACATCGAAATCCCTTTTCTGAAAAATAAAAAGGTAGCCAAGTAATTGGAGTCGAAATGGGCAAGAGAGAGCCTGCTGTGAACAAAATAAGTTTGCACCAGAAGAGAAACAAATCCTCTTCTAAAATGTAGCAATGAAATTAAATGGGCATAGCATTAGTGCCAAACATGACTACAAATGTCTTATTGTTATGTTCCACTATGTTGTTCCTCAACCTTTGCTTTAGCCACAGCATCAATCTTGTAACAAGTTTAGTCTCGTCACACTGGGTGTGACACTGGGAAATCCCTCAGTATTTTGCCAAACTTGTCTCACACACAGACATAAACCCACCCACACACTCACACTTAAAAATTATTTGAATCTTTAATTGCAAATCAATCTTGAAAGTAGAATGGTAGAGGGAAGTCAATGGTATTTACGTTTGTTACAACACAATTTAATTTTGTACTGCTCCACTATTAAAAAAAAAAGGATTTTGAATCGTTTGAAAAGAAGTGGCTAGTAAAACAGGCCAATAGAAATTTGAGAATGATGTAATTGCTGTTCGTTTTTAGTTTGTGGTTTCTGGGCGATGCCGTAAAAATGATTTATCATATTTGTAATTGTATTCATATTTTTTTTATTGATAACTAAAGACTGCCGTTAAACATGTATTAATGTTCTCCATTACCAGAACTTGTTCACATAGTGTAGTGTACACAGTCTTAAAAGTTCTTCATAAGACTCTTATCCCTGACAAATGAAAGTCTGTAGAAGCCCTTTGGAGGATTTGCGACAAGGACAAAAATGCTGGAATGACTGCACTCACTTTTTGATGGACTTATGACCCAAAGACTATCCTCACGATTTCTTCTACAATGTTAAAGTGAAAGACATAGATTCAGCGTTAAATCTCAGGATCCTCTTTTTGACCGAGTAAACAGGAAAAAAAAGTTCTCAAGTCTCCACAAGGTGAAATCATTCTTATTCTCAGTGCAAGTTGAAGAGGCCACACAGTCTTGGGCTTAAGTAGGATGCAGTACTGTTAAATAAGGGGTTGTGAGTGTGTATGCGTGTGTAGTTGTGTGTCCTAAGGGGAAACAGGGATCTTAGTTTAGAATAGGTAACAGTGGAATGTAATTGAGCTGAAAATTGAAAAGCGGAGCCATGGCAAAGCCGGGCCAGCGTGCATGCGTGTATGTGTGTGTTTACGTATCGCCATGTGTTGTGCGGGTACAAGCTTAGGAATGTGTGTTTCTGTGTGTAGCACCTGTGCTTGTTTGTGTTCTAAAACCAGAGAGGGATGCCAGTGTAATCCTTGCACAGCCGGACCCCCAAGGATAGCAGAATTTTACTGCGGAGTGGGTGAGCTGCGCAGGCATGCATATGTGAGTAAAAAAACCTAATACACACACAAAAAAAACACACACACACATGCATGTACTCACAGGCCCATGCCAACTACCTGAGAGACTGAAGAGGAGAAGATGAGTGCATGTCGAGCTCTTCCCTAAAACACTCACTTGGAAAATTGCAAACATCTTTGCCAGCTCCACTGAGCAACACTTCTGACGAATCAATCTGAATACTGCATACAAAAAACAAGTAGCCGTAGAAACTGATATGTAGCATCAACAATTGTGTTTAGTTGTCTGTTGGCACATTTGAATAACCTGGTTACATGATATTGCAGGTAAATCATAAAATCAAAAAATAAGTATAGAAACAAAGCACAAGAACAAGAACACCAACTGACTGAGATAAAGTGTAAAAAGAAAGAATTGTGACTTTGCAATGTAATCATTTGAGTTCTTGTAGGGTATTTACACTGCTTATGTTTAATTAACATTATTTAAAACAACTGTGCATGATTTTCTTTCTTAGAAGACTTCTTAAATGTCCATTTCACTTCTTGGCCCTACTATTCACTGCTGGCTGCTTCTATGTTTCATGCAGGATTTTGCAAGACATTTTTTTCCAGGTTTTCTAAAGTGTTTCCTCTTTGGTCTGAAGAATTTCACTTGAAGCCAAGTCTTAAGTTTTTCTCCCCAAGTCCAGGTAAAGTCTTTAAGATTTTTGCCCCAGTGTCACATCTCGATTCATTTACCTCTAGACCAAGCCCAATATGAAATCTTAAAGGTCGAGTCCAAGCAAAATGACCAACACGCAACAAATTTAGCCTAATAATGTTAATGTCAATAGGTGTCACAAGCAGTAAAGCAGCCGTAGATAAACTGAATGTAAACAGACAGCTTTGCTTTGACTAAACAAGCTACAAATGAAGCCCAATGTAAACTAGAAAAACACACACTGAACTTCAAGCAGGTTGGGTTATTTTAGTTTCACTCCACTAGGCTTCACTTTATTCCCGTGCTAAATGAGTTTGTTTGACAACCCTGTCAAGTGGTCCGCACAACAAAAAGTAAGAGAAAAAGACAAAAGGAAAGAGCTTTTCCCTCTAGTTTTTACCTCTTCTCCTCCCTGTTCTTTACTGATTTAACCACTCAGCTTCGATCAGGTCTGCAACTCTCCCCGTTTTGGAAGTGTGATTGTATCCATGCAGGTTCTTGCCCTTTAGGTGTGGATTCGTGTGTGTGTGTGTGTGTGTGTGTGTGTGGTCTGCAGACAGTGGTTATTCGACCGCTTGATAAGCAAGACACAGAGGCAGTGACAGCTTCATCCATCAACATGTCTGTCTGACAGACAGGTCTCTGTAGAGAGGTCACCATTCACATGCTGGTCTCCGTGAATGTGTGTGTGTGTGTGGTCACTCAAACAATCCTGTGTTGGATCTTGATTTTAGCTGAGATTTGACTAAAAAGTCTGGGAAAGTCTCTTTCTTCTTCTCTAAATGTAAGACGATCTATTTGGCCTGATTTTTCGGTTTCCCTTTTCCTCGTTTGGTTATCATTATATTCCTTCTGCAGAGTGGGCTTTGTACCCCATAACCTTGACAAGGATTGAAATAAAAATAAGGGGAAAACAGACCAATGTCTTTATATGTTTTATTCAAACCTTGGAAAAGATGTTCCATATTCATTCATTTTGCCCTGACAACGCTCTTATGACAGAACATGCCAGCAACAAAAAGAAAGACCACTGTCACTCACTTCCTGGCAGGACTGAAATGGTTCCCAAACACACAACAGGGTTCTTCTCCTTGGCAACACAAAAAGGGAAACAAACTAAAAGAGAAAAATGACCCTCAAATGAATTGACCCCTAAATTTGTTGAGACCTACTTATGCATTTTTCTTCTCCTAAAAACACCTTGCTGGTGGGAACACAAACAAATTCATGTCACTTGTCAGATAATTCCCTCAAAGCCAAGGGATGCCGGGAATGCATCACTAGCTGGCGCCATAGTAACCAAACAAAGATCTTATCTAATAAATAATTACTAACACTTTTTGTCATTAGCTCTCTGTCATTTTTTTGCAGGATGGGAATATGAAATTTGATTGTTAAAAAGATATAACCTCCACCATAACACAATTATACCCCACATAATGCAGTCTTGTGCATTCTCTCACCCGGTGTGTGCTAGAGATAGCACCGGCCGCCCCTCCCCATGACCCTGCAAGGATAAGCGGGTTTAGATAATGGGTGGATGGATGGCATTCTGTGGCGTCATGGAAACAAAGACAACACATATAACATAGAAATGTTAACACCGAATGTCTTATGCAGTATAAACGCTGGAGTTGTAACAAGACATTAAGCTCACAAAACAAGATACTACAGCATACTGGATTCAAAGAAATGAGATGAGGAAAGCTTTGAGCAATGCATCTCTTATGTTGGTCTGCTTTAGGGTGGTATTTATACCGAAGAGCATAGGAGATGTCTTTATTTCCCAAGCTAAATAGAGGCTTCATGAATCTCAAACTACATATAAAAGAATCTCTGTTAAATGCAGACGTACCCAGTAAATGCTGCCCAGACTCATTAAAGACTAAAATAGCCCTTTAGTTACTACCAATACCAAGGTGTAAGGTAGATGCTAACTGTAGGGCATTAGCTGGACATTGAATCCTCACAGCACTTTCTAATTGTCTTCATGTCGTTTGTCACTTTGTCAAACGACATGAAAAAGAGTTTGACTCTTTCTTCCAATAGGCTTATCAAAGACTGATACGACTGACTGTCGAGGACACACTTTCATATCTGGAGCTAATAATATTAAAATGGACTACTTTTACCAAACAAAGTAATGCTAACAGAAACAAAATAGTGTTTTGTGAGATTTGTGAGACTATTTTGAAAAAACAAAAAACAAAAAAAAAAACATAAAATATATATATACTGTCTTATTGTCACTAAACAGCCATTACACAAAATAATCAAACAAAAGAAGAAATTAAAAAGCACTTCAGAAGTTCAACTTGTATGGTTGTTTGGTTTTAAATAAGATCTAAAAGTACTTTTGCCTACTTTAGTGCAGACATGTGTGTTTAAAACAGTATTACAAATATAAGTCTGATGATTTTCTACAAGCTAGAAAATCAAAAGTCCTTTGGCATCAATTTGAGACTTTTTTCCAACCACCAATTAAGACCCAAAGTACCAATTATTATACGTGAGGGCACAAGAACAGGCTATATATTCCCAGGTATAATATTTACAGAGGTACAACTATCCTGCTGTGTTGAGCAAATAAATCAATTCAGGTTTTCTAAAGGTTGAGCTTCACTGACATTTGGACACTAAACCACATAAAAGAGGAAGAAATATGCCGCTATTGGCTCGTATTGCTCAAAGTGCATAGCCTGTTCCACAACAAGAGGTGAATCATACTCAGATTCCAGACTGCAGCTGCAATGTGTTTTATGCAGGTGTGATGTCATTACCAGATAAGAGCTTTGACTTTTAAGGCAATTCAAATGCACCATGTATTAGAGCTAGTTGAAATATTCTCCCAAAACAGCAGTAGGTTGTTTTTCTTTCAAACACAGTTTGTAATATTGTTTGAGTGTGTAGAAAGTTATTTTAATTAATCCATGACTTCCACTTCCCCTTGGATGCACATATGGCACAATACACAAGACAGACTACGGAATAAATTTGCCCATGTGTACAGATACTCACTACTTATTGAACATTTTCATTTTAACAGTTTTTGGTAGGGAAAAGGAATATGTTAAATAATATGTATCATTAATATGTACAAGCATTATTTATCTTCGCGTGGACAAGACATAAAAATCCTTTAGATATGTAATTACACTTTGGGAGATTCAAAAACATTGGACATTTTAACACATTTGTTTACAATTGACAGTGGACACAGATGGAAGTTGTAGCAGTTGTGCTAAATGGATTTAAACTAGCTTAATTACCTGCATAAACTCTGTGTCACAACAGCTCTAAATGTCTCAGCTGGTGACTATGGTACTAATGGAGCGTAACAACTGGTAAAATCCTAACAATTGACTTTGCTGTGTTTTTACAACACCAGCATGCACCTGTCCCTTTCACCTCCCCATTTAAACCCTTGTCTAAACCTCTTCAGTGCCCGTACAACTCTCCCACGCCCTGAGTTTTAATATACCTCACATTTCAGCTGAGATAAATGTTCGACAACATCATGAATATCGTTTATTTTTTTCTCAAACTGGAGATGAAACTGCTGCAAACTGCTCCATGTCGTCTGGGCATATCTAAAATATTTCAATGATCTGATCTTTTGTCTGTTTGGTTCCATTCATTGAGCTATTTTCATGCCTTTTAACATTTCCCCCATGTATTTAATTCTTTCCCACCCATTTTCTCTCAGAGTCAGCCCTTTCAGTCCAAACTACATTCCAGGGAAGCTTGGCTTTATTGTTCTGAATGACATCACAGACGTGAAGCCATGACAGGCCGGACAGGAGGAATGTGGCGCAAGAGGGGGATACAAACCATTAAAGATTGTAGAAAAAAAAAGAAAAAAGAAAAAGGGAATAACTAGTTGATGGAGAGACTTGGCCAGAGAGGGAATGAGAATATTTGAAAAAAAGAAAGAAAGAAAGAAAAAAAAACAGAGGGGTGAAAGAATTCCATTCAGCAGGCCATGAATGGACTTCGTACAACTCTCTCCAAGCAACACACACACATTCTCACCTACCGTCTCTTCAGCCCTCCTCCCCATCAGCTCTCTCCCCTGCGGCCTCTCTCTCATCCCTCCGTCTCTGCCCTCCTTCCCTGTTTGTAGTCCTTTCATTAATCTCCTTTAGAGGCATCAGACAACGGCACCTCCTCACCAACACACAGATCCCAGGGGAGACCATTTTCTTTTTGCACAAGCAGCGGTTAGCACAAGGTCCAAGCAGTTGCACACTTTTTGGAGACCAACTTTTCACAACAAAGGCCTTGCTAAGCCCTTGCATCAGTTATTAGGCTTACTCGACAGTCGTGTATTTACAAATCAACCAAAAGCAAGGCAAGGCAAGCATGAAAAAGATGAAAGTAAAACTAAACAAAGTGATCAGTTAATTAGATGTAGAAAAGTATGAACGTGGTGGTATCAGGAAATGCTTCTGTTGTGATTTGTACATGGCTTTTCACAGTTAGACGTGTAAAACGCTCTCAATAAATTTATCTTCTATTACAGTGGCTTCAATTTGCAATGACAATCCAATTTTATTTTATTTTTTCAAAATCAAGAAATTGTTGTTTTTACAACAATCACCAAGTTCAGTTTTACTAAAAACAAATTTCGACTGAAGCAGTTTTATAATTAACCTGATACATTTGTAAGTTTATGAGACTGTTGAGGGTTTTCTTTGACAATCCTTAACATGGCTTCATATTTGACTTGGATAAAAAACATAAAATGATACTTAGGCCAATTTCTCAATCCTTTTGTTTTTTTTAAATGGAAAAGACGAGAATATTTCAGGAAAGTAAAGCAGATACGTCTTGATGGAGATTTTCAGCAAACATTTTGGTAAGTTTCTGGTTGAAACAAAAGTTAGAAATGGGGATGTTCTTTGAGAAGACCCAAGGGAATACCCAGGCTTCACTAGAGGGATTATATGTTCCTCCTGTCCTAAGAACACCTTGGTATTATCAAGAATAAAACTATAGAGCTGCAGTGCTGAATGTTTCATTTACCTCTTGCCTTCTTGGTCCATTGTTCAATTAGATGAATGTGTGGACAAATGTACGATTGGTTTAGCATGCAACCATTAAACCATCCCTTGTTGTCATGATCAAAAAATAATTTTGTTTTGCAAAACATTAAAATAAAATGTAAGTTTGAAAGAAACAAAATTAATAAATAAAAATGCATATATATGAATGCTTCCACTTCTTATTCCATGCCAAAAAGTTAAAGCTTCTAAACGTTTTGATTGTCCAAAGTGCAAATCACTTGGTCAGCTTCACTTACCACATTATGTTTGCTTTTTTTTTATAGAGACAGTAACAGAGGACCAGCCGCTTTTACAAGAGATATGGACTGCATGAGGACATGAGCGTGAATCATAGAAAATCTAATAAATATGTCATCAAGAAAAAGTGCAACGTGGATACTTGGCATCAGAGAGTCACTCTATTTATACACCGTCTTCATTACAGACAACTTTGTTAGAAAGCACTTCATGTTATTAAAAAAAGTAGGATAACATCATAGGGGTGAATTATTCGCACATTAATAAAATAATGTAAACATTGAAAGCTGACATAATAAGACAACATAAGCAGCTTTCAAAGATAAATAGTATCTTAATTTTTTAAAAAGCATTTTTTGTGTGAATCAGCAACTTACTTGCATCACTTCATGAGGAGTTATTTAGAAAGAGCTACAGTAATCGGTGGGGACACGATGGCCTTCCACACAGATCACAAGCCGGAGACCAGAAAAATAGGATATATGCAGGATATGGGGACGTCCACAATGGCTAACTCGTATGAAATTTATTCTAGTGACCACAGAATCACACATGGCAGATTGATTTCTCTCGGATTTCTCAGCAGAGCCACTTCAAGGAAAAGTCCGACAATGTGACGGAAATAAAAGGAGCAAAAGTTACCAAAAAAAGAAAGGGAGACTGTCAGACGAGTGAAACTGGAACCTGGGAGAATGAATTGAATTATAGGAAGAAAGACGTCATATATTGAACAAAAGACAGGCACTAGAGTTGAAAAAAATATCAGAATTTGTCAACATTCAAATTCTTAGAAAACATTAATTAAGAAAACACAGATTCAGTCAAACTCACAGGCACAGTATAACCCCCTTAACTCACATTTAAGGGTTTAATGATATTGAGTGTGTGGATGAACATCTAGAAGCCTGTTTGCCAATTCAGTGAAATTATTTCACTCCATTAAAAACAGCAGAGGAACCTTAGCCAAACTAATTATAGGGATTTCTGTCAAATGCAAGAAGAGCGAAGAGACAGTTGCAAAGGTAAACAATGTTCAGCCTGTGTGCCTCTTTGTTTATGTGTGTTTGCATAACTATACACAATCAAGCCGTCCCGTCATAATTATCCTGTCTGCAGACTGAACTCAGGGTTAATCCGGTACACAGAACCCAGCATCAGCTGCAAAAGTCTGAATCTTCTCCATCAAAAAATTAACCTGCTGATCCAGATAATTGGCAGCGGAATCATAGACAGGAATAATTACAGTATTCCAGACATATTGGCTCTCTTGATAAAGATATATAAAAAGCTAAAAAAATAGTAGCATAATCCCTCACTGAAGAAGTTTGAAAAATGCCATCTTTAAATCGACTGAGTGCACACCTATTGAAACACATTGAAACACGTCACATTTGAAAATTTACATCAACCCTTACAAAACAAGCCTAAAAAAAAACTGCCATTAAATTCAAAACAAAGCAAAACAAAAAATATAGCTTATATGAAAATACCTAACTGATAATCGTACAAGTTTGTTTCCATGTGTTTAATATGACATGAACAAGGGTGGAGACCTGTATGGACCTGCTAGTTAATTTTACTTTGAAATGTTCATTTTTAACTTTACAACTCTTAAGCCATCATGATATTTTAATCGTTTTCAGGCTGAAATTTATGATCAGTTCCATCCAGTTATGCAGACAAAAAAAATATGTAGCATGTAATAAAGTTGAGTGTAGTGGCACATAAACAATCAACAGTGCCCATGCAATGTGATGACTACCAGACTGAAAATAGAAAAACACTGAATACATTATCTGCAGACACCAAAACAGTGAGTGAGTGAGTCAGCTATTACCAGGTGAGTGATGGAGCGTTGTGTTTGAGCCGACTCAAAGCAACAGCCTGCCTCTGCTTCCAGGAATACTCAATTTTAGCTCTTCTTTTCCCTCTGTGCCAACTGTCTGTTTTGTATAATATCCACCTTAGAGTGGACAAGGCTTAAATATTTGTTTTAAAAGTTTAAACATTTTTGTGGATTACAGAACAGAAGAGTTCAGTAGGCAAATTTGTAGTTTTCATTCAATGCACTATGGGCCAATTAAGCAGCATTGTACATGAAGGTTAAAACATTTGAAGTCTAAAGTTAAAAATTCAAATAATTTGGTTTTAAAGTTTCAATAAGATGCAGGACTTTTTCCCCCCCAGCTGTTTGGAGTATAGGTATAGGAATACACAGCTCAGACTGTTCTGCACCTGTTGCTGCACACTGTCAGTCTGCTGACAGTGTGCACTGTTTCTTTGATTTTAAAAAGGACAAATCAAAAAAGGTTTTGTATCACAACACACATGTGTAGTCATGGATATAACACAAAAGGCGAGCCACCCATCAATATAACTGGTTAAAACAATTAGCTAGTTATAATTTGCACATAAATTAAGTAGGGAACTGCTGGAAGCCTGATTAGTTTTTTTTTTCAGCTAATAAGAGCTTGTTATATTTGTCTTTCTCTACAGAGAAACTGCTACTGCATTTAGTTTGTGTTTATGCTACATTTTTGCTACAAATACACGTTAAAGGTATAAATATTAGGAGGATAATTATATAAAGTTTTACAAATGTATCTTAAATATTTGTGCTAATACAGCAATGATACTTGTTTTTACAACATAACCACACAACCTTACCCGGACATAGCATACAGTACAGATAACATAAAACTCAGCAAATCATGAGATGAACAGACGGCACTCTCACAGGATGAATAGCTCATCTTTTTTTTTTTTCTTTTACTTTACGGCTTGAAATATTAAATATTTGGTTTACAATAACGTTAAGTGGCCTAAGCCTGAGTTATGGTGCCATAGAGGCTTCTCTGTTTGTTTTCTTGTTTATGGTTTTGAAATATCAATCCCATGTTGTAGACTAATAAGACTAAGTGGTCTGGGTGAACGAATTATGGTCTGAGCACAAAGCGTTTTTTTTTTCCTTTAAATGGAACACACTCACGTGCGCTCACACTGATGTTCTATCAGAGGTCGTTTCTGAATTGGACTGTCTGAATGTGTCTTCTTACGCATTCAGGCCTTGCAGCAAAGCACAAAATGATCCAGTTAAAAAGAAAAGAAAACAAAACAAATTGGATGCAATTTTATGTACTGAGCAGAGCTGGAGTAACAGTAAATCAAATGCTGTAGTGGACAGCTGGGATAAAACACCAGAATTACCTATAGTAATACAGTCCTGGATAATACTGGATAGTCAAAACTACTCGTCTGTTTTGATATATATTTTTAAAATCATAACCAGCTTGTGTGTCGAAATTAGTTACACTGTGCCCTTTTCTGCCGTTAAGAGTCCAAAGAGCCTCTTTGAATCCTTGATGGAGTTTAAGTTCAGAATGTTTTTTATAGATGAGACCTATTCTTCTCAAATGCCATCCCTGTAAAAGTTTGTGGGGCCCCTTTGTGTGAGCCCTTTTGGTTTCACTTCAAGGCATTTTCTGCACAAATTTACTGCAGCAAGTCCCAGAAGCTGTATAACATAACAGTTTATAAGCATGTTATCACTGAAACAATCATAAATAAGTGTTTTAATTAGCAAGCAGCTTGCTATTCATAGTATGCATGTGGGTTGAGGTGGGCAGTACTTTAAAATGTGGCCTACAAGTGTAATAAAAAGAAAAAAAAAGAAGGTATATTTCCTGGTGAACTTCAGCCATTCAGGATAAAATGTCAATTGAGGACAGGGCTATTTTGCATCTTCAGAAGAGGCCAAAGTACCCAGAAAGAATCAGTCCTCAGAGAAGAGAAGACACAATTCTGCAAAGAACAGCATGCACAGATTAAATACAGACCTTGAGGCAGTGAGGCCATTATGAATTATAGGCACGACACCATGAAACATGCAAACCCAGTGCTAACCCCTGCACCACTTTGCAAATGTAAACTACAGCATGCATTTCTCCGTAAACACACCGTCTATGGAGTGTTCTTAGAAGAAATTAAAATGATGGAAAGCTTCTAGTCTAAAATTTGTTTTAAAAAAATGACAGTTATATAAGTAAAAAAGAGAGTACATGTCAACAAATGTTCTAAATATCTTTTAAACTGCTACGCAAGTGCATAACATACAGATTCCACTGACAGATGAGCTATGACTTACAATATTCTGTTAGGACTAAAATTCAAAACAATTTCAGCCTTTTTTTACAAACGCATGTATTTCTCAACAACGTGTGGCTCGAGTCTTATGGGGGAAATTACAATAGGGAAAATAATGTCTGTGTGATAATTAATGGGATTAAGAGATTAGACTGCAGATTTTGCTTTAGCTGACTACATCCCTGCAGCAAGCAAGACTGATGCAACGAAGATGGGAAGAAGAATCGAGATCTGGTAACTTGGCCAGGAAAAATCCTGCTGGATGAACCTCGTCAGAACCGAAAGACTTTGGACTGTTCACTCATGCCAAATTTGTGTTTTCCTTGATCAGAAAGGACGTACCTTAAGGCAACATTTTTCTACTTTAAGACTTTCAACTGAAAGAGAAGAACATGCTGTGAGGGAGGGTGTGTTGAACATCTGAAAACTATTTTTCCTAGAAGAAACAAAAGGGGGTGGAAAAAAAAAAAAGAAAAACTATTATATTTCTCAAAGGATATTTTGTATATTTGATCAGTTCAATAATACATGCTAGTTTATTTAAACATGGATAATAAAGACTTTTGTTTTGTTTTCTTTGACCTTCCATCACACTGTTATGCACAATGATGGACAGCCTTGAGGTAACAGTCTCACTGACTCACACTATTTAACTTTAAATAAAATAATAATAATAAAGACAGAGTTTGGGTTTCACATCTGGTGGGAACCCTGGGGGATCACACTCCGGTTTGACTGAAGTGAAGCCCAGATCGTTCTTCTGAGGTAGACCTGAGACAGTTCCTCCGCAGAGGACCTGGATTTGACACTGGTCACACTTCACCAAACGTAACGGACGAGCAGGGGAAGCAGCGAGGGTCCCGGGAAGAAAAACAATGTTTTAAGACCAAGGAGTCGAAAAGGCCAAGAGAGAGCTAACAAGAGACAGACAGCCTCAGTTTTTTTTTTTCCCAGTGAGTACCATCCGACCACTTTCAGCGGTTTTATGTACAAACACACCGTCATTAAATTAAATTAATCTCTATTTCCTCCTTTGCTGCACGTTCCGAGCCACATCCTGCAGGATGTGTCCTCCGGTATTTTAATCATGCAAACTATTCCACATTTCTGTTTTTGTGTGTTTGCTGCTGAAGTGCTCTACTTCACCTCTTTGGAAGCAATAACACAACAGCGTCTAAAGTCTGTCCTGGATGTGGAATACATTGAGGTTTACGGCTTCATTTCCCATGCAGCTAAACACTACCTGCTACTATTAACAACCGTCGCGGCTGACTATGCATCAATCATGTAGCCGCACAGTAACAGACTGGACAAGGCCAAGAACGGACCTGGCCAAGACCACAGGTCAGCAAATCGCTTGTCATAACAAGGCAGGCTCCTGTCTCGCTTCATCCTGGATATTTGTGGCCGGTTTGTGCTTGCTGTTTTAGTCTAAAGGAATTATGGGTTAGGCCTGTCAGAGGAAGTACATATCAGAGGTTGATGCACTTTTTTACAATTCAAACATTGGTAAACAACATGGCTGAAGCCTAAATTCTTAACAGGTTAACAGAATGACACTAAACTTTTAGCAATGGTACCTACAGGTAGAATCACCATTTTCTCTTTCCACAAATCATTTTAATTACAAATTGTGTTTTAACTGATTTCTATTCAATCTTCAATAATGCAGTCCAGACTTTGAAAACTATGCAAATTATACTTTGATTACTTGCCTTATTCATGCTTTTATAGACTGTACCACTGGGCTGGTTTGATCTTCCTCTTGAGACCACATTTGTTATGAATTAGCATTACAAAAATAAAGTGAACTCAAGGAAAGAGCCTATAACAAAACCCATCAACAATTATCTTTGTGCTTTCACTGGAGTCATCAACTTCCAGATTTCTTTCAGATGTGACCTGCTGAATTTCCAAGGACAAATGAAACCTGATTTTGTTTTATTTCAACAACTAAATGTAAATTTAAACAAATAAAAACTAAAAATACTTGAAAAAAGCATGTTGAGATTAAAGTAAACAATTACAGATGCCTAATAAATAAATAAATAAATAAATCATTTTAGATGAGATATCGGCTAAGGCTCCTTCAATGGTCAATGGGTATTTTCACCGATACTGTCACATCTTAAGATGTTGTCTCAACCATCAAATCACATTTATTGCTCAGTGGGGCAGGAAACTACTATCAAACAAACGACTTTCCTTTGATAAATGCATTCCTTATATTGGTTATATTTAGCTTCTACTTCCCGATACAAATTCTGATTTTCTATGTGGTCTGACCTGCTGATTCACGTTTTTTAAAGTTGGTTTTTATCTCAATAATGATTTCATTTTTGAAAGAAGCATTTTCATAGAGCTGAATAAAGAAACCGCCTGATTTGCACAACACAGCCCGTTTTTTTTGTTGTTGTTTTTTTTTTCCTTTTTTCTTTAATGCCTTTATTTCGGAAAAAGGAAACAAAAACGTTTAAAAAAAAAGTGCTCCGAGTCAAAACATAAGAAAATGTTTAGCCCAAATATAACAAAGACTCCTTTGCAAAGCATTGTGCAAGGCAGCTAAAAAGGAAGGAGTGCATTAAGAGAGCAGACATCAGTAATGATTCACTTTGAAATTCATTCATTGTGGCATTAGTAATAATACACTTGTTCCTCATTATAAACACATTAGTGTTCTTCTGGCAGGTTGAGCGGCTGGTCTGGGTCTGCTCTCCATTATGTTGAAATGGTACTAAAAAGGCTAGAGCCTCTTGTTCTCAGGCCCATTTAAATATTGCATATTCAAGTAGAGTTGAGATGCATTTGTTGGAAAGGTTAAAGCAGATTTAAACCGACAGTGAAAAAAACAAAAAAAAAACTCAAACTAAGCCTTTTGGATCACATTAGGTTAGTCTCTTGTGAGTAATGACGGGGATCTCTGGAGGAAGTACAGTGTTACATAATTTGGATATTCTTTGTTGTTTCTCTTATTACGCTCTTGATCATCTTGCCCTGTGGCTGTCGTTTGTAAACAAGCAGTTATAATTGCACACAGTCCCTCTTTCAGAAAGAGCTGAAGCAAAAGTCCTTGAAATTTTGCCAAGTTAAATGCAGATGTTTTTACTTATAAAGTATTCAAGCTCCATTTCTTATATTCCCGTTTTTCTAACATGAATACTAAGATTGGATTTTTTTTTTTTTGTCTTTAAAGAATTAGGTACATAAAAGAACTTTTTCAGATCATAAACCAATTAAAAAATGTAAAGAGACGAGTTGTTTGATGTTTATGTATTAATTAAATCAGAATTGGAGAAAGAGCATTTTAAATGAGTTTGATTTTCTTTTAATGTTAAAAAATAATTTAAAACTAACCCGATGGCAAAGAAAAATATAAATTAGCCCACATATGTTTTGGGAGAACAAACTGAGGTTTGGCAGAATATGAGACTTGTTTTGTTTCTCTTTACCAGTGTTTATCCTTTTTTTTTTAACCACAAAAACATGTTACTATCATTATCATTACTGCTGTTATTATTTTTATGACATCAGTTTTGCACTTGCGGGTGAGAATAGTGTATGTGCTGAAGTGAAGGAAAATCTTCAGATTTATTTGTAAACATTTTGTGGCTAGAAAAATTTAGTGTATTAGTAGATTTTAATGAAATGCAAAAAGATACATTTTGTAACTTGCTAACGAGAAAATCATGTTTTATTTAAAAGTAAAAATTTAGTTATGAATCTGGATTAAATTATAGAGGAACTTGGGGAAGGGGGGGATGTTTTTGGTTGTTGATCAGAACTTGGCCACGAAGGTTTGGCCAGTGCATCTCTAAACGGTGATATTCCGACAATGTGAAATATGTCTCAGTTTGTTCTTTTTCTGCCACAACAAACTTGAAAAACAGCAAGTGAGAGCTTGTATGTCTGATTGTGTGTATTTGTATATAAAAAGGGCCGGCTGTGGCGTTAGCTCGATGTGGATGGAATGTGACACAGCTAACCATTTTGTGGTGGAGCACAAAAATATAACCAATGTCACCTAAGAAAGACATTTTCTATTCAATCGCCCAATATAAAAATCCCACTGACATGCACATAAATAAATTCAGACAACACACTACAACGAGCAGGTAAAAGAGAGAGAGAGAAAAAAAAAAGAATATTTGAAGGCTGCAATGGGGTTTTTGCTCAGAACTGAGCTGCTGTTGATTGTGCGGTCACTTTGAAGGGCAATTTCATCTGGCTGACGGAAATGTGTGTGAGGGAAGTGTGTATTTTTTCAGCATCAGGGGGTCAGTCACCTGGAGTGTTAGGGAATTTTCTATCCAAATATTCCTGTGTAATTGAAGAACTCTGGGTGATTGTGTGCATGTCAGTGCGCTCACCCATGTGGGCATTCATCTCGTCGAATTATTTTGCAAGTTATAGTCTTTAAATGGACTGTGTGTGTGCGTGCATGCATGCGTGCAAGTGTCGGGTTGGCACTGGGCCAAAGTGAATAGAAGCCTTGTTAGTGTTTTAAATGCCTTCTTGGATCTGACAGGACATGTGGAGGCATATAGGCATGCCAGTGAGCTGTGTATGTATGGCAGTGTGTTTGCATTTACTGTGCAGAGTTTGAAGGAGCCGCTCTGTCAAAGTCCCATAACTCTGATAGCATACGTGTGTGTCAAGAATACTTTCTTAAAAGGACCGTCATTAGACGTACCCAAAAGTGCACTTTTCATATTAAAATGTTGATATTCTGAAAACCTAAATTACACTTACAGCCAATATTTGATATTGACAAAAGAATACAAGTTGCTTTTAGGTTTTGTGGGGATATTGGAGCAAAATCTCTAATGGAAAACATTTCCCTTGTTGGTTTTCTTTCTTTTTTACAGTTTGCCCATTGTTTTTTGAATGTTTTTCCTCAAACTTGAGAAACGAAACAAAGAAGCCTATCAAAACAAATCAAATGTCAAAAACAAGGCAGGGGTAGGGGGTTATTTTTTTAATTGCACATATTTGAAACTATACCAAAGTAATCTTAGAATGTTTGTGTCCTTTACAAGTACCATGGGTTCCATGCTCATTTTACCATTCATTTCATCATACCATGTCTAAGTACATAGAAATGTTTTGCATGTTATTGGAACAAGGCAGTTTCATTTGAAAATGGATTATGTTTTGGGTTTTGACAGACTGTACTGGGGGATGTTAACAGATAATTTGTAATCCAAAAGCCTTTGCTGATTGGACTGTTCATTATCTGGCTGAAATGGAGAGGATACAACATTTTCGGTGGGTAAAGAACCATGTGTTTAAACTTTAAATAATATTTATTTTCTGTGAGTGAGCAACACCAAGTGACATATTTAACTTACAGTTTCCAACCAACAGGAAACTTCTGAAACTTTTGTGATAAACTCTACACCTTTCATTTCAACAACACTGGAAGACATGATGCTATCAGAAAACAACCCTGTTGCATCACCTTCCTGGACATTTAGCATTACAGCATGATGGTCACATCTGATAGGCTACTGGGGAGTTTTTGGGTATGTCAAAAAAAAATTCTGCCACAAGTTTTACAGCTCTCATATGCCAAATCGGATGTGTACCACTGGTAATGACAAAATGGAAATATGAGTGACCAGTAATAAAACAATATTGATAACCTAATCCCATAATAGGCTATGCAAGTTTTAGACTCACCTGGGCCAGATAATCCTTTAATGTGAGGAAAAAAAAAAGAAAAAAGAAAAAGTTGGTGACACACCAGCCAGGTGTTTGCTGATTTCTGCTGCCACTAGTCTAATGGAGCTGTGGATAAATAAGCAACCCATTGCTCAAATAATCATACTGAATGGCTGCCCAGACAGATCCAAGAATTTCTCAAACATGCACAAATGAGTCAAGGCAACTTTCCATGTATGTTATAAACTTCTAACAACAGAGTCTGTGTCGATTTTAGCAACACAGAATGCACATTCTCCTGTGCCCGATTGGTTTTAGGAAAGCACATCTGTATTTATATGTAAATAAGTCAGTGGGTTTTAGGACTGCTATTCGAAGGTTGAATTTGTGATCTTGCTCCACCTCTTCAGAGAGAAAAAGGCTAAGCATTAAATATTAGATATGGCAATGATACACGAAAAAAAAGAAAAAAAAAGTTAAGCTATAAAGATGAAGAGAAAAAGTAGGAAGTATAGAAAGTAATAAGCAGGGAAAATTTGAAGGCATAACAGGGCAGTATCCTGGACAGTAGGTGTATAACTTTAAAAAATCCCGGAAACTTGTGGAAATCCACTGAAAAAAAAAAGGACAGGAATAGCCTTGAAAATGTGAGAAAAGTGATTTAGAGAAATGGGCAGTGAAAGCACAGTGTGAATAAAGCAGTAGGACAGATATGAAAAAGAAAAGGGAGCATGGGAAAGAAGCAAAAAGAGGCTGATAGAAAAAAAAAAAAAAAAAACGCAGTGTGTTTGGGAGAGCTTTGGTGATGAAATCTTGAATGACCCCCCACCGTGAATCCTTCTTTGAGGAAAGCGTCCCTGCTCACATACACACATAAAAACAGATTTGAAGACAAACAAACACAAAGAAACAAAATGCTTGTTGGTCATACCGACACACACACACACACACACACACGCACTGAAACCTTAACACTAAATCCCATCTCAGCTGCCATCCAAAGCTCCCACACTGTTCTCATGGCTTTCTCCTCGTTCCCTTTCACATTTTTCTCCTCTCCATTGCTTGTTACGCTAAACTTAAGGTGACAGTCCGTAGCCAGAGAGGGATAGACTGACAGAGGGAGAGGCGAGAAAAGAGACAGAAAATCCAGAGGGCAGGCAACCTCTTGACAAGAGAAGGGATAAGGAACAAAAAGGTTTTAAATGGACAAATACCACAGCAGCCAACATGCCAGATTATTCTAATTTTCAGTCGTACCTTTGTCTGGAGTATTTCACTGAACTTCCTAGTATGGCCACGATATTACTGGTAAAATAAAAGCACTCGTATCACAATTTACTTCTCACAGAACACACATGGATTTAGGGGTTCAATGTAGCTTTTTAAAGATGCCACCGTTCAAAACCTGGAAAACAGTTTGTCATTCGGTACTACAGATTTCAAAGAATGGATCACAAAATCCAATCCCCTGTTATCGTGAGGTGTACAGGTTGGTCAAAGGAGGAAAAATCTCCAAAAAACTACTTCTCTCTGGCCAAGAGAAGAGAAGTAACTTTTGCCAAGGTAAAAACAACGAAATATAACATAACATAAATGTGGCTCAGTTACATAAAGAACATCATCCATTCCTAAAATGTTGCTGTTTTGCAAGAAATGCTGTCAAGAAGACAAACATATTAACATGCTGGTTAAGTCAAACTAACAGTTATGGCAATTCCCACCAAGTCAAACAATTGTTAGTCCCTCCTCTACTTGGTTTACAAAAGAACCACTAATTGTAGCTGGAATCATGGAGACACTTTGTGGAATTAAAAACCAACTACAAATAAATGCAGTTTTAGAGTTTGTTGATAATATGTAAATATTATAAGAGGGCTACAAGAATCATAACTTGCATGGGATTTTTAAAGAAAAAAAAATCCCATGCAACATGTTTTTTTTTTGTTTTTTTTTACATGTAAAAAAATATGTTTTTACATGTCAAAAAACAACTAAATAAATAAAAACAAATAAATAAATATATCATGAATGTCTATTTTAACTACTGGTAGCCAATACATAACGATGTTATAAAATAACCTAAAGCCATGTGGGCATAAAAACATTTTATAACAAGCTGAATGTGAGGTTCATTAGAGAAAAATGTCTCTGTGATGCAGCAAATGAAATACTGATAAATAAGCTTCCCATCAGACAGCTGCATCTAAATTTGTAGCATGTGTTGTTAGAATATGTGATAAAAATGTGTGAAGTGCAATCACAGTTTCTTTTGATGCGATTGACAAGTTTTGGAGAATTCAAAAGGAGACTTGACATTAATCAACACTATTGGATGAGCCTGTCCAATCCTGTGAGGTGGTGTGCAGCTCAACATGCACACGTGTAGAAGACACATTTAGTTTCTAATTAAAATTGTGGCTAACAGTAATATTTTTTTCTCAAAACGCAATAAATGACATTCTTTAATCTCGCTCCATTCTTCAACCCATCCTAAACAAAGGTGTGAATGCAACCATGCTGCATTGAGGATGGTTTTCTTCAGATCACCTTCAATGGTGACCTGGGACAATTTTATCTGCTTTAGGTAGGCAGTTTCCATTTTGGGAAACATCAAAGGACCACCCACTGACATTACTTCCCTAACAGTGCCCCACACTTCAGCACAAAACATCCACTGTGTCTTAGAGGCACCAACTCATGCATTACATTTGATGTGATGCTCTCCAGATGTGCTCTCCCATTATAGTGAAGGCTATCCACCCTTTAGAGGAAGCTCAATTTAGCTGCTTGTAACTATGAACAATGGAAGAGATCTCCAAATCTTTACCCTGCCGGAAACAATGGTGATCTCGGGAGATTGGTTCCCGGTCCACATGTGTTTTGTGGTGTAGGATGGTGGCCGTGTCCTGAAAGGTACTCTGCAGGTGCTGCTTTCGAAGTATAGAATACAAGAAACACAGCTGAAGGGCTCTCTGTGCTCTTTTATGCCAAAACAATAGCCATGTCCATAATTTCAACACTAAGAATATTCACAGCGCTAGCCGGAATCTGTAGAGACCAGTATGCACCTTATTGATCTGAAAGGCCCATTGACAAAACCTCAAGATGTAGTTTGAGAGAGGAGGGTCCTTTGCTTTGCAGCTGAGGGGGATGTTGCTGGATATCGGATCAGTCCCATTTTCTCTGGGACCAGTAAATAGGTAGACTGCAACCCTCTAGTTGTATATCAGTTGCTGAGGTATTTTCTTGCGGGAGCTTCAAGTTTGGAGTGTTTAGCTAGTGGAGTGACAGGAATGCTTCTTAGGACTATCTGGTCCTTGTAAAATCAAAGCATGAGGTAAGTGTTTTGGCACCGTATGTCTACATTCTCAACAAAAAGTGACAGCATGTTCATAATGAAGTTTGGCCTTCGCCAGGGCCGGCCCTCTTCACCGACACCATTTGTAGTGTTTATGAACAAGATTTTAAGCAGTGGGCATGGAGAGTGTTTGTTTTGGAATTATTTTCAAGATGAAGTTGTCATGTGGTGGAGTTGGCCCTCAGTGTGCACTGCAGGTGTTCACATACAAGTGTGAAGTAGATGGGATGAGATTCAGCTCCTCCAAGACTGAAACCATTGTTCCAAACAACAAAAAAGTAGACTGCTCCTTTCACTTTCTATCTCAAGCACAGGAGTTCAACTATCTATCTAAAAAAAAAGAACATAATTTTTAATTAGTAAAGATGATTTGATCCCTGCCCTGTGATTGATGATGTGTACCCAACCTCCCATCACTTGAATGCTGGAGATTGGCAACAACCCTCGGCAAACCAACAAGGATTAAGTGGGTTTGGATGATGGATGGGTGGCCTTGATTCTAGTAAAAAACTGTAACGTATGTTTTTTTTTTCTAATTGCAGATGTGTATGAGATAAAAATCAAGTAGTTTGTAATACACCATATGAATATTTTAAACATCCGTCTCCTGAAAATGCTTGGCCTTCTTATTTCTCTGTCCCTTCAACTCTTTAAGTAGCTAGCGTTAGATCGAGGGTGAGGTGGCAAAAAGTGAACAGTAAATATGACTCTTACACTATGTTCAAAATATGGTTGCCCTAAACCTCTCAAATCCTTTTATCAGACACACGCAGAGAATCAAGCTACACATTATACTGTGCAAACAACTGCATGCCAAGTTATAAATAACCGTGACGGTGCACTGTCATCTGTGTGAAGTTTAATTTGCCTTTTTATGGTGTTCTCGGGTTTATTGAAGCTATTTCAGAATATTGTTATTTTAACCAAATGTCTCTTTAAGAATCTGTGTACTCATTTGTTATCTTCAAAATGCCAATCCCACTACAATGATAATATTTTGGATCTCAGTAGAGAAGCTCACAGTCCTTACTCCTCTTTATTAGAAACAAAATCATAAGACAAAAGTCAAAAATCTAACAGCAAAAAAAAACAAAAACAAAAAAAAAACAATCTCACCTTGTCTGAAAAATGCATTTCCCTCTCAAGTGAAAAATTCATTCAGACAAAGCAACAAAACAGACTTAAAGAAAAATCATTCTGCTGTCAAGTTAAATAAACAATTTTTACCCGGCACTAAACACACTTAAAATAACTGCCATTTTTTCCCTCTTTCTTTCTTTCTTTCTTTCTTTCTTGTGCTATTACAAAGAAATAAATCTCCTGTAAACATATCTAAGGCATTGGTATTTAAGGAATTCAGAGGATTTGTGTTCAGCTTTGCTCATTATTTGGAAATGATGACAGCAAACAGAGTACTGTGGCACCATTTCAAGGTGTCTGAACCTTAATTACATTTTTAATAAACTCCTTGGCATGTGTAAATGTACGTGCATGTTTATGGGTGCAAATTATACACACAGTTTCATGTGTGTTTGCGTGCTCCTCTGCTTTTGCTAAAGGGTAATTTGCAGCCTCACAGTCGCATCAATTCAGATGCAGATACATAGTGTGCACTCGCACACACAGAAACACACACACACACACACACACACACACTCATGGATGGCCAGATGCTACATGAGCCGTATCTGGTGAACTCTAAGATACGATGATATTGAGGCTTCTAATGGCCATCATTTATCACGCGATACTAAATCACTTTAGAGATACAGAAAGATGGGGTAGGGATAGTGAAGGAAATAAAATGGGAAATGGGATGTAGGGCAGCAAGGGAAGAGAAAATGAACCTAAGCAGGCAAACAGAAAGTAAACGAAATGAAGGGGATGGGAAAAAAAGGATTGCCAATAAACAGCTGATGAACACTAATGTTAAAGATTTCACACACAAAACCTTCGCCTTAGCTTATCTGTTGTTGCAGCTTTGTAAACAATACCCGTTTATTCTGTGATAACCCAGATTGAGGTTAAAGAAAAAAAAAAAAAAAACTAACTGGGTGGGCATGATATTGCTTTTGTGATAGCAGTTTTCACAAGAATATGATTCAAATTAAACAACACAAACTCAATTTCAGGCGTATTTGTCCATAGGAGATTAAACGGTTGTGATCTTATTTCACAACTTTTGCATTGAACTATAGATGATGACTTATGTAAAGATAACAACAAATCCTTTAGAAGGTTACATATTTTTTATTATACTTTCACATCCTTGATTTTTAACAGTTTGGTATCTTACTCTTGAGAAAAATACTTTAATGTTGCGCTTGACAAAAAGAGTTTGATGACATCAAAATACCAAAAGAAAATGTCTTATGGCTTTTCTTGAGAAAAAAAAAAAGGTGATTCTAATTGTGACCACTTGATTTACTTGTTTATTTGTTTCATTTTCTTTGACATCGTTTTTAGTTGCAAGATAAATACTCGACCTTTGCTGCCATTTTCATTATTTGAAATCTTTAAATAAGTGTAAAGTAAGGTAAATAAGCATTTTCCTGAAACCATTTTCCAACTCATTATTACAACATCTAAATAATTTACTAAGATGTTCCCTTTTGTTTCCCATTTTGAAAAGTGGATGGAATGCACATCACATAATAGGCTGAATGAAACAACAGGCAAAGTTCTCAGGTTTCAATTTTGCAGCTTTTCACAAATGATGAAACACTGATATGTTTTTTTTATATATTATATATATTTGCTAAACATTGTTTTGGAACCCTGTGTGTTATGACCTTGCAAGACTGAGGCCTCAGAGCTACAGAGAAGAAAAGAAAAAGCTGTCAGATAACAGGCCCGTTATCTCATCTGATCCCTGGGTCAGGCCTGAGGCTCCACATGCCCCTTTTTGCATTTGATAATGTAATTTTTCTCTTCTGCATTAAAAACCACAGACAACAACCTTGCTATGTTTTCTCACATTAACACTGTAAACTCTTTTATTTAATAATTGTATTTTTGGGGGGAATTTTATGTGATGGGTCAACACAAGATTTGATGAAGTCATGATGTGGAAGGGCAATGAAACAGTTTGATGTTTGTTTTTTTTAACAAATAAAACTATATATTTTTATACGCCTTTGTATATTGCTGAGTTAAGGTTTTTGCTGAAATAATTTCCCTTGGTTTAAATTAAAATCGATCTTTGCAAATCTACAGAAATTGCCAATTCTCATTTTCCAGGGTTTTTTTTTTTTTCCCCTTAGGTCTGGGCTTTGATTGGAACACAATAATATAAGATTATGCCTCATACATATCATTTAACATTTCCTCTGGCTGTATGTCTAGGATTGGTGCCCTACTGTTAGGTGAGCATCTGCCTGGTCTCCAGCATTTTGTGTGTGTGGCAGGTATTTTTTTCAAGATTGTCCTGCATTTACCTCCATATATTATGATATACATCAACGTTTATCAGGTTTTTCATTCCTCCTGAAAAGAAGCATTTCTTGGCATGATACTGCTATTACAAAATTTTCACAGTGGGAATGATGTGTTCATTGTGATTAGTAGTGTTACTTGTTCACCTACATGACTTTTTGGGTATTGGAAATAGAACTTCCTTTGAATTTCTTTCAATAGATTCTTTCTCCCTGCAACTGATCCTACAAGGTCAGATTTGTGGTAGCTGTTGATTATTTTTGACTCCTCAGGGCTATCATTTTCTCAACGCTGGACAGCCATGTCTTAGCAGAATTTATGCGCTTTAATTTATTTGTTTTTTATTTTTGGAAGGGTTTTAAGTCTTCAATTTTGCTTTCAGTTGCAGTCATAAATTAAATAAATCACTCCAACCCACTTTTTAGCTGAAAAAAATGAAAGGACATTCCAATAAGACTTTTTAAATGGACACTGACTGATGCTGCAGGTTGTTTTTTTTGGGGGGTTTTTCAACAGCACAGAAGAAATTCTTTTGAGTGTGTGGAAAAACCAAATGTTGCACCCATGTCATTAGTAGTTTAGATAGTCGGACACACCCTGTATCTAACCCTTAAAGAACATTGAGCCAAAACACACCAGCCTTGAATGCGACCCAACAACCAAAAAGCACACATCTGCGTGGGTTCCTTCAGAGTGGCTAACTTCAGTGTGTGTGACTGAGCACATCACAAAACCGCTGTGTGAAGGCTAAATGACAGGTTCTGATCCCGCTGAGGAACATTCTCAGGTCAGATTATGTACAGATCAAATTTTTAGAGGGGTGACCAGAAGTTTCTTTTTGTTTTGGCATTAACCCTCTATGGGAGAGAAATGTCATCACCAGTGCACAAATGTTCTTTTTAAAATAAAAGCATTCCTTAACGGTGACATTTACTTCCTAAACATTTTGTGTTTGACATTGGAGATTGTTGTCTGTGGAGCCAATGTGCACTCAATGCATTTAGTAAAAGTACTAAAAAAAAGGGACCTTCAGAGCCACAAATTAAAATTAATCTGGGAACACAAATTGATCCTTTGGATTGGAAGTCAATCTCTATCTCTTTCCAACACAAATTTTAACAACTTATCTCCTTATGAAGTAGTTTCTCCTTTCTAACAAAACTAAGGTCATGTGGAATGAGGAATGGGTGGTAATGGGAACAAACATAAAGTGATTCCTCAAGGGCTGCACTTTCGGTTAATGAGTAAAGACACGGACTGAATGTCAACCTGAAAGGACTAAGAGGGCCCTTAACCCACTGGAGAGAAGAAGCTGATAAGAGCAGGAGTGGGGCGACGATCACTACAAGCAAGTAAGACAGAGCCTGCAGAGCACAGCATCTAACTCATTACTCTGGTAGGACTCATTACTACCTTGTTGTAGTTGGAGTTTTGTTTTCACTTCATTTGTAGCTAGAAAGTCAGATGCTTTAACAGAGGGGTGTCCAAATTCAGTCTTTGAGGGCTGGTATCCTGCATGTTTTAGTCATTTCTCTGGTTCCCTGGAATCCCATATTAGTAGATAAGAGACTCTATACTTTTGCATGAGACTGTTAAGTTTGATGATGTTTGTCTCAGGTGGCCATTTCAATCCAAGTTTGCCAAGAATAAAGTAAGCTTTTGGTTCTCATGATCACTGAGCAAATTTATCATTTGTACAATATACCCAAAGAAAATTGCTTGAAAATGATTTTGAGACTCAATAAACTTAGTTGATACTTTAGGCAATATAATTTAACATCCTAACAAAAACGTGTTTTTTTTCACTGACAAACAGCAACAGACTATTGGTTTCCTGTGAGTACATATTTGTTTAATATCTGCTAATGTAGTCCTATATCCAATAGATACAGGTACAGAACATTTTAATTTAACAACAAGTGCTCAGCATTTCACTTAAAAATCCAAACCATCCCTTTTAAAGCAGATAAGATCTGCCTTTGAGGAGTAGGTTTAGCCTAAACAACTTTGAAAGAGAGTTACAGCCAGGCTGAACAGTTACCATGTTCAAACAGGGTTTTAGCAGCCATTAAACCAAGGATCAGATGAATAATGACATCCTGCATCATATTACCCCTGCAGCCTTCAGCCTGTGACACCAGTATGTATTCAAATAAATCATGTTCCATTTACACATGGGCCCATTAATCCCAGTTTAATGGCTTGGCTTTTGCATCTGATTTCAGTTTCAATAGCCTGTAAAACCCTTTACCTTTAAGTAGAGAAGAGGAGCAAGTGCTCTTTGAAAGGCTAAATCTCATGTGTTTTGGAAGGCACATATTGCCCTTGACATTGCTAGATTGTGAATTGTGAATTGGATAACCAGCTTCCTGTATCCAAAGGATTATCTAAAGATATGAAAAATTGTTATGTAGGAGTCTCAGATGAATAATTCAGTTATGTTCAAACTGCAATGGACAGCAAGTCTCTCCTGAAATGTGTCCCGAACCTGGAAACGAGTCTGACCACCGAGATTGAATTCTGTAATGACACAAGCGGGGAGATCTAATAAGCTTTTCTAATACCTTTTCTAAAAGGGTATTTGATGCTGGAGGTGTTTGATGTTGGGCCATCATTAACCTGGAGGTCAGAGGTTTATGACAGGAAGGAGAAAGAAAGAATTTGCCGCACTTGGTTGCATAATTTAAAATGGTCAAAGTAACAAAAGAGACTTAAGAAATCCCAATTATCTTACAAAGGACATCAAGGAGAGGCTACATCTAAACCACTGCCTATTAAACATTTTCATTATAGTTATTTTTGGTGGCCCAGATTATAGCGAGCAACCGTTTTGTTTGTCAGAAGTAAGCCACCATCAAGCTCACAAAGAGACACAGCATCCACACTGCAAACACGTTCTTGAAACAGCTTTGAGCAATTTGTAATGTCGGAGCTGTAATCATCTTCAATGAAAGATTATATTTCAAAGACAGATATTGGGTCTCTTCTTGTCATTGAGTTTCAAGTAAACAACAGACCCACCTATAATTAACTTTGATATCAAAAACTGCTGGAGACAGTTGCAATAACTTGCTGGTGGATGCTTTAGTGTGTGTAGTCAAATATGTCAAAAGACCATCATGCCTGGAAGGTACTGTGGTTATTCCAGGAAGTATATCTACCCTTTTTCAAGTAGGAAATATCTGTCCCCCCCTGTGTAGCTTGTTATAGTTTTGATGAGGAAAGGTGATGGGGGGGAGGGGGTAGAGCAGTAGACACTGAAGGCGATGGAGGGCTTGTGGGAGAGTATGTAGAACCTACACACCTCTGCTCAGCAGTCAGGTAAAGAGAAAATTCGCCCTGGACCGGCCTCTAGTCAAACAAAGAGCAAAATGAATACATTTGCAACAAAGAATTTGCCTAACAGAACATTAAAGTCTCAAATTAACCTAACAGCCATATTGTGTTGGACTAGGAAGTATGGGGATTACCTGTGTGTGCATAAGAAGAACATTTAAGCTCTGTGGACTTCCAGTTCTGATTCAAACTTACTACAGGAAACAAGGCTGAAAATAATTGGGTACATCTGATGTTACAACCAAAATATACATTAATTAGGATTTGACAGACCAGTACAAAGTAGCACATAATTGTAAAGAGGAATGAAAAATACATATGCTTTGCAAAATGTTTAAATTGAGATGTGTATTATGCATCCATCCCCCACCACACCAATTTTGGCTGCAAGTACAGCTGCAAGTCATTTGATATTTGTCTCTATCAGCTTTGTACATCTAGACACCCGGACACTGGTTCACTTTTTTGGGGGCAAAATAACTCAAGTCCCCTCAAATTAGATGGACAGAGTTTATAAATATAGTTTATCAATTTCTCTGTCAACTCTAAGCAGTTTTCCTGTGAATGACGAAAAAAAAAATCTCTAAAGCATGATACATTTTGCATGTAGGCCAAAAAGTTTAATGCTGATCTCACCCAGCATTCTCTTCTACATGTTTGCTGTATCACTAATGCAAGTGACCAACTGGATTTTCAGTTTTAATATAAATAAAATCTAAGTAAAAGGTGTTAAAGCCCTGCTTGTATTAGGAAAAAAAATATATGGAAAAGTCAAAAGGTGTGAACACTTTTGCAAGGATGTGTATTTATATTTACTATGTCTATACTGACTTACCTTCAGGGTATCATTTTGTTTTCTGTAAGAGAGTGTATATCCATCTCCCTGGGAGTGTTACATGTCTAATTGCTGTACACTTTAATAATTTACACTTACGGGTCTCTTATGCCCATCATTAAGAAATGGAGCAGTCATTCCCAGTCGCATGTCTGGCTGTGTGGAGATGTGTGTGTGTGTGTGTGTGTGTGTGTGTGTGTGTGTGTGTGCGTGCGTGTGTGTGTGCGTGCGTGTGTGTGCACATGCCGTTATGTCTGTGTCTGTGCACGCTGGGTCGGGTGAGCTCATACATTCTTGATAAAGTGTCTAAGTGTGTGCATACAATTAGGGAAGTTTGCAAATGTACGTTGTAGGGTTTGTGCAAGCATGAGCTAATCAGCGCACACGTCTGTGTTTATACATGTTTGTGTACATGCCTGGCTCTGGCGTATGCGTGTTCTGCACCTTCTCTAGCCATTAAGGTGAGTGTGCATTATTCATTGTGGCCTGACAAGATCATTATCAACAGGATGAGCAGGAGGAAATGAAGGGCTGAAGGAGGAACTGAAGAGTGTTTGCTCCTTCAGATAAAAGTCACAACATTTCACCTTTCATCACCAATTACAGCCTAATCAAACTTTTTTTTTGGCCTAACTCTTTTTTAATCTAACTACATGAACACAAACAGTATTTGAACTCATCTTAGATCTTACCCGTGAAAACTTTATAAAAGAACATATTTTCTTTTGTGACATCAGATCAGTTGAACTGGCATGGCATCACAAATTCCTGAAGTAGAACCTTTTCTAACATTTTACAGTGTGCTTTTGTGGTTTTTGGGAGGCCAAATAGTTTTATTTGTTTGTTTTTCCAGCTTTCTCGAGACTGTAGATTACCCTTTCAGCTAGAAATGAAATAACAAAGATGACATATTCTTTAGAACTAATTTTGGGTAACGATAATTATAGGTGTTGGGTTATTTATTCTGATTTAAAGGAATCAAAGAATGATTGAAGACTGTCCAAGCACCACTGCCTGGGCAAGTTTTATTGGCCATGTGTGACCTATTGGCATTTCTGTGGTGCCTGCAAATGATTGAAAAACAGTATCTAAAACGTCATGGTGATTTAGTATTAAAAGCACACAGCTCTGTGAGTTTAGTTTAAACTACCCCTAATATCATAAATATGTGACAAAGTACAAACCTCTTTGAAAAGATAGAAATAATTGCACAAAATATATTGGATGTTGAACATTGAGCATGTTCTATAAAACCACATAGTCATTTGTGCCCATTATTCATTTTCATTTGCTTTGGTATTTCAAAAACATTACCTTCAAGACTTGACTCATATTGTGGTAATGAATTGCACACCCAGAACAACAGTGCAATGTTATCATTAATTTCTGGATTCATTTCCCAAAAGTGTTTTCACACTGTCCACTATCTCTCCCTTCTTTGTAAGTCAGTAATATGAAATACCATTTGGGAAATCTGCCTGAAGCAAAAGTGAAAGAGGTTAATTATTTCTTAATGAGCTTTAGAATGATAATACAACAGGGCTGCATGGGAGAGGCAGTGTTTCTTCAAATCAATGTTTTCAGATTAAAAACCACTTGAAAGATGACATGGACAAACTCAGGAGAATAGAGACAAAATTTAGATTTGTTGCAGAAAATGGAAAAGATGAAGTGGAAATCGAGACAGACATGCATTGTTATTATTAAGCCTAAAGACAACAAATACAATTAGTGTTTCATTCCGAATGCCAAACGTCCATGTTGCGATTTGCAAAAAAAAAAGATCTCTGCGAATTCGTAGGATTATACTGGGTAAAGATCTGCTGTCATCACAACGCTGGCTGTCAAAGAAACAACTCGGGCGTAAACATGCTGAGTGATGGCTGCTTTTCTATCAACAAAATCCTTTTAGAGAGGACACTTAATCCACTTCCTGGATGTGGAAAAAGAAGAGCTTTATTCCAGCGTTTCTTTCTATGCACATTCATTGTGTACCACCTGACAAAAGGAAAATCAGCACACACACACAAACACACACAGGCAAAATTTTAATGACTTTTGTTTTTGAAGATGCATGGGAGATTCTTGTAATCTGCTAAAATGGAGTGCATATATCAGTTTTACAGAATTGACAAAAAAAAAAAAAAAAGAAAATATCCTAAATGATGTAGAAAGCAGAAGTTACTCTTACTGGTGCTAAAAAATTGATATATTTATTATTTAACTTATAGTCATGTTATCTGTCACACTCATTTCTGCTCATGTAGATTGTGATCTACATGACTTTCATCAAAACATAGAATAATCACCTGCTAAATAAACAGTGGTGCCTTTTTTAAAGTTCAAAGCTCAGAGAACCTTCTGGATGTTTTGCACAACAAGCTGATAGAACATGATTAGTTGGGCTTGTCCTGCTTTTCCACGGCAAAATATTTCCCAGCATTCAGTTTGTCATTTTTATTACCAAGTAAACACTGTAGTTGCCATTTTTCGGCCAGCAAACCCTCAATGTTCCCCAACTGTTATATGACGCTTTCTAGAACCAGAGGAAACTGAACAATCTGGAACTTTCCATGCCTCCTCATTAAAGAATGGGTGTCCTGTTCTAGGCCTCAAGGGTCTGTGTCCTGCCAACTTTAAATGTGTTTCTGCTCCAACACAACTTATTTAAATGGTCTGACTATATCAGCAGCATGTCAAAGTTCGGCAGAGGCCTGCTAATGAACCGTCATTTGATTAGATGTGTTGAACCAGGGGAAGACCGATAACATGAAGGGTATTAGCCCTTGCGGACTGACTTTGGACTCTACTGCATTGGAGATTTTCTAGTGAAGAAATTGGATAATGAAACATTTTGTGGTTTTAAAATGGCAACTTTTTTTTTCTTTTAAATCTCGTAATGACTGGTACCTTCCCATGCCAGTTTATAAGTGAGAAAATAGCATTTTAAAGAGTATGCAAATTTCCCTTATTAAAAAAAGTTTCCCTCTCCTGAGATATGTTTTTATATGCAACTTTCTGATGAAGGTAATTTGGATTGTACACAGTCTTTCTTTTTTCTCCAGTTTTATTGTTAACACAAGTTTGATTTATACAGTTAATTTCAAGGTTAGCTGTCTTTAATTGAGTTTCACAGTAACAAGGTTGATCAACTTTAAAAGAATTCTTTTAAAAACTGAAAAATTTAAGAATAAGAAGTAAATCTGAGCTGGAAAGGTTCCAGGATTTGATTTCATGAATATTGTAAAAAGGGTGAGCTTCATAAGGCAGGATTTAAATTGATAATTTTTATGAGCTTCGAATGTTTAGTGGAAAATTACAAGTATAACATCTATAAAACACACATGTTAAGGCAGAAATGTCGGCATATTTAAAAGGATGTTAATGGACTACACCTAGTACTTGTTTTAGCCTCATTAACTCCCGCACCAGTGGATATTCTGAGGTTATGAAGATGTCCAGTTTGCCTTATTAGTGCCTTTCAGCTTGTCTGCATTGCTGAGTCTGGTGTTTCTAATATTCCTCATGACAATACCCAGTAGATATTCAACAGAGCTATCGGTCAGCTTGACAAAATGTCCTCTAAAATATCCTTGTAGACGACCATGATGACTCAGACTTCATAAAATACAGCAGATAATTCAGCTCTCCAAATCATCACTGGTTATGGGAACTTCACTCAAATTCTGTCAATTTATGCCCAATGAACTTTCATTGGGCATAAATGAAAGTTATGCCCAATGACTCAAACAGTTAGCTCGCATAGGTGCGAGCTAACTGTTTGAGGAGGATTTTTGACTGTTTAGCAGCGGTACCATATTTTCTTTTTATTTGTATAATTCAAATGGCTATGTTCCATAACCCTCAAAAGGCTATTGTTTGCCTGTTGCTCTACCCTTATGTTCTACTATACTTTTCAACTATTTTTATTAAAAAGAAAACTATTATTTGGACCTATGTATTCCTAAACCTTTGTGATAAACTGCAGGTTCAGTTGTAAATAGCTGTAAACCAACAAAAAACAACAACAGAAACAATTCTGGATATACCTGTAATCATTTGCTTAAAATCATTATCCATGTGAAACATTATCCATGTGAAACAAAAAGTACAAATATTCTTAAACTGAGTATTGTCACACACACATCTACGTTGAGGTTACAATGATATTTAAGAGAACAGGCGTGAGAAACAGAATCACAGGCTAAAAAGAGAATAATGCAACGTAAATACACAGCTCCAACTTAGAGTAAAGATATGAAATTCTAAAATAAAATAAATCCCACAACCTTTTTTTTTTTGTTTTACAACTAGTACAATGTCAAAACTGTCATAATTACTAGAACTCTCCAACAGATAATTAGATTTGCGCCGAGTGTGTTTACTCTGTGTCCATATGTATATAGGTGCGAGTTAACTGTTTGAAGCAAAGCTTTTACAAATAACTGAGATTTTACCGGTTACACACACACACACACACACACTTTCAGAGCACCGAGTCGGCTCACATTCCTGTCCGGCCAAGACCAACATCCCTGTGTTTTTCCACAATACGAGTGGCTCATTTGACACAGGAGCTTGTGTGTGTGCGAAACTCCTTTCATCCACCCACAGCAACATGTGTGCATGGGTCCGTCTGAGGACGCTTCTGGTGGTGGTGTTTGAGTGTCTGCAAGTCCAGGAGGCAGTGTTTGTTTATCCAAAACACAAGATGTCTCAGTCCCTATATGCAATTCTGTGAAACTCTGAGATCTGTCTTGTTTTATTTTTTCAGAGATTTTCTGTTCGGAATATTCTGAGTCTCACAGTGGAAAGAAATTATCTCATATATCCACAGTCACAGTCCAGGCTCAGACCTGCTTTCGCTCCAGACCAGCATCCTCGAAAACTCTATTAGAGCAGCAATTGTCGAGATATCAGCTGATTTTTTTATTATTATTATTATTATTATTATTATTATTATTTAATGAGGGAAAGCTTAGTTTAATAAATCTACAACTTTGAGCAATTATTTCAAGAATGCATCTAGGTAGAAAAGGGAACAGTGACAGAGAAGATATTTAAGATTTATAAAAATTGTAAGAATTCAATTAGCTAACCATAAGCTGGTACCAAGTGTAAAGTTGGAATTTGCATTGACTTCTTATTGTTACTAAACTTCTTTTTGCACCTCTTATGGTTAAACCTAAATTAGATAATCACCGTTATCACATATTACATTTTACCTCTTTGCCGCTCAATATCAAAAGTAAATTTAACTGGGATAGAAAACAAAGAATATAAAAGATGATGCCCTCAAATTCAAGTCCTGTCAAGAAGTATATGCGAAACAGAATGCTTTAACTAAAACATTTTGAGTAATGAATGCTTACAATTTTTAAGTTAGACTTTTTCCATCTACTATTATCTAAAAACTGAATGTTTTTAATGTTCTTCTTTTGTGTTTCACAGCAGTTCCCATTTCCCTCTAGGAATTTAGTCAGGATAATATACGCCTTGCTCAAGAGTGAAAACGGCAGAATATTTTCCTCTCTCTTATTTTTCATAGAGGCACAAGCAGAGTTCATTTTTGAAGCACATGTAGGAGGCATATCAGGCTGCCTGTATGTTATTATCGGTTTAATAAGTCAGGGAGTGAGTGAGGACCAATCTCCTTCAGCAGACCAGATTAGTTTGGCTGCATCAAATACAAATTGCCCCAGTAGACTAAATAGAGAAGGCATTTTTATCATGAAGCATGAAATAATCTTAGAGCCTAGTCCATTACATACATGCATAAGGACCTATGCAAGAAAATATGATTTATGAATATGCAAGTTGACCATACGAGGCTCCAAAGCATATCTGTTTTTTTGTTTGTAAATACATTTATTTAAAGTCAGTGTATTGTTGATACGCAGATACCTAATAAAAAATGATTTTTTTTTCTAACTTCAACAAAATATGCAGTAAGTGAAATGAGGAACATTGTTAATATCTTCAAAAAAATTGAAATATTTCCATGTGACACATGCCATTTGTCATGATTAATTGCCCAGGGCTGTGGCAGAATATGAAAGTAATAACGATAAATGGCATTCTGTTTTTGATTATTTCTGCTTGTCATGAAAATGTCTAAAAGTAATGAGGAAAATGTCAGACATGCATCAGGGGTTTACATTATATTTTTAGCTTCATTTCTGTGGCTTTTATATCTTATTTATGTGTGTGAGTGGTAGTTTGTGTCTAAACAGTGGCATAACCACTGAACTATAAAGTCAATAAACAGAGAGACTTTCAGGTAGAAAACACAAATGCATTCCACATTCTACACTCATTGACAACACTGGTGGCTGAAAGAATAAAACAAAAAAACTATATTAGCATAGCAAAATCTGACACTGACAATTTTAGTCCTTTAATTGGACTTTCAATAAATATATTAAGAAATAATAGAAATTTACAAAAGTTACTGGTTCAACTATTATTGTCAACCAGAACAATCCCTATAATATAAATATAAATGATTGCCCCTAGACACAAGATAAACTTTATTCTGTTTTCAACGTAGTCTAGAGACCGGAATGACAACCTGAACTATCAGCAGATTTTGCACAGTCTCCAGTGCAAAATCTGGAGAGATTGTTCAAAAAGGAATGGTCAAAGATCCCTCTCCCTGTTTGCTTTAAACTTATGAAATGTCATTGGGGAAGACTAAATGCTATCCTATTGGTCAAGATGGCATTGTACAAATTATGCATGGCAAGAGTGCAAATGAGCTTGGCTAACAAGAATCATTCAATCCAGTCCCCTTTGCTGCTTTCTTCAGCAGGGGGACATTTAAATGCTCATAAGCTGAATATAATAGCTCTATGTACTCTGCTATATACACACACACACACACACACACACAGTTTGCTTAGAAAAAGTAAAAGGGAGGTATTGCTCAGATTGGTTGCCTTCTGACCAAGCTGTGTATTTGTGTAGATGGCTTCAGGACCACAAGGGAGGAGGGAAAGAAGCTTTTTTTTTTTCTCAAACATTTTTTAAATTAGATTTTGTTGTGCACTTGTTTTTCACTACCGAGGTGCAAATAAGGATTGAGGGCAATTAAAAGCCGTTATGAAGTATGAACAGTCAGTAAAAAAAGAAATGCTCCAGTTGAAAGCATTTTGTTTCACTCAAAAGTTCCTGAGTTCTTGTTGTATATTTCTCTTCCAAAACAATCTTTATTTCTAAATGAATCGGACTAAAGAAAATGTGATATGTATGTGGCTAAACAGAAGTGTACATCTGCACACGTCTCAAACATATCTGACATGTGGATCTTTTTTGCAGACATATCCACATAAACATTCACAGAGTGACCATGTTTTCATATCTGACCATTCACAGTTGTTTGACGTCAGAGAACAAAACTGCTCAACCTCACCGCTGGACACTGAGCCAGAGGGAATAGTTTCTGGTCAAAGTCTCCCCCCCGCCCCCCTCTATCCATCTGTCTTTCTCTCTCCAGTACACACAGATACACATGGGGATTGTAAAGGGCAGAGGCAAAGCAGAAATTTCTTTCTCACTGGGCACTAATCAAGAGGGCATAGACCTTCACCTTCTTGGCAGATGTACAAAACAAAATGGCAACCAAGAGAAACCCTACAGGGAAAAGCACTACAGCACCATGTATGCCATGCAGTTATATGTGCTAGTTAATTGGCAAAAGAGAGAGATAGAGAGAGGTCAATTGTGACAGAGCAAATAAAGAAAGACGTAAAAACATCAAAGGGTGACTGTAAGGAGTTTGCTGACAAAACGGGGATGTTAGCAAAACGGAGCAGAATACCAAAATGTTTTGAGCAGCAGTGCCAATTACCAGATATACTTCATGTCTTTTTTTTCCCGTCTGCAGAACATTTGAGTGAACTGAAGCTGGAGAAGTAAAAATTTAATTGGATTGGGAGGAAATATTTTGGAAGACTAGAAGTGATGCTCAAGCAGCAAAAGTTTGCTCCAATTAGTTAAAATTCCCTCAAAAAAACAAAAAAAAGTTTCAATTTTGTCACAGAAATGTGTTGATTTTAGGTTGACCAATTCTCAACTTCAGTTTTATCACTCAACAATGCCACACAGCAGATGCTACACCTTGCTATAATTTGTGAAAGCATTTCGAGCTTCCCCACACTTTATCTAAAACTATAAGTTTCAGTGTATTCTGTTTATATTAGCTGATAGACCAACACAAAGTACAGCATCATTAAGAACCAAAAAGACATGGAAACAAAGATTTAAAATCTCTTAATCTCTTAAAAGTGGTCAGTAGACGTGCATTTCATTTTGCCTATCACCCCAAAATAAAATAAAAACATTTACGTGTAAGGATTTAGCTTGTACCGAAACACAACTAAGAACTTGTAGAATGACTCGATGCTCACATAGCTCACATACATTAAATCTTACTGAGTTATGTTGAATGTAAATGCACAATAAACATGCATAATTTTCCTTATTCGTTAGTTTTAACAGAAACGTCTAATAAAAACAATATTTGGTTGTAACATGACTAAAGGGGAAACAGCTCCAGGGGCTTGAGTATTTCTGCAAAACACTATAATCCATATTGTTTTTGGCCGACAACATGCACCACCTGTGCGGTGCATTTTCTCATCACTCTGAATACTCTCTCACTTTTGGAAAAAAAAAAAAAAATCCTCATAAAGATCCTGGAGCCTTCTTTCTGCCTGCACCATTTCCTGTGTTAGGCTGCAGTTCTTCAAACTAAGCCCCCCTGTCTGTTGCAAAGCTTAACTCAACTTCACTTCTACCTCCACTTCAACTTCTTCCCAGCTAGACTTTTTCTTGACTCAGCTGACTTGATCATATCTCTGTTCGCAACTTCTCCTTCATACATTTTAAAGCTTACAGTGTTCCATCCTGTCGAACCTGTCTAAGTTTCTGAAAGAGAGAGAGAGAGAGAAAGTGAAGCTTGACAATCTATGTGGCTATCTGACAATCTCCCTCTCTTCAAACTTACTACAATGTATTCCATTCTCAGTATTTATTCCTAAGGTGGACATATTAGCAACATGGATAATATTTAAATTTACACAGAATCTAATATGATTATTTTACAGCTACAGAAAAGGTATATTTGAGAGTGTCAGGAGCAGTCAAAAAAACTACTTTGACAAAAATGACAAGAAAAGAAGAGAGTAATAGGTTGGATGTGACAAACTGGGGGGTGCTGTAAGAGGATTAGCAGATGAAAACGAGAGAATTGAATGAGATGCACTCCGAATCGTACAGGCGGAAATTTAAGATACGAGACCTGTGCTGACGGATGTGCAGCAGGAAATGATACGAGATGAATAAGTGTGATAAATAAGAAGAGAAGATTTGGACTGAGGTAAAATAATGTAATGTGTAGATTTGAATATCCGACTTCAGACTTCTTGAGAAACATTAGCAAAACTGCAAAATGTTTCAAATGGTATTTTTCCCCTTCAGTTCGACTTTGCAGAAGATGAAGCCTAATCTGACTCCGAGTCAAGATGCATAAACAACTTGAACTCGGGGCATCCCTGATGCTGCTAATGATTTTTTTTTCCCGCCTCAACGTCTCCTTTGGACAAAATAGCATTGAGAAAAAATGAAGGGATAAACAGTCTGCCTCTCCAGATTAAATGCGATATCCAGCATATATACATAGAAAAACACACAAACACATTCTTCTGCTCATATGTATTCCAGTTCATTTTGTAGCTCCACACTGAGTTTCTAAACCAGGCCCATTTCCCCAATTGTTATGGTTGTCTGTTACAATAAAATGATGAGCGTTGCTGCTGTCTTGCAAGCAGAGCAGGGAATGGAGAAGAGGAAATTTAGAATATAGAGCAGAACAAAAACAAAAAAAAGGATGAAGTGGAAAATAAGGAGAGAACTGGGAAACAATGTGGGCAGGGATAAGTAGATTTTTTTTTTTTGGAGGGGGCGGGGGGCAGACTGAGCCTAAGGACAAACATGGCAAGATGTTATTGTCCCTGCCTATGTAACCCACATGCCTCATATGCAGCCACAACACATAGTCGACTTAAATAAATATCCAAACAAATCTGAATTTAGATGCAAACACAAAAAAAACATATCTTTTTGCCATTTTGCTCTTTGCGAAGTATTTTTGGAGCCTGACAAGTTGATGTTCGGAAGTTAACCAAAACCTGTTGCTAACATTTGTTTGAACATTTGCTGCCCTAAAATACAAGTGGAAATGCATCCATGGAAATGCATTGTAGTATGATCAAGTTTCATACTTTTCTGCTATTAGAAATGTTTACAAACAATTGGCTTCATGAAATTTGCGGTGGGAAACTGTTGGTAAAAAGTAGAAAACTTTAATGGGATTCCTGTCTACAGTAGGTGTGCTGCTAACTGACGGCTCAGTTTAATGGGATTCCCTGGTTTTGGTTTCTAACCGCAGCTGACTGATTCCTTTGTTCAGTGGGTCTTCATGCTCTAGGTATCTATCCATCTAATTCTCTGTGTTTTACAAGGGCTGCACCATTCAAGAAAAAATACATAAAGTGGTTGACTACTCCAAAGGCAGTAATAACTGCAGTTCACCCATATTTTCATCACTTTTTCTTTCCCATGATCATGGTCACTAATATCTATGTCTGCAAAAATATAACAAAAAGATCAAGCATTAATTAGATCAAGTAATTTCTTAACTTCATGGTTTTATGTCCATCTAGAATGGATGCACTGGATTTGACACTGTAAGACAATATTTATCCATCAAGATTTTTTTTTTAATCTACAGCTGCTTCAGTTGTCCGAAACACAAATCAATTAGCAAAGATTGATAAAGATACAATTGTAGTTCTAAGTGTTTGCAAGTTCTCTATATGTTCTATTTACCAGTAATGATTAGACACTGGAGCAAGAGAGAGGAGTAATTAACCAAAAAGCTCAATAGTTCCACCAGTGACCTTACACGCAGGGCCAAATACTCCCCAGTTTAAAGAGGAAGTCCCAGCAGAGCTGCATTAGTTCCTCCTCCTCCATCGTGATCTGTCTGCAAAGAGACAATTCCATTACCCCGCAATGTAGCGCAGATCCCCAGAGTGAATGGGTGTGTGTGCAGGGATTACGCCAAAACAAGCTGCCCAGGAAAAGGAAACGGACACTAATTGGTGTGCATGTGCATGTATGAGCGCACATCAATTTAACAAGATAACTCACTCCTCCTCCTTTCACTCACCCTCACAACACAGGATTGACCACTCAGTGCTGAGCATATTTTAACTTTGCCAATATTAAAAAAAGGAGGCATTTTAATTTGACCAGTACATAATTTATTGACATTTTACGTTTGTCCAGATGTTCCTACATGCTGGTTAACATACAACCTAAAAACCTGACTTGGTTACACTAATTTTGTCTTGAGGAAAAGGCCAGAATTTCAGCAAGATGTCATGAGAAACTTGTGGAAGGAAACCTGAAATTTGTTCAACCCAAGTCATATGATTCAAATCCATTCCTACTAAATGCAGAAGAAATGTATGCAGACTTCTGATTTTGAAGAACATTAATAATTAAATATCTAACTTATTATTTCTGTCATTACTGAGGAGTTTAGACAATAGAGATACTTTTGATAATTCTATCTGGCCTCAAACAAAGGGTTGGTCTGATCCAACTTCAGACAGTGAGAAATAAGGTATATGTTTCTTTTTGTTAAATGTAAGCACATTTCTGGTTTCAACTGTATCTTTAGAATTAGATACACTTTAGAGCCTCATGTGGAACTAAAATAGTCAGCAGAAACCTCCAATGAATAAATCTGCTGCTCTCTGTCAGTTGCCTCTCTCTAAGCGCCTTTTTAAGTTGAAACAAGGATGATGCTGCTAGTTATAGAAATGGTTTGGATAAGCCTATTTTTTCACATTCCTTACTTTAAGATAAAAAAAAAAATAAGGATAAGGAAAGGAAATTCCCCATCTTCCATCAGCTGGCATGCTGAGTGACTGAGTAGCAGAATAACAATCAACGAGGTGTTAGACTTTGCAAGATTTGTCATGCCTGGAGGGGGACAGAGGGTTATGACAATTTCACCGCTAAATGCCAGATCACAGGATTTGTGAAATGATGGCTTCCATGACGGAGGAGGTGACTCCTTTAACCCCATATATTTTTGTCCATGCAGTTCAATTTACTGTGCAAGGCTGTTGGATTCTCAGAGATTTACAAAGTCAAATTCAGAAGAAATAACATTTTCTCAAACTTGTATGTAAAACCCAAAGATCAATCATCTTGGTGGTTTAAGGCAGGGATGTCACTGGTCCTAAGTAACAGCTCAAGATCCCTGTCAAAGCATGTTTGTGTGATGCAGAGTGAATTGTGTGTCATTCACACATCTATGATCTATGCAGCATTATTTTTGCAGCATTACGTTTATACAAATTTGTCTATTCTGAAGTTCGCTGCTTGTATTTTAGGCCTTGACCATTATTTGTTGATTCTAAGAGTCTAGGTTTTACATTTTGCAAACAAGCTCACAGTGGAAGAAATCGTATCGGCTGCAGCAATTTTCTAGCTGTGTCATGCGACCTGCGCCACACACTGCGACAATATTTGGCCAGTTTAAGAAAAGTACTATTTATGATGAAGGGAAACAACTTCGTCTGTAACCCAAACAAGTCAAATCGTCAGTCAAAACAAATATGGGAAATTACACACCAGGAGCAGAACTTAGGGTTAGAGAAGATTGTAGGTGCATTTGCATAGTCAGAATTATATTTAAAAACAAAAGGCACTCCTTTAGAAACTGCTGTTGGTTCAAAATATCTTATCTGTTTTCATAGAAATCATAATTCAGCACCTGAAACACCATAGCAAAATTAACGGGGACAGAATCACACTAATGTAAACTATACCGATAGAACCGGACCTGCTGTTATACTCTATATTAAATAATATTTTTAACGAACTAGGACTTCCTACTCTTAAATGACTTGAATAACTATCAGGACAGAAACATTGCTGCTCTAGTTCCAGCACCAAGGGCAAGTTGCCTCTCATGTCCCCAGCTCATTTTATTTTCAAACTATTTTTTTAAATAATTTCCGAGGATTGAGGAATGCATTACAGGCTTGACTCTGACTCCATATTTCCTGTATCACCACCTCTGGTTTGGGTCTACAGTCCCCTCTGCCCACAATTTAGTAGAATATCTTAGATTTTGAACTAGATTATGTTAAAATGCAGTCCAGATATTTTTATAAAACATCCAAGTAGCCTTTTATTTTAGCACCATGTTGCAAGCTAAGAATCTGATACTAACTTCAGCTTCATTTGCTCCTCATGATAAACACTCATATTTTAATCCAGTGCCCCCTGTACTGATTATTCCCACTTGACACACTAAACAACAAGCGACAGACAACTTGTTTAGGACTCAACTGCCTGACAATTTTTTTACTTACATTAATTCTGCCTCCTTTCAAAGTGCTCCGTATGTTTAACCAAATGTGTCATCAAAAATCACCACTCTCTAAAGACCCCACTGATTACCACACACCTTGTGGCCCATGTAGGGTAGTGTATCTACCCTACATCTGACATTCATGCTTACTGCCGTGTACTTTTTTGAAGCCACTCAAGCTTTGTTTGTATCTAAAGTGTCAGAGAAAATGTAAGCATCCCACGCTTTTACAAAGTGTTGAAATAATGCAAAGAGGAAGGGAAGGAGACATTGCATCGGCACGAGAATTTTCCACAACACACAATTGCTGTCTCCTTGCGCTGACATTTTGTTGACACGGTTCATAAATTCAGCAGGCACACACAGAGAGTTAGCGGATGACGTCGTCTGTTGTTAATGTGAACCAGTGTAAACAAAAAACTAACAAATGTGGCCACGAACTGAAGTCAGAGAACAGGAAAAGTGAAGGCAGACAGCACTTGCGGTATCGATCCTTTGTCTGAAATAAGATTTTATCTCAGGATTTCAAAGGAATGAAGAAAAAAAAAAAAAAACATTGTTGAGATAAACCAAAAAAATGAATTAAAAAATAAAACTAGACAGATGGCTTTGTGGTATTCTCCAGATCACACTGCTATCTTTCAGAAACATAACAAGCCCCTGGTGTGAGTTATAAACACTGCATAAAATCAAACTATCATCATGATGGTAATCACAAGAACTGTAGCCTGCCATGACTGCGTGTCACATTCAACCTCTGGAGGTGACACTCAGTGTAATGGAAATGCAGACGCCCTACAGAGATGAATTTGGAGATCAGATGAAGAACAAACAGACTGATAAGAGTTTCTCCAGTATACAGTAACAGGATTAATGTTGCTCCAGTGTGTGTCTTGAACATGTCATAAAATCAGCAACTCTTAACAAGGCAATTAAACCCAATGCCAGGCTAGACCACAAAGGTATTGTTCTCACAGAGTCATAATTGACCCCTGATGAATGGTTACACAATGAAAGTCTGTTTTTCTCTTGCATGCATAGTTTGAGACCACCAAAGTGTCATTATGATGCAGAAACACAACGCCTGGCGAAGGGAAACACACTCATGCACTGGGCTGCACAGAGACATGTAGTACACATCTGCATTTCAGTCCTTTTTCTCCATCTCCATCCACAAATTTTCTGGACTGTTTATGTATTGCATCATTCACCCTGCTGACACAATCTACCATAACATAAAAGTCTCATTAATTCAGTATTGTTTTAGCATTTGGTAATTCATCATTGCCAATATGATTAACCAAACTGTCACGCTCCCATATAGTCTCATTCATCAAACATTTGCATGGAAATGTTACATTTAACAGCAATACGGCAGTGCAATTTTGATGGGGGGTGGGGTGGTGCTTGGCTTACTATCGACTCTGTTGACAAGCAGATGCAATAACACAGGCAGGATTTACTAATGAAATGAAGTGAGATTATAACTGACCCCGTTTTTCAAAAATAATTTCATACTTGTGTTGCTTTAGCTTAATTTACTTCTGTTTGTTTATACTTTAATTACTTTAGCACAAATAGGTTTAGGTGGCAGTCGTTCATTTCCAAAGCCCCTTTGGAGTGACTAGGAAAACATCATAACTAAAGTGGCTTCTCAAAAGAAGAAAAAAAAATAAATCAGTCTTCATCATCAGCTCAAATGTGATTTGTAGAACTGTTCAAGATAACAGAAATAAAAACAACATGGGAATAAATGCCTTTTCACTTAGTGTTCTTATTTTAAAGTCAGCAACAGTAGCATAACTAATAAGTATAGGGAGAAAAGATGCACTTTATAATCAACACTAGCTTTTGCTTTTCAAGTCATGGGATTAATATTATTTTTAAATGTGGAAACTATTCAGCCAGAAAACTGTTGCAAATAATTTAATTAGTATATTTTTATATTACTATTGCTAATCCTTTTATTTAGTGACGAATAACTAACAAGATGGAAGTTTCTCGATCACAGTATGAAGCAAAAGAAAAATCACTCAACTATTGGTTTACTTACAAGCTGTAGTACACTCACTCATCCCTTTATTAGGTACACCTTGCCAGTTCCTGTTGGACATCCTTTTGGCTTCAAAAATGGCCAAAAGGATGCAAGGATTTACATTGAAATCCTTGCATCATGCTGTTGGTGCAGGTTTTGTTTTTTTGGATCAAAGTCACAAAAGTCCTGTTTTGTCACATCTTAAAAATTTTCTTTTGGATCCAGTTGTAGTGACTGAGGAGACCACTTATGTACATTATTTTATTTACATGCACTAACAATGCACTAAGGAGCCCAAAGGGTTCCAAATAAAAGTTCATTACCACCTGGCTGAACTATTGTTGTAGGATATATAGGATCCATGAATTCACGTTATTTATGCCATATTAAATTTGGACTACTTATAGACAATGTTCTTGTCAGTCTGTTATTGTCCTATTTTTTATTGTATTATATATAGTCCTGTCATAGGCTGCACAGTGGTGCAGTTGGTAGAGCTGTTGCCTTGCAGCAAGAAGGTTCTGGGTTCGATTCCCGGCCCCGGTCTTTCTGCATGGAGTTTGCATGTTCCCCCTGTGCATGCGTGGGTTTTCTCCAGGTACTCCAGTTTCCTCCCACAGTCCAAAAACATGTCAGGTTAATTGGCCTCTCCAAATTGCCCCTAGGTGTGAGTGTATGCATGTTTGTTTGTCTCTGTGTTGCCCTGCGACAGACCGCCTCTCGCCCGGAACGTTAGCTGGAGATAGGCACCAGCACCCCTCCTGACCCCACTAAGAGAAATATCCTACCAGATCTTCCAAACTGATAGGATTATACATGGATTACATACACTGTAATCTATATGCTTAACATAATGACAGTATTCAGTTTTCATTATGCAACGTACACAATGGAATTCAACCAATGCAAGAATTAAAATATGCTATTCACGCAATGCAGCAGACATGTTTTCAGGGTTTTATTTCTGATTTCCTTATTTTTTTTATTTTTTTCCCCCACAATGAAGCTTCTATATATGACAGACATTTTCAATCCAACCATCCTCAGGGGGGTCCTATCATTCACAAGTCAATCCCACCTCAACAGCATTACTATGCAGAGACTGAGCGTATAAAACCATCCCCATCAAAATAATGGATCTCAAAGGAGGCTGCTGCCATCACACAGGCCATTCAGAAATGCTGTTAAATTGACACTTAAACATCTTTTGTATGACTACTAAAATAGCCAGTCATAACGGCAAAAAGACCAAATGTCATTTTAACAACTAATCATTAGAACTTGTCATCTAGTGTAAGGCACAACACTAAGGAATGCCATGACAATTCCTGGTTAATACCAACATAACAAATATGAAAGAGTATTCAAACGTTAAAATGTATTATAAAGATTGTCACTTAGCTAAAGAGTGTTACGGCGAAAACAACAAAATGCTAAAACAAAATGTCACTTGTAACAGATATCGCTCTTAAATAAAAACACAAATAAAGACTAAGTGTATTACATTTATTATCTTTGCTTGCAGAAGAACTGTAGAAATCTCATTTTGGAGAATAATACTCGGTTACTTACTTCCAATGTGGAGGAGGATCGTGTCACGTCTTTCTCCATGCGGGTTCTGAAAGCAGCTGTAGAGTCCATTGTGGTCAAGGTCAACCTGGGTCAGAATCAGTTTGGGTCCATTCAGCTGGTGCTGGGCCTCGATGTCTGTCCCGTTCACCTTCCATGACACCGACGCGTCACTTTCCAGGGAGCCGCACTGCATGGTGACATCGCTGCCCCTCCGCTCGTACTGGTTCCTTGCAACTGAAAACCAAACAAGTGACAACAAAAAAAGTTTGAGCAACGGCAGAAGTAATAAGAAATAAGCTATGGCAATTTCGTCCCTTTATAATTTTGTATTATTTTGTACCTAACATTGACCATTTATCTTTTATGAACTCAACCCCACTAGGGGAATGTTTCACAACATTAAGTCACCAAAGCAAATAAGGTGTAATATGAAGTCGTTGGGGGAAAAAAAAACACACATACAAATTACAGCATACTTCTGATTGATGATTTATGACCTTCACATACGCTCCAAAAATATGACTTGTGACTGAAAGAACGAGATTCCAGGTCCAAGTAACTAAACTGAGGATCCTCTGCCAGGTGGCCAGAGTAGAGCTGTTGCTTTTCCACTTTGAAAGGAGTCAATTGATGTGCTTCTGGCATCTAGTGAGAAAGCTTCATGGATGCCTTCCTTTATAGGTTGTTCAAGTACATTACACTGTGAAGAGACTCAGGGGCAAACCCACAACACACTGGAAAGACTATATATTATTTCTAGCCTCGGTAGACCTCATGGTCTCCCAGAAGGAGCAGAGTAATCTTGATCCATTGTAGCATTGTCTCTCCAAGTCTATCGTGGATAGGTGGAAAACAATGAATACATGGATAAGGAAAGAAAAAAAAAATAATTGTTAGTGGGTACAATGTGGAAGTAGACTGAAATGCAAAGATTAGGTGTGTGATCTAAGTTGGTAAAAGGTCGTAGTGACCCAGAACTTTAAAAACAAGCATGCCAGTATAGAGCCAGCACTGCCACTCTGTGCATGCTGGCTGCAGGCTAATGAGCAGATACAGTCATAAGGGAAACATCTATATTTCTCAATGAGCAACTGTTTTCCTTTTACCAGTACTCTTAGAAACTGAGAAAATAAAAAAAAATTCCTTTCCTGGCAATATTTTTTAACCAATCTAAAAACGGTGAAGGAAAAATATTGGTACAAGAAATATATCTGTATTCAATCACTGTTTGGCTTCACTGTCCCACTGAAAGCCTTACTTAGCATCAGATTTATTGTAGCACAGAAAGAGAATGTGGAAAAACTGGAGTTTTAAAGGAATTTTGAAGTCTATTAATAGCACTGGGCTTTTCCCCCTCTCTGTTTGAAGTGAGGTAAAGAGTTCACATCCTATTCTATACAGAGGGCCTTACCAGAAATAAGAGAATTACTGAAAATCGCTATTATACTCTTATCCTCATGTCAACTGCCTTGCTACTGAAGTCAACAGCAGTTTGTCAGAAAACTTGTAGGTACCATGACCTCTAGGGTTAAGGGATTTATGTGAGTCTAATAGGAGCTTCAGCTGGGACATCAGGGGTTAGCAGCCCTGCTCTGTTGATAAGTCTCAAGAGACTTGTCGTGACCGCGAGGAGTGAAGACCTCAGATTAAGACTCAAGCGGAGCCGATCAGCAGCACAAGAAGAAACAACAATAAAAAATATTGATCCCCATCTCAGGAAAGAAAACTGTGGATGGAGAAAAGAGGGGAAAAAAGATGCCCCAACTGGCCTCAGATCAAATACTGTCATGTTCCTTGTCTTGTTTAGATATCTTTTTTTTTCCCCACACAGTCTTTCTTTGTGTTTCTGTACCTCCTTCCTTTGTTTCTCTCCACAATACCTCTTTTTTCCCAACTGGAGTACTCTTCCTCCTATTGGTCTACTCAGACATCGCTCTTAACACAGAGGATATAGATGTCAACGCAGTGTTTCATGTATATTTCATGTCCCATAACAGAGTCATCTATATTTAATAGGACAAGATCCTTGGCCCTATTAACATTAACCTGACACTGTTTGTTCTCTCTGCCTTCTGCCGTCTTTCACTCTCTCTCAGCCACCCAAACTCTCCCTCTCTATTCTTGCATCCTGCCATCCCATACCATCTCTCCGTTTCTTGCTCTGCTCATCTCAGTTACCTTCCATGGTTACCCCTCCACATTTTCTGAAATAATGTGAGCACATGTACGCACATTAGTGCCAAGAAATGCCAATTTCCTTTGATCTCCCTCTCTTGTCAAGTTACTCTGAGCAAGCCTGTGTGACTTTATTTACATAAAAAGCTATTTGCATCTGAGCAAAAAAAAAAAAAAAAAACGGTTTTACTTTGATGCCAGCTTTGATGATGATGCCGGTGCCCCATGGCTCTATGTGACAAGTATGAGAAGTGAAACTTGAGAAAAGTATTAAATCAAGTGCTCCATCTAAGTAAGTGAAGATGTTCTTCAGAACTTTTATAATAAAGGAAAGATCAGCGTTCAGAATACCTCAGTCCACTTTCACACACACCATTAAGAAGGTGTGTATGAATCACTCTTGCTCTGATTCTAGCGCAAGAATTGAATCAGAATTATCTTTAGGAGTATCAAGTTTTCAATAATAATGAAAAAAAAAAAACATGTTAAATAAGATCTTAATTTCCATACCTAGACAATATCCAGTCACGCTTTCAGCTGTGTCGTTTTTTAAAATTCTTATTGTTTTTCTTTTATTATATCAAAATTCACACCCTCTTCTTCCTCCTTTCACTCTGAGTTAGTGGCTGTCTTATCCTCTGTCCCATTTCCTTGCTTTCCTCCCACTCATATGGTTCTATGGATGTCCTAGTTTCCACCCGCTTTTCTAGCTTACTCTTTTGTCAACCATCTTATATAATGTGAACATAAAGTCTGAGACACCAGACAAAACTTTTCAAGTATTAATTATTAACTAGTTATTGGGCGCTGGCTGGCTCAGTTGGTAGTGTGTATGCACCATGTCCAAAAGGCTGCAGTCATCAATGTGCTGTGATCCTCAATGACCCGTTCTCTGGCCCTGGCTGCATATCTTCCCCTTCTGTCTTCTCCGTTTTTCCTGTCCATTTACCGTACAGTAAAAGGCAAACAAAGACTGAACAATTCTTCACCAACATTGCATAACCAGCTAGCTTAGAGTAGCTAGGGTCTAACTCATAGTTTCTCTAACACATTTAAGTTATTTGGATATAGTGCAGAGAATTTGTATTTTCCTGTCACGCTATTGCATATCTTCCTAACAGTTCAGTGGCATAAATAACTGCATGGCCACTACTCAGGCCTAGTAAAATTTATTTAAAAAAAATGGTTAATCATGGTTACTTTATGATTTAACAAAGGGGGGCAGTACTTTCCTATATAATTACTGATACAGCCAACAGCATGGGTCCCTGTCATCCCTATAATGTTTCCCATCTTTTTACATTAAATACTCACAACTTAGCAAAGGTGAGTTTTTCCCTGTTACTAAATTTTCTTGGCATACCTGGAAGACAGTCACATCACCATGATGGATAATAATTGGACTGGCTGACACAGCAGGTAGTTACAGGGTAGTCCTCAAAATCTTAACACACTTCAGTAAAAAGTTTAAATAAATCCAACATCTCCATTCTATAGGATTTAACCATATCTATATTTAAGCTTGTCCTTCTTCCCTTACTATCAGTCCTTCTCACATTGCAGCTACACTGACTCCATATTGATTGTGTTAAAACTTTACCATTCTCCAGTAGTATATCCCTGATCATCAGCAGTCTGCACGTACACCACTCATGCATAATAAACATGGGAGCAACAGTGGAAACACAGGCAGATACTTATGATTACACTCATGTACTCACTCACACATAAGAACGCTCCCCTGCATAATGCCCTCATTTCTCATGACCATGCAGACAAGCAGCCCTAATAACCATAATGACATTCAACTCAAGTGCTATTGATCTCTTGGTAATGGACCAAGCACTATGAGGAGCATCAGAGGACTTTTATTTCCCACCAAAATGCAAATAAAAACAAACAAAACCATTTTTTACACATAATTCTTCTTATTTATGTTGATGTCACACAGCCATAACAGATAAACAGTTTATGTCCTTTGGAGAGGAAAAGCAGATGAGCCAACTCGTGCTGTCTTTATATTTAGATAAATTTTGTCCTGATGAAAGATTCAAGTGAGATAAACCTTAGAGAGAGAAAAGCAATTGAAAACTGAAGAAATGATGGCAGCCAAAGAGAGCTGCATACACTTTACCGCAGCATTTGAGAGTCATATGTGATCAAGTTTAAATGGGATTACGCTGCAATATTTTAACACGTCAGCCAGGATATTTTTCTACTGGTTGGAATTTGGTCCAATACACAAAAGTTTAACTTTACATCCAACATGAGCATTGGTTTCTTTGATTCTATTGCAGTTTTTGGCAGCCATGTGTTGTTTCCCCAAAGATGTGTATAACCATGATGATAATCATCTTGTGTTAAGGTCACTGATGCCACCTGCTGTACAGAACACGATCCCCGCTCAAAGGCAAATCAATTGATTCCAAACACACATTCCTGCCGACTCATGCATACACACAGACACACCTTTGCATAATAAAATGCATATTAAAGTCAATGCACTGCCAAACTGTCTGACAGAAGGAGCCAATCATGCACAACACATGCCACTACACTTACATGTATACACATTCTCTAAAGTGAGCATTCAGGTGAACTTTGATATAGAATTGTTTGAGTACCAATATAATTAGCATTTGTTTGCACATGCATCTACAACAGAGACGTTACCAAGTCATTTTCCCAAACCCATGTGACGTTTGTGAGGTTTTATGTGAGGAAAATCAAATTCAAGTCAAGTTTTCAGGGGGCAACTCCTTTGACCTCAAGAACAGGTCAAGTCGTTGCCCAGAATAAATTGATCTTTTTTTTTTTTTCATTAAATGCACAACGTCTAGTCTAACAGTGACACTGCATTGCTATAAGTTAGGATGAAAAATCTTTTACTGTTTGCCTTTAGACCCAATTCAATAAATTGACATTTAACCAATACTGCTTCATCTTTGAGCACTTAACAGATAACTTTTAATATTTACTTAAGCATTTGAAAAGGAAAACTCTTATGTGATGTCTAAATCTGAAAATTGTAAAGGTATGCACTAACATTAGAAAAGAAAATGCTTAAATGCTTAAATAAAAATAACGGAAATAAATTATTCTCTTTCAATTGTGAATATCTGAATAAAGTACACAACTTTTTTTGTAAATATCCAAGTTAGACTTGAGATGACAACGTGTCTTACATTCCCACCAAAAGTTCCATATCATTGTTCAAGGAGTTCAAGTTGATCAATCTGAATAATTTTTCAAACACTGTCAACATCTTTATATCATCAGGTGCTTGCTGTTTAAATTGTGTCAATAAATTAAACTGGTGATATTAGGGAAGATGTTTTTGCAGAGATACTTAGACAAATAATGAAAACGGTGTTACTGCAGAGCAATAATTCACAAAAAGGAAAAACTGATTACTGGACATTGACTGGAACATGCTGCAGTTATGGACTGACACAATATTGGCTGTGTGGTTGCAGAAAAGGAAACCACAGAACCAGTTAGGAAGTGGCACCACCATGATGACGAAACAAAAAAAGGACATATTGTCTTCATTAAGTGAGTCAAGCTCGAAGAGGAAAGTGATTCAGTGCTCTACATGCTATATGCAAATTGACAAACGGGAATCCATCTCTTAATTCATTCTATGTTGATCAGGCATTACAACCGTACATAAATTAGTTAGGGGCGAGGATGTTTCTAAGCGACGACTTGATTAGCTGATTTACCACTGGTAAAATTACCTGTTAAATAAAAGCACCATTCGGCATGACAATGTTCTAGTCTCAGTTGTATTATCAGATGCCAGGAGGAGTTCAGATACTGAACCCATTTAATTTTCTTTTTTTATATAAATATGAAAATAAGACCATGTTTAAGATTAACAGAATAAAATTGACTTGCTGTTTTGATAAATATATGACTAATGTATATCTGTTCTGTGATATAAATACACTACTATTGTAAAACAGCTAACAGTAGAGCTGATATCTTTTCAAATTACATATTTACACATCAGAACTAATGCGACAACAACAATGCCTGCATGCACACACACACCCACACACACACAAACACACAGAGCTGACCAGAGCGACACCGATGCAAACTCATGCAGAGATGCACCCAGAGAGCGCACAACTCATTAAACAAGCATGCACGCCCTCTTGAGTTGATTAGATTACTGATGAAGTTTGATTATGGAGAACCAGCTGTGAAGGGCTGTGACTGGATGTTTTTGCATTTCAATTTGACCAATATATACACTTGCACGGCTTTATCATTCTGCATCTACGGCTTCTGTCATGCATGCGTGGATATTTTTTAAAGTACGACTCCGCGGGAGCAACCACCTGTAAGTTATGATCTGGCTGCACAGCGGAGACATGAAATGAAATTGAAATTCAGTCTGATTTACCATCTCAAAGTGTCACGTTCTTGTGACAGTGCGCGCCTGTGTAAGTGCTCCACGCGCATCCGGCCCTCCTCGTTGATTCATTGGCAAGACCCCATCAGGCCACGTTAGAGGGTGTTGTGTTTCACCATTCTCAAATAAACTTGGAACATTTATCAGTAAATTCCATTTTTATGCTCAAGGGGAGCCGTGGCTTTTCAAAGTTCAACAGTGAAACGCTTGATTTGCTGACATATGCAGACGGAGCCCCGGAAAATGATCAGTTTAGTTTAAGCAGATCAATTTTTCTCACTTGCTGGTGACAAACAATGAACACTTTTTGAATACTTCTTGGTCATAACTGATTTTTCTCTTAGAAATATGTGAAAGATGCATTTTAGAAGCTCTATTTACCTTTTAACAGAATGAATGACAAATCTTTCAACATATGATTTCTAACTTTTGAGAACAACTGCTCTGTGTAAAGGCCCTATTGTAGGAGGCTGTAGCAGATGACAGGGTTTGCGTTATGGATTTGACCCAGCATACTGGGTTAGGTGTTCAGTGTTAAAAAGGGAACCAATGTCTCACACTATGGCTACCCATGCGTGAGTTACAGCGTTGCAACAGTACTAACAACTGTGCTTCTGTGCAACCATGAATAATTTAACTACATGGGACCTTTCTGTTAATATATCAAGTCTGACGCTTGGAAGTTTCAACTCCAAGTATAAATGGCACATGTAATTTAACTGCCTCCTTTCAGATATTTTTACATTTCCGGTTGTAACATACTTCATTGAATAAGTTCTGAGACATTAGAAATGCTTTCTGTGCAATGATGTGCAGGGAAATCTTTGGTTCTCCAGTTAAATTATTGTTAAGATCAAAGGTAAAAAAAACAACAACAAAAAAAAAAAACACTGCCCCCATTGAAAGCATTCCAGCAATATAACAAAGAATCAAATTCCCAAGTTACAAATCTTAACAAGCTTCTGTGTAAAGACAACTTTTTAAACTATTGTTGCTTAAGGTTTGCTTAACTGAGTCATCTTAGATGGATTCTATATAAAAAATAAAAAAAAAAACATTGATTTAAACTCAAACACAGTGTTGCACCAGGGTTAGCTCTTCTCTGTTTATTTCCAGTTACCCTAAAGCCTTCTATCATATGCTGCAGTTGCTATTTGCAGCGTAAACAACCTCAAAACAAAGAGGATTTTCCACACCGTTTCAAACAGATAACAGATATGTTATCTTCATCTTTGCATGCACTCTTTGCATGTGTTTTCATTCAGACACGAATGAAAACACACGCAAACTAGTTTTTTGGCTAATCTGGCACATCAGAGTTTCACTAGTGTTAAGCAACACTCTGAAATGATGCTTTCATGTGAAAACGCAAGCTTCCACGTTTTAGAAAGAGAAACTCACAGTAAATTAGCTTGGACATCTCTGCTTTCATATAAGTGCTGTATTGTCTCACCTAAACACCAAACTTATGAATATGCAAGGTGGGTCAGACTTCAAAAGTGTAAAGAACATGACTTATCCATCAATCCATCATGACCAGATGTTCCTTGCAACATTTTTGACAGATAAGAGAGGAATAAACAAAATTGTTACCCAAGAGCAATTCACACAAAGCTTTAGAAAGATCTGAAATTCACAAGTTTTTTTTTTTTTGTTTTGTTTGGTTTGTTTGTTTGATTTCTTTCACAAAAACAAAAACCAATGCAATCACCCGCCATATCCACTATGCACATTCACTATACAAGACTCATCTGCTGGAAAATAAACAAGTTGAAGCTTATCATCTAAAGAACCTTCTGCCCAAAATTGAAGCCTGTGGATGCGACTGCACACACCGTGTTTAGAGAAAGAAAAACATCGTACTTCACTCCAAAAAAACATTAAACCAGGAGTACAATATGAAAGGGAGGAATAAACATATATGCACCAGATTTTGTTTAAAAAATCTGTAGATTCCAACAAAAGTTGCTTTTAATGCAAGACAATGATCCCAAACACACAACCAGCAAAATCCAGTCAGATTCTAAAGTGACCAATTCAATCATTTAACTTAAATCCAATTGGCAATTTACTGAAAGAAATGGAGAGTAGTTATTATTTGTGTCACTCCATCTGGTAGTGTTTATGTTTATAGCCAAACTATAACCATATTTACTGAGAAAAGTGTTCAGTACTTTTCCCTGTGCTGCTGCTGTCATTTTATGATTTTATTTTATTATTTTTATTTCAACAAGGAGATCACCCTCGCTTTCACATTTACCGTGTAGCTCTGCTAGTCAGGTTCGTCCAGTGCTCAAGAGGTATGACACAGCAAAACGGTAAATCCCTCTGCCGATTTAAAAGCCAAGGATCCGATTAACTGCAGCATGACATAAGTATCTGCAATAAACTCCTGTTGACACTTTCACAGTCTGGCGCTGATAAAGATGCACTCAGCCCACGTGCGCTTTAATGTACTCTCACACACTCACCCGGGACATGTTATTGTGGAAGAAGCAGGAAAAAAAAAAAAAGAAAACACTTGGTTAGAACTATGCGCGCACATGCTCTCACATATTCACTTCCTTTCCAAACATATTGGAATGAAGTTATCACTTTATCCTCTCCTGTCTCTTTCCCACAGAGAGATTAACATTCACTCCCCCCCACAACTCTTTCTGCATTTGCCTCTCCTTTCATGTGAACACTGAGTCAGCTGCAGCTGTGCGAGTATTTGTGTGTGAGTGCATTTGTGTGTTTTCTCTACATGTCTGTGTCTGAGTCGGGGGCAGCAAAGCTCAAATAAATCCACTTCCTGTTTCCTGTCCATCTTATCTCGGGCCCCACCGCTGCATGTAAACGTACGGAGATTTTCGTGCGATTTGGTCCGATCATTGCCTTCCATCATCTAGCTGCCGGTGAAGATTCGCAGGCAGGCGGGTTTTAATTGATACTTCATTTAGGATGTCTGTGTTCTGAGATGAGCCACAGAAGCGAGCGAGATAAGAGGAGCGAGGGGAGAGGGAAGAAAAAAAAAAGAAGAGAGGAGGAAGTGAGATGGAGTGAAAAGATGAAGAGCAGAGGGAGGTTTGAAATGAAAATGGGTACACCAGAGGAAGGAGGATGAATGGTGAACAGCGAGCGAAGGGCAGTTAATATTTTACAAGGCTGGATTAGAGAGGTCGTGAAATAAGGAATGGGAGGAAGATTCCTGAGAGTCAGATACAGCAGAATGAGAGAACAGGAGTGGGACAGCTGCATAGCTTTGATCAGAAACATCTGTACTTTTCAAGATACAGGAAAAAAAAAAAAAAACACTGCCAGAAGTGGAAGAGAATTTACTGCATTCTGCTTCATCCATTTGTCTTGACAACTTTCAGTTAATCCATTCCTTCTTTTGTTTGTTTGTTTTTTTTTGTTGCCCTGTGCAGGTTGTTGAGTACACATTTAATTGGGCCACTCTTGCATGCAAATCATATTTATGTAAGCTATGTAGCTCTTTGTAAAGTCACAGAATTCCTCAAGATGTCCTGCTGACAATAAATACCATGTAAAACACACTACCTCTAACATCCAGGATAATATAATGCAATACTTAAGCAGTGCCGTTGACCTTTTCCCAAATAGCACCATTAGTTTTTGAATTGATTTCCCATCCGTGCAGCCTTTGCTTTGGAGCTTGAGTCAACTTACAGAGCAGAGATGAGTCTTTCAGGAAACAGGTGATCCATCTTATTGAGTTTTCAACATGTTTTTATTGCACCAGAAAGGAGCAAATGTAAATTGTCTACACCTTTTGTAAAGTGAAAAGGCAGCAGTGATTTTTGGTGGAATATTTCATCCTGTGCCACACTTGACTATTTTTTCCACAAACAGAATAGATAATAAATAATAATAGTAGATTTTGTTTAAAAGCTCCCTTCAAGACATAATTAATATTCAAGTAATCGCAAGCTGTGTCCTTTCAACAATTCATGCCATAATGTAATATATCCATACACTGTAAATTCATTTCAACCATTTTATCCCCTTAAACAAACCGTGCCACCGTACTTAAATTATAAGATAACAATCCCAGTTGTCTAACGATTTACTTACTTACTTTTGTTTGTCTAGAAGGTGGCAGACACTTATATTTATGGAAAGGTCAGAGAGGAACCAAGTATGACAGGGGCAAAAGGCCAAGGCTAAGTGTAGTGCAAAACATCCCCCTCCAAGTTTGAATGTTATCAATACTGGAGTAGGAGTGATTCACAGTTCAGTCCTGATTCATTACAAAACACATAAGTACCTGTTGCTGAAGCTGCTAATCGAATCCAAGCTTCAACATCATTGGCCACCCATGGTTCAACTGTAATCAAGCTGTTTACCATGTTATGTGGGAGTTCAGTCACTTCCTCTTAATGTAACATGCAATAGATACGCCTTGAATGTAGTGTCTAACAGATAACCCTTTTTATTTAGATTACTCATACCACCCCCAAATCTGCACTACTGTAGGTGGTGAACGACAGTTCTTGTATCAAAACCAGGCTTGGATTAGATACACAGTTCAGCTCATGGCAGACTGAATTTTTGAGGTTTTCACTGTTCCAATTAGAAACAGTTTCATCGCCAAGGATCTTATTATTGTCTTTTAAAGTTGAATAATAATGAAAAACAACATTAGTGGGAGCATGATAACCACACAAAATGTGGATGTGATAAATCCACTTTCAGAACAGTGTGTATCTTTTTTATTTATTTATTTTTTTTTTACCTTAGCTGGGCTTCAATAATAATCAGATCCAGGCCTGCAGAAGCCTCCCTTGCAGTTCTAATCTTGTTGGTTAAACACATGGCTAACATCTCCCTAAGTCTCCCTCAAGAGCCCAACAGAGAAGGTCAGCGCTAATATCAATCCTCTCATTTATTAAACAACATGAGCATAGGGAGACAGAAGAGAAGGAGAGAGACGGCTTAAAATAAAAGAGGGACATGGAGAAAGATAAAAACTAGTCATTGAGGGAGATCAAGATAAAAGGAGAACAACGAAGGTCAGATTAATGAGTATATGGGGTAAGAAAGAGGACATGTAGGAAGTTAAGGTGAAAAAAAGAAAAAAAAAATTAAGTGATGAGAGATGAAGGAGAAATGGGGGAGGAAAAGGTTTCAAAGGAGATGAGAAGAGGGGATGAGAGAATGATCGCCTTAATTAATGGACTGTAATATATGACAATATTTCTGGGTTCCAAGATAATATCAGCAAAAATTACTGCCTTCATCATGGGAACATTCTGCAAATATACTGCCTGACCTTGTCAAGGGAGCTTAAGCTGCGGAAAAAAAATCAAAAACTTTTGACAAGGACGAAACGTGACTTTTCCACAAAAATATTTTTTTACTGATTTAGGGGGTAGGGGGGGGGATGCATCAAAAGAATGGAAAGTTAGGCTGAAATGTTCTTTGCTTGTATAATTTGATTTTATTTTATTAAACAGAGCACATCATTCCACTTAGACTTCTGAAGTTGTTATACTGTCTCCTCGCAACTCTGAGGATATTTTGTTAAAAAAAATAAATAAATACATTACAGATCTGGTGTTGCTCTATTACCCCGTCAGACCACTCAGATGTTCTGGTCCAAGTCCACTCGGCTTCTCCAGAGTCAGAACCAAACACAGAGTTCCTCTAAATCAAAGCTAAAAATCCAGCTTTTGATTCATATTAACTGAAACATGTTTAATTTCAGTCTTTAGTCCAAACTGTATTTGCTTTCCCTTATTGCGACACTAAAATGTACTCATTTTCATGTCTTCATCATGCAACACCCTTTGAATTGTCCTGCTGCTGAAATGTGCAAATAGACTCATCTTGTCTTGCCTTATCGGTGGCAATACATGCTTCAAGGATATGTGAGCCACATTCGATCATCACTGTGACATGCACATGGACTTTCATTGTGTCGTTTTACTAGTCATGAGTAGTTAGATACTTTCTAAAACGGCCCACAGCAGCAATGTAATAATGGCTGACAGTGATGGTGGTGAGAGCCTGGAAGATTCACCTGCTTGTTGTAATTCAGCAACTTGCAAAAATGTCAAGCTTATGATGATGCAGGCCAAGCGGTGGGGAGCGAGTAATACGTTTATAGCAAGGCATTGCACCATTTATTTGTACAGTTTGCAGCAATTCCTGGAATCTAATAAAGTTAAATACATCACCAGGAATTCCATAATACAACTAAATAAGCATCACCAGGCATGTGATTTTTATTTAGTTTGTTCAAAGCTCTTTAATTCTGTTCTGCTTCATATTGTGCAAAGTTAAAGTCAAATTTCGTAATACGGAGAAACCTTGGAAGCCGATCAAATGTTTTACACTGTGTATTTCAAAGTGTATGAACATTATTAGAATGTTTTCACCGTTTACTGTAACCAGTCAACATATTCTAGCTTGATAACTCACTCTGCGAAAGAATCATTTTTGTCGTGATGAATCCGTACTGAACTTCGACCTCAATACAAAGCTTGCAATCCAAGATAGAGATGGCAAAACTGACTAAACAAAAATGCTTCAAATAAAAAAATGAAAGTAAACAGCAATACAATACATTGAATCTCATTTACAGAATTACTAATAAGATGTAAAAAATCTCCTGATTCCTCCTTAAAGATGCAATAAGGATCTCACAATGCAAAGGTCAACAGTTCATCCCACAGATTTATTTCTGAAGCGTCACACCGATCATTTCGTGAGCAATCATTTAAACACACAGATGTTAGTAGATGTTATAATGGACAAGAACGAGCATCGTTCTGCTGCTAACTCGCAATCATAACAGCTGCCGCAGAGCTATCAGTCACCTAGTCTTACAACAGCAATCAGCCTGCTTCAAAGGTTTGTACCTGCAGCAGCTAAATGGAAATCCGTATTTCATCCGTATTTTTTTTGTTTTTGCTACGAGTCAGCAATCACAGAAACACCATTGCAAGCTCGTTTCCTGTCACGAAAGAGGTTCAATGAAACTCAACACTGATTTTTATTTTTTTTTATGACATTGTGACTGCAGTGTTGGCTTAGCACCACTAGCAACAGCAGCTAATGATCTGGAAAAGTAGAATGACTGAGTGCCTCTGTGTAGTTATACACCAAATGTTAAAAATTGAAAATAAACAGATTGCATACTCAAATATGTGCACATCTACCTTCTCTTGGTGCATTTAAGTCTCAACTAAGGCGTACCCACACACAAAACCGGCTGGGTTTGGCGACTACAAAACACATCGTCATATCTGTAATATGAGGAGCTGAGGAGACACAGATGAGTCCTCATCCTTCTCAGTTTCAGCTGGCAAGTAATAAAGGAACTGCAAAAGAAGGTGTGAATGAAACAAATAACTTCAGAGGAGCCCGGCAGAGCACAAACACACACACACACACACACACACACACACACGAAGACACACAAACTGTTCCAGACACATGGATTTATTTATACTGGAAGAGAGCCTGCAGTGTTGTAGCTCTGTGCCTGGCCCTAAAGTTTACTTACAGTTTCACACTCATCATTTGTCAGAGAAAGACTGAGAATGCTGAACAGAACATCAGCCACAATGAAAATCATTATCATTGAAAAATCTTCTTTGACAGCACTGACTTTCTAGTAGTCCTCATGAATACAGTTGACTTCAAAGAGAAACTTGACAAAGGAAAAACTGCGGTGTACTGTTTCCACTGTGTTCTGTTGTCGGTGGTTCAAAGGAATTTGGGTAAATGAATACAGCAGGTTATAATGATGATTAGGAATAATGTCCATGCTAATGATAGGATCAAAGCTGAGCTCCTAGACAACACAAATGAACATTTAATTAGACTAATCACATCATTAATTAAAATCGTCGTCAGACACCCTTGATGCAATCCACTGCATTACCCAAGTACTCAAGCCCCTTAAGATTTTTTTTTCTCCACATTTTGTGATTTAACAACTACAAACTTCAATGCTTTTTACAGGGACTTCCTGTGATAAAACAAGAGCGGAGTTATGAAGTGGAAAGAGAATAGGAGTTTTTTTGTTTTTTTTATATCTATTACCAAAGAAAAGCTGTGATGCGTGACGGGAATTTCACTGCAGTTACATTTGTAAGTCTGTTGGGTTGTCTCTCCCAGCTTTGTTTGACTGCAGACTGATATTTTTTGCCCATTCTTCTTTCTATACTACATTAAATTCAGACTAAATGGGGAATGTCTGCTGACATTTATTTTCAAGTCTTGCTTGGTCTGAACTTTAATTGGGCTATTACAACATAACCCAATGCTTGATCTGAAGGATTTCTTTGTAACTCTGGTTGTGTGTTTGAAGTGGTTCTCCTACTGGAAAGTAAACTTTTTCCCAAATCTCAAGCCTTTACTTTTAACCCAGGAGCTATGCATCTTTTAGAAGCATCTGCGCTTCAACATACCTTAAACAATTACATAGCAAATTAGCTAGTCTCTCTAGAATATAATTGCATTTTCAGAAGAAAACTGAGCCATCTGTATAAAATGAAATGGACCAGGGATACATCTAAAAGTTGCACGGCACCAATCATTGACTAGCAGAGTGACTACATGTTTTCTCCTGGAATTGCTTTGAGTTTTGATTATTCCATCGTTTCATCAACGTTGAAGCGCTTTCTTATCCCTGTTGAAGAAAAGCCTCCCTCATGCGTCTGTGACCACTATTTTCACCATCAGGATGGTGTTGAGGGTTATGTGTGTGATTGTTTTTCTGCTACACAAATTGTTATGCATGTTGGCCAAAAGCATCAACTTTTGGTCTCGACAGTCCTAAACACCTCCTCCCGTGTTTGTGCTAAATTGCAAACAGGATTTCTTTTGACTTTCATTTCAGAAATGCTTTCTTTTTGCAAATCTCCCATAAATGAAACTTTTGTGGCATGCACTACTAATAGTCCTGAAGTCAACCTAATCTGGGGACCTCTGCATCTCCTCTGGGTTTGCAATCCATACCATTGGATGGTAGATTGAACAGAGCTCTCCAAGATGTGCAAATCTTTGAATACTGTTTAATAAACCAACTTTAAACTTCTCTGCAGCTTCAGCCCTGACCAGTCTGGTGCTTTCACTGGTCATCATGCTGTTAGATAATGTGCTAATGAGGTCACTCTTTAGCTAATTGGACAATTGGTTTCACTAGATTATTTAGGGGTATCAGAGTAAATGGAGCGGAATACAAATGCATGCACTTTTCAGATCTTTTTTTTTTTTCAAATACTTTTTAAAACATGCATAATTTTATATTTGCTTAGCAATTCTCCATACCTTTGCATTAAACGTACATAAAATCTGACGAAAATGCAACCACGTTGATCCCTGTAAGGTGACATAATACAAAAAAATTCAAGGGGCATGAATATTTTTGCAAGGCATATATTACCAAACAAACTTCTGTGAGTATTGGAACATCTTATGTGAGAAGGTGTTGAAGGGTTGACCGGATTGGCTTCTCTCTAATGCAAACAGACACATCAGCAGAACAGTAAGCACCTCTAATCCCTAAGCATACATGGTCCACACGCTCAACTTGGAAAAAGACATGTGACGACAAAAAAAAACAAGGCGAAGGAAAGTCTCAAAGATGTTTATGCACTCCTGTGTAATGCGGAATGTATGCAGCTTGCCTGTGTGTGAATGGAATAACAGAATAAGTTCGAAGAAAGCGTTTGCATATCTGTCTGCAATCTGTGCAACTCAGTAGTGCACACAAATGGGTCAACACGCTTTTAAATAAGCATTTGTTCTGACTGCATGCACAGGTAAATGACAGCATATAAGCTGATGCACTGCTACTTCAGTTCAGCAGCAGTTTGTATTAGTAAATGTATGTTCTCCCTTCTGATTCAAAGAACTAAGATAATTGGGGGGTTTTCTCAGAGCATAATGTAATAATAATTTGCATATCCTAACGCGTCATTAAAAAAAAATAACTTCACATATCCACTAAAAATAAACTCTGCAGTGTACATGAAAAGCAGTTCTAAAGTGGTCAATAACGAGTGGAAAGCAGCAGGCATGGCAGACAGAGCCAGAATCGATGGAGTTCTGTAATGGCTGAAATGTCAGTTATTTACAACTTCCTACTTAAAAAAAAAGAAAGAAAGAAAAAGAAAATCTTTATCATTTCCTATATTGCTTTCTCTTTGAAGCAGGCACTTTCGCTTCTGAATTTGTCACAGCAAGTGTGGTTCTGCTTTTTATTTGTGGGTGTGCATTTCAGCAGTTATACACCAATGAGCAGAGGTTCAGCAGCATCAACATCATCACAGCCTACGAAGCAAAGCTTAGAAACACAAACAAACAAGTTTTATTACTCAAATTAACCTTCATTTGCCTCCGCACTCAGTCAGCAGATATGCACAGAAACACACAGATACGTATGAGCGCGCGCACACGCACACACACTCATGCTCCTCTGGCCACAGACAGGTCAGGCTTTTTGTTTCAGACTGTGAAACCACAGAAATGAAGAAATGTCAGAGATGCTACAGCGGGCCAAGCAAAAGAAGGAAATTAAGGGGCTTTGTTTGTGTTTAAAGGTAATGTCAAAACACATGTTTTATGGATGAATGCGTGCGGTGAGCATTCTTTGAAGGAATAGAGAGAATTCGAACAGAAAAAAATGAGGAGGGAAAAATGGCAACCGACAAGATTTAGCGCCGTGAAGGAAAGCATTTTAATATGCATTTATTTCCGTGTCACATTTGTCGCCCGTTTATCCACAATGGACAAAATGAAAAATTGCCACTGTCTTCATGTGCCCTGAGAAACACTGTTGCGCTCATTCGCTGGCATGCAAAGAAGAAAAACTTCACGTGTGAGCACTTGGATAAATAAAAGGCATATGCTTACATGCACGCATTTTCACCGAGCGCGGTTACAGGCCTCCGTGTTCCGGCGAAAGGCCAGTCTGCAGCCCGCGCTATAATGACATCCAGGTATGTTTGCTCTTCATTTTACACGGCTCATCGCAGCTCCAAACAGAGTACCGGTGCAGGGGTGGGAAGCTGGAGGGGGGAATCTGTGTTTCTGCATGTGGACGTCAGTACTGAGCATTTCCCTGCACATACCAGGGCCCACTGTGAACATCTGCGCTATGGTCCACACTCTGAATGAGCGTTGCAGAACATTTCTGTGTTTTTACCCTCCGGTGAGCTAATTTCATTGAATTCACACAGACACACACGGGCACACAACGAGGCTTCTCCCTGGCTTGTTGACATTCCAGTAGCTTGGCCTCTTTGTCTGCTCGAAATTCTCCTCATTCAAAACAGACCTCCGCACTTTCTTTTCTCTCACTCACTCATTTGCTCTCTCTTGCTCACTGGCACACACAAACACCCACACATTTTCAGCCCCTGTTCCATCTAGAACCATATCAATGAAAACAAACAGATCATTCCAGCAATCATAACTGAATGTCTTTTTTTTATTTTTTTTTTATTTTGGCAGCAAAGGACGCACACTACAACAGGAGGGCAGGAAGATTTTCAATGATTTTTGCTAACGATGCACCAATAAAGCAGCATTTTTTCCTCAGGACTATAACATGCAGATTCATATATGCAAACTTGTTTTAAATTAGCGTTGGAAAAAGAAATGCTGTCCAGTAGTTTTCGTGATAGAGACACAAGTGTTGAGTTCTACACAAAATGAAGGAATTACAAAATCATTAAAGGGTATTATGCAAACTTTAATTTTCAGAAGATCTAAATAAACTGCACACAACATGATGCCATAAACTGAAAAACAAGGACATTGATTCAGTTGGGGAGTAACCACGCCCCCCTAAAATAAATAAGGATTTTTCTTTTTTTGGCTCATGCAAACTTTTTACCTGCAATAATAAGAAGTGGTTCAAAAATAAAACATGCATATAAATATGTAGAGCGATTACACTTGCAGATATATTTAAATAAACAGGCTCAGCATCCTGGGTGAATCGTCATCTACACGCTGGAGAGGGAGAGTGAGGTTAGAAAAAAAAAAGTCACATTGAAAGCTACAAGGCAGATCTGGGGGATTTCATGCACAGATTTGTCACATGTTTTAGGGGAATGAACTTCTTGTTTTGCTGATGTTTACACAGAGGGCTGCTTGTCAAAGAAATGTCTAATGTTGAGGCCCGAGGACAAAAAAACAAAAAAAAATCTCAGGTGTGATGAACTCGTGTTTTCAGGCACATTCAGACTGAGTAAAAACACAAGATGGATGGATGATGAGGAAAGTTTTCATTTGTCAAACAAGCGTCTGTGCTCAGACTGAACAGTTTTATATTTTTATCTCATTTGATAGCTACTGTGTGTGAGATGGACCATTCAACTAATCTTCCCAGTGACCAGCTGCCACAGTTTAACTGGCTGCTTTATGAGTAAGGTGAACTGGACAATTTCATTTCTGACACTACCTGAAAATATGACGCACCGCCGACATCCACAAACATCAGAAAGTGTTGTTTGAGGATGTCGACCCCATCCAATTCAATATTAATGTCATCCTCCTCACACTGAGCCGCATGAGCCTATCAAATGCCTGAGAAAGTATGCCAGGGTCTAGAAAATAATTCAGTTCAGTTATTCAGCAGAATATATAAAATTAACACATTGGATTGTTAATTTTGCACACGACATATTCTCCTTTTTTTTTAACACATGCCTTCTGCTGGAGCTAAGAAGCCTGAACCTGTACATTTCCCTGTTGGGAGATACAGACACTTTGTATCTCAGTGCTGAAGACATGAGTGTGCATGTGTTAAACCCACAGCTGAAGAAAGAAGCATTCATGTTTTAGGTGCTCGTCAAAAGAAAAGAGGGATTCAATGTGTCAATTTCTATGAGCAGACATGCGCCCACATGCTTCACTATTCTACTGGAGGCAGGCATGTATCTGACTGAGAAGTAATGAGGCCTGACTGTGAGTAATGAGGTCTCTTCTGAAAATACAAAAATCTACCAAATCACAAGTCCGTGAAAATCACAAGCAACAACTTTGAATCGTTAAATGTGGAATTAAAAGCTTCATTTTTGGGATTAGAATGCCGAGATGATCCAAAAGAAAGCACGCAGACAAAAGAGCTAATGTTTGTTCAAGATTAGATTTTGATTGAAATTTGATTTAGAGGTTGATTTAGAGGTTTCTGTCCTTCAGTTTTACAGTCTCAGTTGGAAAAAAGTCAGTTTATGCAAAGTTTATTGAGTTGTCATTATTTTTGCAGCCCTGAAAAACTAGCATGTGCCCACAGGTATTTTTTTTGCTTTTATTACTGCTGACAAAAACAGCAGTTGAGCCAGGACAGGTCCTCATTTGCACCAAAAGTTTGGTTTTAGCAGTGTCCAGATGCTGCTGCAGTAAAATACTGTCAAAGCACTATATACACATGTTGCTGTGACTCTTCCACATGCGATGTAGACGAGATATCAGGTTAAGTAGCATGAAAGGACTACATATGAGATCTTGATGAATGTAACTGTCTTCATGACCTGCTTAGTCAACCTTTCACTGTACTCGTTTCTTGATATTGTACAAACACAATCCTTACGTAGCTAACATCTGTTGAATTTGTACTCCATGGCAGTAAAACTGAAGTACATCAAAAGTCAGGTAATAAAACCAGGAGTATATTCCAGGTGGACATTGTGACCTTTTCCAACAGATGAATATAATGCAGGAAAGAAGAGAAAAGATTGAGGGAAATGGCAAATGTGGAGGCAGATGTTTCACATGTTGATATGTGAGGGAGAGAGAGAGAGAGAGGGGAGAAGCTTTCATTCAGAAATTTGCATATGAAAAAAGGAAGGAAACGTTACCATCTCATGCCACATCAGCCTGTCACCTCCTGTCTAAATCAAGAGAGGCTCAAGAGAAACATGACGGGAAGATCAGATTGGACATGCTCAAATTAAAGAACATAATAAATGCAAAAAAAAAAGAAAAAAGACTAATCCAGCCTGGGTTTTTAAAGCAGCTTAATGCAAATTAGGACCCATTTTAATCTGTTATCAGAAAATAATGATAAAGTGCTGGAAAAAACAAAACAGATTTTTGTTTTTTAGAAGATGGCACAAAGAGGATAAGCTTGGTTTACTGGTTTGCTTGATAGCTTTTAAAAACAGAAAATCCTACAATTACACAAAAGCATTACTTGAGAATTCAAGGTGTGAAGTCTGAATAATAGCATCCCATGACATGCTTCTTAACATTTATTGTAATTAATTGATACATTAAAATTAACCAGCTTGTCACAATTTATCACCATTTCTTTTTCTTTGCATGTCTTATTTTACATTAATGGACAAAAGTGTTTCTGATGTGAAATGCTCGCTGTGTTGAAAAAGGTACAGAATCCAAGTTCAAGCAGAAGGTTAATACTTCCTCTGCCAGATTTCCTCAACAGTGTGTGTGTGTGTGTGTGTGTAAGGTCCTGTGTTAAATGCAGTGTGTTATTAATCTGACAGATCAGGGTGCTTGTTATTGTGTTGAAGAAATATGACACATGTACCCTCCAGATACAGGCAAGACGGTGACTGGGTATAGCGGTACGCTTTTGTTGTGATTTCCCTCCGTTTTGTGTATTTTCAAAACATTGTTTTGTTATGTTAGCGTGTCTCGGGGTCGTTTACATCTGATCTCTTTGCTACGATAAACTGCATCTGTATTATTTTATCGTTACTCAGTTAAATGATAAGAACATTATCTTTCCGGTTACAAAACATTTAGAATGCTTTTACTAGCTTACATTACTTTACATTATTATAGTGTTGAAAGACTTGATAACTGTTCTATTTATTGAGACAATTAGAAGCCATCTTTCAGAAAGTATTTAAAGCCCTTGAACTTCATATTTTGTTTCCTATGTCCATATTCTGTAAAAAAATAAATAAAAATAAAAAAATATGGGGATTGTATAGTAAAAATCAAGTTACAGAAGTGTATATTTGTAAAGTGTAAAGAAAATATATACTTTTTTGTTTTGTTTTTATAGACATCACTTTGAAAGTCTCAGTCTTAGTACATCGATGGTTTTTAAGCAGTGATAAGGATGTTGGTCAGAGTTGACTGGACAATTGATGGAATTGAACACAAGGTAATACTGATCAATACTGTTAGAGACAAAAAAACAAAACAAAACAAAAAAACTAGACATAAGGTTTACCTCCCACTAAGAGGCAAACGAATAGTTCACAACAAAGCAAAATTACCTTATTGTTAGAATGGCCTAACCAAAGTTCAGACAAAAATCTCTCTCAGAGTATAAGTTCCCATTTGTAAAATGCAGGATGTAAATAGTTTTTCAATTTATTTTATGCTGCAAACAAGACAGTGCCTGACACTGGGCTTTAGCGATTGACAATGTGGTGTTCACCATGTTTTAGCTGTTAAGTCACACGCTGCCTTATGATGCACGGGAGGCTAGTTATGTATGGAGAACAAATATTGACAGCCTATTTTTGTGTACATGCTAATACCTGTTTTGTCTTTCCTATTTTAATAATATCTTACCTATTTTAACTATTTGACTGTCACGATGATACCAGTGTCCACATGGATCTTTTGACTGAAATGTCGGAATTTTTGAGCGTGGCAGTTAAGGGGTTAATTTAATTTGCTTTTAATATTGATGTCCATATTTTTAGGAACATTGACTGGAAATGAGTGGTCAGAGGGATTTTGCAACTCTACTTTTGAGTGAGTTGCAATGAAACATTTCTTTCTGGGTTGGAATTCCTGGTACTTTATCTGAGACTGACATTACCCTTTTTAAGGTCTCTGAATGACATACCTCATTTCGATTCCTGTGGTTGGTCACCTGGGCTATGACAGGACATTAAGCTTCACAATGACCCGTTAGTCCTAGTGGATTATGCAATCCAGAGTCCCAAGGAAATGGCGATGCTGCATGCCTGACAATGACGGAACAATCTCCACTACTGTCTCTTGCTGAAGGGCAAATGCATTTTGTTCAGAACCAGGCTGCTATCTATTAATAATGGGACAATCTTCCAAACCATTAGCCCATGCTGCTACTTGTAAAATATGTGTAAAAATAAATACATAAATAAATAAAACTCGGTTGAGAAGAACTCCCACTCCCATTGTGCCCATCAAGCTACACAAATAAAGTAAGAAATCTAATTGTCTTTTTTTGTTGGCTTTTGTTTTCTAGACCAGTAAAACAAAAATATGTTTCCTAAGTTTTAGCACTTTGAAATATGTTGTTGCTGTATAGATGGATAGTTTTTCTTTTGTAAAACTATATGATGTATACTTTAGTTTGAAAGAAAAAAACAATCTTTGTTTTAGGTTTTGAAAAACGTGGCTGTTACTCATTTGTGACTGGACAGCTGCAGAGCCATGTGGAGTCCCAAGCATGATCTTTTAATGGAATCTCAATACTGTCATACTGAGATGTGAATGAAAGTACAAATGTGTTGTTTTATATTGCAACAAATGCTAATGTGCTAATGTTATAAATAATTTTTTGCTTGTTTTAACTTGATTAGCTAAGTGCTTTAAATAACCATAGCTATTGCTAGATGTGCTATATATAAATAAAAGAAAGAAATAAAAAGAAAATCACGAACAATTGACTCCTTCCACAGCAAGCCACACTGTTGATCAAACAGCCTTGATTCCAATATACAACTATACAAAACTGGGGATCTTAACCGACGCCTGTATTTTCTACACCTGGCAAGGCATTCTGTTTTACTATATATACTAAAATGTGTTTTTAGATACAGAAGCTTTACAACTTCAGACATGTATAAATATAGTTTTGCGTCAGATGTAAAATAAGTATTGAGTCCTCCCAGCGTAATAATAAACTTTCGACTAACATGGCCCCACTGATGTATGAATCTAATCAACACGTTTATTTTTGCTTGGATGCTAAATATGAAATTTGATTAACTCCTTATGACTGTAAATACATGGGCCTGATTTGCTATGTGGCAGAAGCAGCCAATGCCACGTTATTTTAAGCCTCCACACACATCTCACGTTAAGATGTGTGTAGTGTTTTCGCAATATCCAGTATTCTTGGTGGTAGAGCTTTGGGAATTAGAATTCAAAGAGACAGAAGAGAGGAAAAGCTATCGTCCCCTGACAATAAAGTTTCAGGGATTGGGGAGCAAATGGTTCGTGTATGAATCCATTCCACAGCAACAAATCATTCTTCAACAAAGACAGATAGGACTGTCCTTGCACAATGTCATGGGCAATAAAAACAAACGGCCAAAACAGTCGAGCACATGCACACAAGCGAGCTACGCTTCATGTTTGCCTTTGTCGCCACTCGTCTACAAGGACGCAGGGTTCTTTTAGAAAAGGTGTAGTGTTTTGTTGTTGCTGTTTTATTCCACCTTTTTATGGAGCTCAGTCAGCACTGCTTCACGTCTACTGGCTCAGAGCCAAATATCCAGAAATGGGCTTTTCAAACAGAAAAAGTTTTCAACAGGGAAGTTTTCAACAGAAATGCAAAATGACAAAGACATAAGCTCAAAGTGACAGGACACAACAACCCTCTTTCATGCCAGGCAGCATGAAAGAAAAAGATTCTTCAGCTTGCAAAGCAATCAAAGGTAGAATGTACTCTGGGAGCTATTTCTATGACACCACCCTTCTACTGATTCTCATATCCCAAGATACAACCCTTTAAAAGTTTTACCGTCTTTGTCAAAGTGATGAGTTTTAGTCTGAAAAGACATAACAATGGGTGAGATGTCTCTGAAAGACAAAACCAAGTTACTGTAGACGGAACACTATCTTAGGGGTTTGAGATTGTGCAAATTAAAGTATCATTATCAGTTTGTATTTAAAGATTAGCTTTGATTTTTTTTGGGCCTTCTAAACCTCCAATGAATGTTTCAGACACTGTTAGATCTATGCTACACACATGCCTATTGACCACCAACCGAATACTGTTGTGCATGTAAAACAAAAAAC